>NC_140540.1:30101175-30641175 GCF_057382185.1 Mchenga conophoros
TGCGCAAAAGAAGATGTCACACACAACGCGCTCTGTTTAGACCCAGAGCAACAATATTGTTTGACTGATGGCCCTTAATATAAAGACTTCGGACTTCACGTTTCCCAATTTTTGCTTTAAGTTATTTTGTTATTTACATAATAATGTAGATAACCTAATAATGATCCTTATCGCCGTTTAAGAGAGGAGCGGTGCTTCAAAGGATAGCTGTAGATTTCTGTCAGAATCTGCAGATTATACAGTACAAATAAAATGTTTATGTTGTCTTCCCAACAGTTTCACTGACATCTACACTGGATGGCCAGGAAGCGTTCGCGATGTCTTCTCGGGCGCTTCTCTGGCGCTGATAATTGGCTTCAGTCTTGTGTCGGTGACGTAAAAGGCGGATTTAATGCGACTTGACCGTTCAAACAGCAGTCGCTTTCTAAAACATCGGATATGTATCGGATTCAGTACCACATACGAAAGTGACCCAGATCGGATTTGAAAATATCGGATTTGCGCCGTTCACACTGTCATAGCATGATCGGATATGGGTCGCATAGGATCAAAAAAATCGGATTTGATGCGCTTTCGCCTGCAGTGTGAACGTAGCCTAAGATCTGTTCTGACTAGATAAATAATAATGCCAAAATATATTATTTACTTGCATTTTTTCACTTTTCTTACAAATTGGTCTTCTTATTACTGCAAAACAGGAGACCCAGTACGGTCAAAAACAGATTTCTGACAGTGCCCTATGCTCTGAGCTAAATCTACAAGAACAGAAAGACACCCACAGTGTTGGTACACTACAAAGTGTTGATGTTTGCAACTGTCACAGTTTGCCTAAACAACAAATAATAAAAATATGGATAATACAAAACTAATTCTAAACGTGCTGCCTGTGACAGAAGAGTTATAAAGAGAAACGTTTTAAGGATACATTCCCTGAATACATGTGTGCCTGCACATTCACTCATACACAATGTATTAGTTTAAATCTGTGAATAATTGGGGGTAATCTAACTCAGCTCTGCATGTGCTTCTGAAGTGTAAATGGACTGGTTATTATATAGTGGCTTTCTACTCTACCTACAACATGCTTCATTCACCCAAGCATGTTCTTTTAGGTATTTTGTATGTAGCATTCAAATTCTGATGGGTGTCTTTAGGGCCTGCTATGTTACTGGGATATTTGGCATGAAGTCTGACACAGACAGGGATCAAACCACTAACCTTCCAATTAATAGTTGCTCTATATCCTGAGGTCTGAGCTTGGAAAGGAAAGTGTCTGGACTTCTTTAAGTTTCCTTGAAGCATTTCACCTCTCATCTGAGAAGCTTCTTCAGTTCTAAAAGCAACTGGTGGAGAGTTCCAGATTTTAAGCCCTATGGGAGTGTCCCCAAGAGAGTCATGAACCCCCTGTTGATCCTCCACCTAATCACACGAACCAAGGTGTAAAAGCAGGTGTGGGTCACAATCAGCCAAGGTTTCAGGTGAACCCACTGTGAAACCTAGCCCCACCCTATCATGTGATTTATGGAGGTCAAATGGCCCAGGATGTGACTGGGAGTTAAGGCGTCTGAGAAGGATCTCAAAACTGGATTACCTCCTGAGCTACAGCCACCTGGGAAAATACGTTGGGTAGGTTGAACAGTTGTGGAGCAGGCCGAAGACCAGAGTAGACTGGGAGGCAGACTCTTCAGACACCTACTATGAAACAAGCTCCCAAAGTGGAATAAGTGGACAAACACCCTCCCTACTTTCAAGATTAAACTTCAAACGTTCCTTTTTGATAAAGCTTACAGTTGGGGCTGGGTCAGGAGACCCTGAACTGCTGCTGGGAGTTTCCTATGCATGATGCCCTGACCATTTCTTCTTCATTCATCCTTTCCCTTTCCGAATGCTTGTCTCTCCCCTGACTCCCAACCAGTGAGAGCAGATCACTGTCCCTCCCTGAGCCTCGTTCTGCCAAAGGTTTCTTCCCATTAAAAGGGAGTTTTCCTTCCCACTGTCGCCAAGTGCTTGTGTGCGTGATTGCTGCGGTTTCTTTCTTTACCTTACAATATTAAGCAGCTTTAGAGTTCTGCTCAACCAATTGGTAGAGCACATTTTCAGTCCCTATATCTAACTGAGGCTTTCACTGAAATTGCCATACCTTGTTGAGTCTTTTCTACCAATTGGTTTACATCTGTAATGCCAAAAAAGAATCCACCAGAAGGCACTGTGAATGGAAACTGTTGGCTCTTCTTATACCTCTCCAACCAGGAAGTCAGAAACAAAAAACCATCCAACATATTTTGAGTTTTTTTGATGAAACTAAGATAGGAAGATATAATTTTTTTTTTATATATGATAGTGTTAGAGGACTTACTAAACAGATGTATGTCACTTGACAGCATTAAAAAAGTGAAATTAAATGTTTAAGATTTTTTTTTTAAAAGTGCTCAACCAAACGGTTGATTTGTTCCTTTATGGTGCTACTGCTAACATAACCTAAATGTTACTAAAATTGATTATTTGCCATAAAATCAGGCCACTAGACCCATTTTGTTTATCCATTGCTATTCATAAATCACATCAAGTGTTAGCACAGCAAGAATATGCTGAAATAATTTCCTCAGTAACTCATTTTTGTAACTTTCTGAGTTAATGTTAGTAAATATTGTAAAAATCAAGAATAACACGTGGAAATCACAAATATCACAACTGATTACCTTTTAACCAAATTACAGTAGTTTTAAATTAATATTACTAAATTGTCAAAATTATAATTACTATATGTACTATATGGACGCGAAACAATTATATGGCTAAAAATCACATGGTCCTGTGGCATGATACTCATGATACCATCCATCTTCAACCACAGTGTGTTTGAGGTCATGGTTTCATATATATGAAGCCAACAAGGCTGGCACTCTCCACCAATATATTGCCAACAAACCAGATGAGTGGGGCTTTAAATTGTTCTGCCAAGCAAGTTCATCTGGCATCATCCACGACTTGCTGTGTATCAAAGGGGATCTACATTCTTCAATGCTCCCCTCAGTGAAAAAGAACAGAAGCTACCTCTAGGGGCCAAAGTTGTAAAAAAAACTGTGTGCAAACCCATAAAAGAACCTCAGCTCTTCACAAGTTTCAGCTTGGTCCAGAACTTGCACACCTCCTTGGGTGTCAGGTCCATTGGTACTGTATGACCAAACAGCACCGTGGAGCTCCCCTGATGGCAGACAAAGACCTGATGAAGAAGGGCCATGGAGCCTGTTATTACAGGTCTGATGAAGGTCTGAGTGCAATAAAATGGTTTGACAAGAAATGTGTCAACCTTCTAAACAATGCCTGTGGGTTCATGCCTCTTTCATCAGTCAAACGGTAGAGCAAAGAGTCCAATGCAAAGATCACCATTCCATGCCCATCACTCATCCCTGTATATAATTAGCATATGGGAGAAATGACGCTTTCTGATATGCTATTACACCTGTATAAGGCAAGTTATAAGTTACAAGTTAAGGAGATGGCATATTCCACTGTTCGGCTACATCCTTGACTTGAATACCTGGTCTACAAGAGAGACTGTGCCCTACTGGACCAGTAACCGATGGCTCTCAAAAGGTTTCCACCTGGCTGTGTCTGAACCAAGTTAACAAGCCAGCACCTAGAGTTGGACAACCATGATTCAACTCTCCAAGACTACAGAATAAATGCTACACCCTAACACCCCAACGATCAAAACCACAAGCAGCTGTGCTTGATTTGCACTGTTTTAGGTTTTTATTTTTAAAACAAACATGATTTTGCACAGTAGAATTCAATCACAAGTGGCCTGAATGTGAGTATTTTGTGCTGTTACACATTTTTCACATTTGCAGATTTAAAAAATATGCATTTTGTTGTTTGATAGAATACTTTCTTTTGATGGAATGAAAACAGCAATGTTCACTGGCATGCTACTAGAAATAAACTGTATCCAATGCCCTGGATAGTTTTTGTTATTAATTTAATTATAATTTGGCCCTTTATTTGATTTTTTCAACTGTATTATCTAATGTACTTGTATTTGCATGACATTTCATACTTTTACCATTAAGTGACATCTCAACCATTTGGTAGAGATTAACATTTTAAAAACTACAGGGTCTATTGAAAAAAAATTATTGATTGTGGTTATTACTCACACAAATCAATAAGAAATGCAAGCAAAAATGTTTCCATTGTTTATTTTCTTGGTGTGGATCTCAAAGGGTTAAGGCAACTGCTGTTGTGAATTTGGGCTATATAAAAAGAACTGATTTTAACTGAGTTTACACACAGAAAAGTTTGAATTATTAGCATTGGTATTTCCAAATATAGCATTACAGTAAGGATGAGGATGTTTTCAGAGAGAACTAAAATCATGTAGGAGAACAGTTTCTGTGTAGATATATGTTTTCTCAGTGTCTTCTGTCTCACAAACAGGAATGATTGGATTAAATGCTGGGACTCTTTTGCCAACTGCCATAATACTGTGCTGTATTTACAGAATTGATATCATGCGATGACAACAGGACAGTCAGGTATTTTGAACATCCTTTGCTGTGACAGTTAGTGACACAACTGGTGCCTCAGCCATGTGTATGAGGCAGCTGCTGCACATGGAAGTAGGTCAGGACAGTAATTCCTTATGAGAGGAGAAAGCAGAAAAACTGCCAAACATGTCACTCTCTGTTACACAGCAATGAAAAGACTAAGGACTGAGGGTAGAGAGGAGAAGGGAGGGGGACAGAAACAGAGAAGGAGAAAAAAGAGAGAAACAGAAGGGAAATGGAGAAGATGGGAGAAAACAATGATGGAGCAGAAGGCAAGAGGCAAGAGAGCAAGCCAGTGAGGGAGTGGGAGGAGAATGCGAGGATCAGAGTGAGAGGAAAGAGAATATGACTGTACGAGAAGAAACCATTGCAGAAGAGTGATAGGTTAAGAAAGCGAGAATAAATAGAGCGGTGGGGGAGAGCACGGGCCAATGCTGAGCCGTGCAGCACGACATTAGGATTAATCGAGACTGTGGAAAAGAGGAAGCAGATGGACAGCTGTGCTGACTGGACTGATTCCTTTGTCAGAGAAAGAAGAAGATGAAAGATCTTTTTCAAACCTGGCCAGCACGCACACGCACACACACCACAGTAGGCGAGCCATCTGGAATAGTGTCATTAGCCAATCACAGAGATAGAGACGGAGACAAAGCAGATAGGAGGAGAAGCAGAGAGGTGAGAAGGGAAAGAGCAGTACTGTGTGTGTCTGAGTGGGTGTGTAATACAAGGGCACAGAGGCAGCTTATACAGCAAACAAAGATATAACCAGTGAGAGAAGTTAGTTCAAGCTGATTTTTCCAACTCATAAGCCAATAATGATTTGAGTTTTTAATTATGGGTTATGGGTTTTTTGGGGGGGGGTTTTGGCATATCCAGAGCTTTTGCTAGAAAAGTCCAGTGGTCTGAGATCTGTTATAGTGGAAATACAAGTGTTATCAATAACATTTACAATTACTTTGTTCTATTCAGATATTCCAATAATTCAATGAGAGCTTGATCCATGAACAAACCCTGAGGTACCCCTGAGCAAGGTACCGTCCCTACACGCTGCTTCCCGGGCAACCAATGGCTGCCCACTGCTTCACTGAGTGAATGAGTTAAATGCAGAGAGGAATTTCCCCACGGGGATCAATAAAGTATAAAGTATACATTAAAGACACAGAAACAGAAGCACAAATGCACATAGTGTGTGAGTATGTATGAGTTTTTGGACTGCAATGGACTGTGGACTGTGATGGTCACTATATTTGGTTGAGAAGGAGCCATGCTAAGTTATCAACTAATGCTAACAAGTGTGGTTAGCAAGCTGCAGCCATAAAATGTATAATACACAGACATACGTCTCTGATCATTACTATTAAATAATAAAATACAAGAATTCACTCCCTGGAGGGCAAACTTCTTGGATGCTCTGTAAAACACAGCAGGCCATGTTATCTGTGAGACACTTCTACTAAAATGTTCCAAAAAGACCAGGAGTACAAACAAACCATTAAACAGCAGTCGAGATATTTCACAACCAGAACGTAATGGCATAGTAGCTCATGCCAGCTCAAACTAACACATAAACTAATAAGAAATCCACAAATGTGTCCGTTACCCTAAGAAAATGTGGGGGAAGACCCATTAGGTCAGACCTTCCCAAAGTGTGGGGCCCACCCCCTAGGGGGGGCGCAGAGCCATTGCAGGGGGGCACGGCATGAAAAGGGAAAAAAAAACAAAAAAAACAAAGCTTGGACACTGCTAGCACGGGCTCCCACACAAACGCAAAGCAGGAGATGAAGCATTGCTGAATATGTTTCCAAACCAACTTCATTCTAAGCCAAAGACTAGAAAATATGGTGAAGCATATCTGCCCTTTGGCTTCACCTGCACAAGTGCCAAGGTAGGTCTCCCCGGCAGAATTGGTTTTCCCTTCGTCAGGAGCACGCACTGGGCTCTCCAAATCAGGGACAAACAGTATCCTACATTCTTGATTTTTAGTTCACAAACACTTCTTGTAATAACTAACTACTCCTGACATTTTAGAGATGTTAGCTCTTTATACAGTAAAGTTACAGCAGGATAAAAAAAATAATATCAGGCTGTTCCTGCCACAATTTGTTCCCCCTGTCTAAATGCCGGTATGGGAAACAGTATGTTTATGTTTTTAAACCCATTTTGCACAGAGAGGCATTTTTTTAAAAAGGTATTGATAGTAATGTTGAATATTATTACACAGGAAAAAAAAACAATTACATGCAAAATAATTACACTGTGATGCCTCTGCCTTTCTAAATGGAGGGACAGTAATTGCATGTGTATGTGTAAAAGCGTGTAAAACCTGACGATAGAGACAAAATACTGTTAATCTGACTATCTGCTATTCTGCAATTCATCTCATGTAAACAATAACGTGGCGCACAGCGTGACTTGAAAGAAGGCACACTGTTAGCCTTTGCAGTAATTTCCATAGCTTAGTACTGCAAAATCAACAGTAAAAAACTCTAAAGGATGTTAGCAGTTTAGTACTGTAATTTGCATGTAATTGTGGGAAAATTCCATGCGATTACATTATTTTTACGGTAACTCACCGTACTCATGGAAACAGCTGTAAAATACAGCAAATGTAACAATTGGTGATGTTACTGAGATTATACTATTACACCATCCAGATTTCTGTTGTTTTCTACTGTAGATCTAAGAGTAATTACTTAAATCCTCATTCAGAGTGTATTACTATAAAATGTGATTCACTGTGAAAGTAGTATAACATATAAACTACAATATACAGCATCATTTTTAACTTAAGGAGTAAGTTGCAGCCACACTAAAATTTAATTCCTTGAACTGAATGGAACCTCATATATTAATAAATGTATTTGTTTAGTCAAACAATGTGAAACATTAGTAACACTATTAGTTAATAGTATACTTGTACGGTTAGTATTGTGATAGTCGAGTATATTTTAATTATACTCTTGTAGACATTATGACATTATGCTAGTACAATTATGGTGAACAAAAAGTACATCTAAAAGTTAATTTCAAGAATACTGTTATGTACTAAAATGGGGGCCAATATAGTCCCAAGAAGCATTATTAGTATACGTACTAGGTAAGGTATACTTGGGAAATATAATTGAAGTATACTTATTTTTTGTATGGCCAGTAGGGCTGGGCGATATATCGAGTTTTTTAAAAATATCGATATATTTTTATACGAGATATAAGATGTGACAATATCTTTTATATCGATATAGTCTATGTTACGTTATAATTGTGGAGCCACAAGTTTGCCTCTCTTTCGTCCGCTTTTGTCTTTACACAACGTTACTCGGCCTCGCCTCTCCTTCACTGAACACAGCTCCCCCTCCTCCCCCATTGCTTCACCTGCAGGCAGCAACAAGATGGACACGGCAAATCTCCCTTAACGTGTTACTGCGCATCGCCCCGTGCGTGGGGCTGGACGGCGTCAACGTGTTAACGAGCTAACCACGCTAATGAGCTAACCACGCTAACGCCATGCACGGCCTGAAATCCTTTCATTTTCTCAAAAATCGACAGCGCGCCCTATGTATGAATCTGGTTGTGCTTGATGACCGCGAACCGATTTTATGTGGAACACGGCGCTCAGCAATCTGTCAAAAGATGTTTTAGTACGACTTTGCTAAGCTACGGAGCTGCACCGGCTTGATGGATTGTTGGAGCATTACGGGTACCGAGGAGCCTTGCGGACAGTGTTGCCAACTCCTCAGTAAGGAAAATCGCTATTGGTTGTCCTAAAAGTCGCTAGAAGTCGCTAAATGACGTCATCGCTTAATTTGCATAATTGGTTGCATAATTGGTCATGCTAATCTAATTGTAACCTATGTTGTTGGAGAGAGAAATAACATTGTGGAAGAGACATAAAGTGAGTAAAAAACGTCCTAAATGCATTTAGAGTTTATTTAGAACTACAAATTAAATTTCTTTTAGCAATTATTGTTTTTTTAATCTCACAATTCCAACCCTGCTCCTTTACCCGGGCTTGGACCGGCAAAAGTGACCCGAAATAGGCACTCTGGTGGAGTTACTTTGTGTGTGTGTGTTTATAAGTAGTTTTAAACCTTGTGATCCACAAAACAGCATAAGAGTAAAAGAAGAACTGACTGCGTTACAGCACCCGCTGCTTGTTGAGAGTAAAAGCAATACGCGCTTTCACGTCTTTTTTTAGCGCTAAGGGGTCTGAAAACTCGCTAAATATAGCAACAAAGTCGCTAAGTTGGCAACACTGCTCGCGGAGTGATACGTACTGTGCTTCAACGTAATATTACCGTATTGTGTGACAGGTGCGATAGCCGACACCACACCTTCACCTGATGTACAATGTGACGTATGACGCACACGTCGGGTATTCACTTTCTAAACAACAATGGGGATAGAAAATATTGCTCGAGGTGGTTAATGCTCCTTTCGCTGGTTGCCAACCACCATTAAATAAGAAACAAGAAGAAAATATTGATCTGCTTCTTCTAGTTTTACACGTTTAAGACGCAATTCAGACTCAAACAAAGCTGCAAAGCAGGAGAACAACATGACCATCAACTATTCTGTGCCACAGATCCAGTTCACTGCAGCACAGAGTGATGATGAGACCGTTAACATGTGCAACTTAGAAGTGGTCAGAGGTAACTGGATGTTCAATCGGATTAAATGCAAGGTTGAATGGATTATATCTGAAGATCATATGCTATTCGTGATAACTCTGCTAGACTCCAAATTGCTCATCCATGCAGGAGTATCTCAAAATTAAATGAAACCACTTAACACTTTTTCCCTAAAAAGGACTGACATGGGACACATTAAAGTTGGATCGGAACCAGTTAATCAGTCTGAAGGTAAGTGTGTTTTTCACTCATTCGAGAGAAGTCCGAAATGCGTTCTTATTACTGTTTGTTTTGACTTTTAAGCTACCCTACCAGGATATTTTCATTCAAATGCTAAGACAAAATGTCAATAGCTATGAATGTGGAGACTCAAAAGACTAGTTAGGTAATAGTTGCCGATGGATTTATGAGACTTGATAGAAACTTGGACGTTTGCAACAGGTGAATCGGTGAACTACCGAGGTTGCGCCCAAATGCTTAAAGCTGTTAGCTGGTCAGTGTTTTCAGGTGTGCTTGTACTACCTGTACGGTGCGGAGTGCTGACTAAGTCATGTTAAACCCATTAAAGCGTCGAGCTCAAATATCTTTTCATTTTTGTGCACTGTTCTCTTGTAGGAACACATTTTCTGTTTATTGAAGCCTTTTGTGAATAATTTTGATCATGTAAAAACTGGGAATTGGTCCCTATTGACAATACTCTTATTTTTTTGCATTGCATATGTCATTCAGGAAAGGTAATTGGTCACTTGTGGCGGACCACCAGGTGGCTCCACTCACACCCAAGTTGAAGGGAAGTGTTGGGGTGGAGATTTTGGCGCTCAATATATGTGAAGTTCTGAGAGAGTTAATAAAGTTGGAGTGAGACACTGAGACCTCTCCTGTCGTTATTACATTACCTCCACACACTGAACTTTTTCCAACTATGTGTATTTCTAAATTTTGTGGCTTCAGTGCACGCAAATTTATATTGTTCAGTTTGCATGTTAAAAGCTTGCCAAGCACCCCAAGGCTGATTATGCTTGGTAAGAAGTCATTTATGAAATAGAGCTGATTAGACCATATTAAAATTTCTGTTTGGCACAGGAGCTTTTCGTGGACACAGGTATCCAGTCTCTGTTTTGTTAGCTCAAATTTCTGTAATTTCCTTTATAAACCAAGGTTGTTGGACATGTGTCTCAGTGAATCCAGCAAAGTAACAATATCAAATTTCACATTACATATTATTGATCAACATAGTAGTCTAGCTACACCAACAGCAAAAATACTGAAGTCAATACTGTAAAGTTTAACAGCAGCACAAACTATAAACTCCAAAATAACCATACAGTTGATTCATCTCCGGTAATTTAATTGGTCTGACTCTTTGCTAGGTGTGTTTAATGTAATTCCCAATTATGTACAATTATAATATGTTAAAACGGACTTATGTACATAAGGCCATTAATAATTAACTGTACATAGCTATTTGCTTTATGACTATCTAGACAGTGTGAAGAAGTGAAGTATTGAAATTATTTTATGTTGCATAATGACAACATGTTGCCCCTATAACATTTAAGGACAAAGTTCAATGACCGCCACCTGCTGGATGGTGAGTGCAGAGGGGCGTGTAATTGTTGAGCTGGACAAAGAGAACATCTTTGCTGATGCAATGTCAGTCTTCTTTGGTTCATTCTATGTATTGAACCTGGAATACCAGGAGTCAGCGTGTGCAAGGTTTTTTGTAAGGATAAACCCTGAAGAGGGAACAAAATGTACCTCCAAGGTTGGGATGAGCAGAAAGACTGCACTCAGAAAAATAAACGTGCCAACTGGAACCAAAAGTGGTTCTTTAGACTGATGCCATAGAGGAACCTTTTTTGGTGCCACAAAGAACCTTTCAAACAATGGTTCTTTGAAGAACCATTTCTTTCAGTGGTTCATTGAAGAACCTTTAAAGGTGTCCCAAAGAACCATCAAGAAATGGTTCTTTGGGACACCTTTAATGGTTTTTCAAAGAACCTTTTTAAAAATGGTTCTTAAAGAACCATTTTTAAAAAGATCCTTCAAATGGTTCTTTAAAAAAACCATTTTAAATCTTTCAAAATAAAATGTATCACAAATTGAATTTGAGTAGGGTAAAATAAATACGAGCACAGCATAGACATATATTAATGGTTTATTGTCATTTTGTAGTTACCAAAAGACAAAAAGGCATTTTAACACTCAGCACAACATCACTACTAATACATGTCACATATTAGTGTTTTAAACAGTAATAATTAAACATTTTTACTATACTATAAATAAATATATATAAATACTGTATCTATAGATAACACAATTAATACATGTATTGTTTAATTAATAAAACATCAGAAAGTGATAAAACACATTAGAAATAGCAATAGCTTCATAACAGACCAATAAATCAACACATTTTCATCAGCAGATGCTTGCATGTTCAATAAAAATATTTCAACAAGTTTATGATTAAAATGATCAATGAACTTCAGCCTTACGCCATGTAATGTACGTTTCATGTTGTACTCATGGTCCTTTGTTAGTCCAGTTTAGGATAATGTCTCTGACGTATGTATCATATCAAATATATGTCATATCAAAACAAGCCCACACCTGCAGTTGTTTCAGTTTTTCACTGGTGTTTCCTGTCAGCTGGTCAACCTCACTCAGGCGGACATCCATATCAGCCAACCAAATGACAAGTTCCTCCCTTTGTGCTTCAAATCCCTCCCACTCTGAGACAAGGAGCTGAAAGAGAGAGAAAAGAGTCAATTATAAAGAAGAGAGAAAAGTGAAACCCTCCTCAGAAGGTCTGACTCGCATACCTGCAGTTGACCTGTGATGGACCAGTTGGATGTTCACGTCATCCCTCGCCAATGCCAACAGCCGAGTCTGCAGGGTGCCCTGGAAGAGCTGAGTTAATGTTCGACTCCTCCTGGTCAGGCTCTCCAGCTGGATGAGCCGAGGTCTCCCCTCTTGCCGCTGCCTCTGAACACAGAAACACAAATTGCATCTGAAGCAGGAGGTGCAGATTTTTTGTGTTATTCTTTTCTAAATCCAGGCTAGATCACGTGGAGGTATTTGGAAAACTTTTTTGGCCAGTGGACGACTGTTGTCTTGCAGAAAGTCAAATCAAACATATGCGATACACAATCAATTCAGAAGAACACATTATAAAAAACAAGTCCAGTTCTTGCCTGATTTCAAATGAATTCTGCATCAAAACAGGGTAAAACGAGTGTTTGCAGCAAATATGAGCACAAAGCCTCACTTTGTACAAGCCTGCTATTAAAGTTCTCCTCTATGCAGACGACTTTCCTGTTTTCAAGGCACAACTTGGATCTGCTGTACGAATCTTATGGATACACACTAAATGAAACAATAGCGTGCATGACTCCAGATTCTGATCCCTCATCCTAATATGGTCCCAACATAGCAACAGCAATAAAGCAAATGTTGAGGCTTCAAAATACAAAGTCCATAAACCAATGGCTGACATGGGTTTTATCATAAGGGTGATAAATATACAGATTTCAGTCTGTCTTAGAGATTTGATGTTCATTTAACTGCAGATGCACTACACGTACCTGCTCCATGGTTTTTCACAACATTTTGCACATCACTATTTAATACAGGAAATAGGTGAACTAAAACAAGTCATCTTTCTTTGTGAGAGGACCATGTTAATGAAACAAACCTCAATGACATCAAAGGGATCTCTAAAGATGCTCCTGCTGCTTCTCTTCTTCCTCATCCTAAGCTTCCTTCTCCTTGTCCTCGCCTTCCATCCAATTGTAATTCAACCTAATTGTGTTTCTCCCCCTCCTCTTCCTCATTTTGTTGGAGCTGTGAACACAATGTGAATCTGGATTAATTTGTGCAAACAAGAAAAATCTACAGCTTTTTGGTCAGAGGTGCTCTTGTGATTTAAGCCGGGTAGAGTAGATTTATGTGTTGATGCTACCTGCTTCAGCTCTGGCTGCTGAGTGATATTTACACCCTGGCTGGATTACAAACTTTAACCATGTGCTGAACTTTGGCCCGGCGTTGATACCTCTTGTTAGTATAACGACCTCTTCTTAGCTTGTATGTATGATGTATGATGGTGGATAAATGAAATATACAAAGAAAATTTAACTATATTACAAAAGAACATCTATCTTGGAAACATCAAATGACCGGAGCATAACTTGTCAACTAGTCCAAAAATAAGTTATGCAGGAACAGTCAAAGACACACCTTCTCATGTCACATTTCTATTCATTTCTATATTAGACAATAAAGAGTTATCTAATCTAATTATTCATTCAAAACACTTATGCATAGCTGTATTTTATACAGCTCATACAGAATTCAAAGTACAGGTTCATGTGAGTATTTAATGTACGGCTCAGATCTACAGAATTTCAGAGTTTCTAGAGCAGACACAGAGCTCACATCACAACAGGCTTCAGGCGCCATTTTAGTGACTTTAACAATATATTACATTTTAATTTCGGTCTAGCTGACATTAGGTTATGTACGCAGCACGCAATTGAACCACATATTTTAGAACCTTTCGCTTCACATGGGACCACTGTGAAGCGAAAGGTTGTTCACATTAACCCTCATGTCACAACTTTCCTCCAGTGGCTTACTGAATTTGAGTGGAGAACTTCAAATTAGGTAACTGTTTTTGCCATTTTTAGTGAATTTCTTGTATAATTTAAGTGACCAATGTGTTGTTACCCATGTCTCCACAGATGATCCATGGCTCATGCTTTCTGGACATTTACACAAGACGAGCAACAACGAAGACAAGCTCTCTTGCCATCTTGCAAGACGCTGTCTCTGTCCAATAGGTTTTTTGAGTGCAACAGTTTTGATTTTTTTCCCTTCTTTTACCCGTTTGTTAAAAATTATTTCAGCTACTTACACTTTAATTGTCACATGTATTGGCTCACCCTACAAATCAATGAACTCAGTTCACAAAGCAAGATCAGGGTTCAGTGCAGGTCAGTCAAGTTCCTTCACACCACACACGCTCATCCATGTCCTTGTGGACCCTGTTTTGTGCATTGATTTGGTGGTGTGAGCCAGTATTTTGGACAAAGTGTATATAAAGGCAGAAGTGTGGGGCTTGATATTGTATTCATTACAATTCAATTTATTTGTATGGTGCCAACGAAATGAATGCCAAGGCACTTCACATTGTAGGTTTAAGACCCTACAAAATATAACTAAGAAAACCCAACACTTGAGCATGTTGTCTGCCATGATATGGATATGACATAATATCATTATTGTTTGTACAACCATATGAGAAAATAATGGATTACATGGTTTAGTAAAAACAAGTGCTTCCTCAATGAAAATATGTTTTCAGTTCTTTTCAGTTTTTGATTTTGGAAATGTGTATTTCAGCAGGGAAAAATCAGAATTGAAATAAAGTGGTGTAAAGCACATGAATTATATTTTGTGTGTGTGTCTATCTACCTATCCATCCATCCATGCATCCATCTAGCCATCCAATTTTTTTGGAACCCTCCAGTCTCTTACAGTATGTTACTGTTAATTGAAATTACAGTAAATTACGACCTGTTAAACAGTAAATGACCGCCTGTTGCACTGAAAAAAAGGGACTGGCCATCTCTTGGATTTATGTAAGCATCTTGCATGTATTTAACACAATTGCCTCATGTTTTAAAGATAAATGTAACTATATAGTGTAAAAACTACATGATATGCAGAAAGGGTGTATTAAATTGTTCATATCATGTTCAGGTGAAGTAAGTCAATAAGATAACAACGTTAAATCTCGTGAAACCACGCGTGATTTCATCTCGCGGGCTTTGGATCGTGGTTTAAAAAATGCATCCATCTCAGTCAAGTCAAGCCAACTCTACGTTTTTTGGTATGTCTTGATTTTTTGAATTAATGTTTACCATATTTCAGCCAAATGTAGTTAAACGTCTAAAGTGCCGCCATGTAACATGCTAAAAAAGAGCCGTTAGCTTATTTGCTGTTTTATCTGTTGTCAAAGAATTGGCGCTTTTTCATTTGAATTTGTTTTTGGCACAAGAGCCGTAATATCACATTAAACCTAATTGCGAGGCACTCATAACATAATTTGGTTTTCTGTGTGAATAGATTTGTCAACTGACTCTTCAGTTGCATTGTGTATTTACTGCACCGTGGTGTTAGTGAGATTTTGGACATTGAACAGCTTTAGCTAATATCATCAGCGGTATTATGCTAGCTTACATCCCTACCCCTCCTGCCCTCACCTGCTGTCCTTTTGTTTTTGTTTTTGTTTTTGTTGATGCACATTGAGAGACCACATCTATTCTGCATTTCACCAGGAGTCAGCTGATGGATTGTGGGTTCAAGGTGTTATGGTAAGAAAGTATATTCTATTTTCGCTTAAGGTTTCTGTAACTTAATTATAATAGGTTTTTTATAATTATTAGGTGCATGCATACTCAAATAGACCACCCTATTAATACAACTGAGAAATCCAAAATCTGCCATAGGTTTAACTTATACCTGTATGTATTGTCAGAAAGGTGATTACTGGACTCACATTAATGCACACTTGAACTAAAATGAGGTTGTAACTTGTGGGTTCTTGGGTTGCAAATCAGAAATAAACATCTTTGGATTTTTTTAATCCCATAAGATCTGGAAACACAGTTTTTATTCAACAAAACATTACTGATTATTAACCAAGCACAGTGCCTGCTGTTATTTCAAAATAATTTTATGTCATTTCAGATGAAATGCAGCATTCCAGTGCATCCCAACCATGCCTTTACAGTCAAGGTTTCTGACGGAGCTGAGTTTCTCTCTGACAGTCTGCTGAAAGTGTTTGCAAAGTGATCGGGGGAACAGGGCACAAAGCTAAAGGATGTAGCTGCCATAATGACAGTAAGAACTTTAAAATTCTTTAACTACAAAGTGTATATGTATTGCATTAGGTCAGTAAAAGATTTTTATGCTGCATCCATTGAAACAGTCAACTATTACCTGTGAGTACTGATTCCACCGAAAGGATGCCATAATTTTCGTCATGCATTTACTGGCCCACTGAGAAAAATTGATCTTTTTAAAAAAATAAATGTTCTGGAAACTATATATCCATAAAGTTGATGTCAAACAGGAACTTTTGATATTGCTTTGTAGATGCTGGTGTTGCATGTTGACTGGTTTAAGTTTTTGTCTGGGATCATTTTCTTCTGTGCTACTGAAAAGTTCACAAATCTCTGTTTTCTTTGTTATAATACTTTAGGATGACATTAATGCTCGAAGGGAGTCCCTCATCAAAGTGCTCCGCATCTGTGTGAAAGACAATTGCAACATCTTGGTGCAGGAGTTCATGGTGAGTGTTTTATGAGTAGATTGTGGCTTTGCAACATTTAAAAATGCATTCAGTTATCCACTTGATCCTCATTGGACTGGTTAGGACCAGTAGTCCTCTTTAATAATTTGAAGTTCACATGAGGCCTGGTAGTGAACTCGGCCACCGGCCCTTGAGGCCCCACCCCTGTATTAGGGGTCACATCAGTGTGAAAAAACGTTAAATTTGTCATTCTAGTGAACAAAGGAAAATCCCACCAATATTTACATTAGCTTTTGTTTGAAAAAAAAAAAAGACCAACAGCTAACCAAATTGTGGGGCTGAAAGTCTAAATTCTAACATCTTCTGAGTGACAAAACCTGGATTTCTGATGGGCCGGTGTCTTTCTAACAAAAACTAATGTAAAATTGTGTTTTTCACCCTCTCTTAGAAACTCTGTTAGACCATGAATGGCAGCATGGCAGGCCACTCTTTGGCTATAGCTATTTACTATGTTGCTTGCATTGGTTTAAATTACTCTAACATTAGAACTGGTAGATTCAAAAGAGATGAGTTTAAAAGGGAATCTTAAAAAAATGTTTTGTGTTTAACCAGGACTTGACTGAGGCCACTGCACAGATTGAGAAAACCACAATGAACATCTGTCTCCAGAGGATGCACCAGGCAATGACTTTTCTGATGTTGGCATCATCATCGAGGGTATAGTAGTTCTTCAAGATCTGGATAACGTGACCTTTGCAGTAGCCATGCTGTTTGGACCTTTTTTATTCCTTCAACATGAGTTACCCATCACAACTCTGCTACACTTTTGAGGTGATTCAAAGGGTGGTAATGGAGTTGGAAGCAACTCAGCTCTCAAGAAAAGTTCACAACTAAGACAAAACTGCTCCTGCAACGAAAGCTCACTGTTATGCATGTGAGGTGACCAGCTCTAGGTGAGAAGACATTTAAATCTCACACTTGTTCTGCTGCATTTTTGAAGCTCAATTCCAGGAACAGATCGCAGGGTTCATTTTTATATACACTGCAACTGCCATGAGGACGAGCCGTTTTTTTGTTGTTGTTGTTTGTTTTTCCTTTTGCTCTGTACAAGTTCTCTGTTTGGCAGCATTTTTAAATTTCTCTTTGTATTTTTTCTTTCTTTTACTAGTGAAGAGATGTAGCATGAACAGTTATGCAGTCTAAATATCCCATATGGGCCGTGTGAAATGGTATTTTCAGTTTCATTCAGTTGAAGTAAGGAACGTTGAATATTTCTAAGTGTGCTGTTTTGAACCAAGATGTCACAGTATGATCAGTGCTGTAATTTTTGACAGTCACTGTATCAATGTTATTTTTGCATCTCTTGAATAAAGGTTTTGACCTGCAAGTGCTAATTTCTTTAGTTATTGGGGTAAAATGGGTAATGTTAATAGGAAGGTGTTTGCCAATTCAGTAACCTAATTTAATGTTAATGGAAACTAACATTACCTCAAATTGTTTAGTTATAATTGTTGTTTAACTGAATCTTGACGTCAGAGGCCTTAAATAGAATGTTTTGATTTGTTCTTTCCCAACATTTTTCAAAAGAAAGAGTCTAATTTCTTTGCTGTGATTGATTCCAGAGAACACGGAAGAACTGACATTATTTAACTGTTGATTTATGTAGATTCAGTAGTGGAGTAATGTCAGTTTAATTCTTTACCTACTGTCAATGCAGTGAAATTAGACATTTTGTTTTGAAAGGTTACTGGTGGATGCCAGCAACCATCTTGGAAGAGGACAATATAATCTGTTATAAGGCCTCCATTTGAAAATTGTGTATTTGATACTAGAATATAATAGCAAAATGTAATTTGAAGATAACATGTAGTATTTAAGTGACCAAGTAGTATTGGGTAAAAGTTATTGAATGGTGTTGGGATAAAGTGAGAAAATTGTGAAGGATTAAAATATTTCAAGAGCTCAAATTACTTCATCAAAACATGTTTAAGTCACATTTTATCAACACAAACTGCACAGGTTTATTGAACATGAATAAATTGTGTTAATTTAACTCAATTGTTTAAGTTGCTGCCAAAGCAAAACATCTGTGTGCAACAAATGTCCACCATTGAATTAAGTAAATCCAACAACATATTTTTTTCAGTGTGGGACACGGTATCCTCTAGCAGAGATGAATATTTTTGGTACTGATGATGCGTGATAACGGTAAGTTACTGGTTAATATATTGCAGTTTATTACCTTGCAGCGGGCTTACAGTGACATATCGTGAATAAACGGTAGTATACCAATTTCTTAATCACAGTATGATGTTACTTTGTTGACGTAATTTATGACATAACGGTATCTCACTGGCGTCACTGTCGCCAGTGAGATACCGTAAAAAAGGCTACAGTGCGTTACCATAATTTGTCCAAGAGTATTATACCATACCAGCAAAAAACGGTATCATCCTGCAGAACGGTAAGCTACCGTAAGAGCTGGCAACAGTGACGCCAGTATGTTACCGTAAAGTGGCGATGAAAAGTCTAACAGTGCACATAGCTTTAACATTGCATGAACATTGCATGAAGAACTCTGTATTCCTTGTCCACACATAAACGCAAAGAAGGTTTAAAAAATCTCCGTTTTCAGTGATTCGAAACGCCGTTTACGTGTGGACGAAACAGCTGCATTTTCAAAAATACCCGTGTAGGTGCGGACGCAGCGTAAAAGAGTTAGTCGTTTATTTTATTACTACCTGCAGATTACTTGTATTTGCTTAATTGTTTACTAAATGTTTGAGGTGTGAAATAAACCGCAATGGAGCAAAATATGGGTGTGTGTGGTTGGAGGATGTGTTAGTGCGTGCGTGTGTGCGCGCGAGGGGGGCGCGAACATTTTTCCTGTAAAACAAAGGGGGGCCTAGCGAAAAAGGTTTGGGAACCACTGCATTAGGTGTACACTCTAGGAGGAAAAGTGATTCTTGTGAATTGTGGAAGGCCAAATGTGTCGCCACGGCGTGAGCTCACCGGACCTTGAGCTAAAAATAAAATCTTTTACATTCAGATATTAGGCTTCATTAGGTTGATGACTAATAATACTGCAAGGGTGCTAGATACAGTAGCTATCCATATAGTATTTGTCAAGATGATTAAGTGTGGAAAACGTGATGGCCCAATTACTGCTAAAAATAATCAACATACATCAGCCACTTGCAATTCCTTAAACTGCAATCTAGTAATTTAAATAGTAGCTTTTTTTTCTACTTTATATATAATGTTACAGCAGTGCAGCAGGGGATATTGATATTAAACATGGCAAACAGTTTTTAAAAATGTGCTACTATTTGTGCAAATCCCTGTGAGCCAAAATCTCATACACTTTGTTCAACTCTGTGTATGATGTCAAAGAACGTGGCTATCCATTATTTGTTACCACTTAGAGACATCTCACTTTAAGTGACTCAAGTAAATACAAAAATGAATTTATGGATCTACAAAGACGCATGATGGGTCCACTCTAAACAGCATTGGTCACAAAGGTAAAGTCCAAGGACAGTCTGGGTAAGTCAGAGTGAAAAATAGATAAATAATAGAGTCAATAAAGAAAGTAAAGAGTAGCAGCAGCCTTCTTCTTCAAATTCCAAATAATTAGTATAATTTTGGCAGTACTTTCCATAACTGCAAAATTCAGCTGTTGTTCTCGTTTATCGGCACAAATCAATGGGGGAAAAAACATGCCCAAAATGGCTACTGTAAAAATATAAAAATGGAACACTGTAAAGTTGGAAAAGAAGTGACAGACCAAGGAAAACAATTAAAGAGAAGCTGGAAGGAAGGGTTGAGGGAAGAGCAAACACACAGTGCTGATGATGGCTGGCTGGTAAATGCCTCCCTCTCTCTCCACGCAGCCATCTGAAGCTGTTTACAGCCACTCAACCCACAGCACATGGCCATTCGTTTTGTATGGCGAGCTTCCAGTCGAAGCGTTTGTTAACAATGGCCCAATGCCATCAGATTAAACCTAACAGTGATCAGATGGCATTTTTATGGAGGAGCCCATCATTTGAGGTGGCTTCCGAAAGCATCGCTGTCAATAACTGGCTGCTGAAAGAGGAATGGATGCACCGAGTGCTTATTGATGAAACGACTTGACTTTACAGAGTCAATACGCTACAAATGGCGACAGTAAGTAATTGCCTTCTGGAGCACACTCCCTCAACATCAAAGCCATGGAGCTCATGAATTTATAAGGTAGTGCTCAGGTTTCTGACAAACCGCCCAACATACATGAACATGAATGATGCTCTCCCCGTGTCAGGAGGCAGGTCATAAGGGAGCAGTAAAGTTTTTAATTTGTAGTCTAAAACCACGCTAAACATCATTATTGCAGGAAAATGCCAGAAGGGGCTATGACTGCACCAACGGGAGAAACTCTGAGGATAGTATCTTGTTAGTAAAAGCTTCAAATGAGGTCTACAGTCAGAGTCAAATGTCACCACTGCAACGTATGAGGTTTAAAATAACTTGCACTGAAAGCAAGCGCCAAGGGAAAAATTACTCCAACAGTGCATTTGGTTTGTGTCGCTATCACTAAAAGAGGAGTGAAGGAATGCAGCTCTTATACACATATATGAAATATGTAGCAATATTAATATTCTGCCCTACGCTATCATCTCTTTTTCATATATTTAGGTAGCACCATTCAGTGAATGTCAGAATTTGAACAAAGATCTTCAGGGACACTGCAGCAAGGTCAGGACTGGCGCTGAGAAAGGCAGATAATGTGAAAAACAGCCAGAGCTCCGAAGCTCCGACTTCCTTTTTTTACCCGCAGCTAAACACAACATGGATATGAAGACACACAGAAAAATGACAAGCAACATGGAAAGGAAAGGAAAAGGAAGCCATGTTTTTTAATGTGCTGTTTTGCAGTTTAAGGAATTAAAAATGATCATGTAACCAGACACATTATAAGACAAAGGCGTGGCCCTCAAATCAAAAGATGTGCATGTTAGGTTAACTGGTGATTCTGAATTGACCAACAATGTGACATAAACATAAAGTATTTGAAAACGATACACTATATGAATGCAAAGATAAACAGCACTGACTTGTAGTTTAAAGTGCTTTGAGTGGTCAGTGACACTAAAAAAGTGTCATGTAAAAGCAGGTATATTACAAAGGGGTGTCTGGGTTAGGTGACTAGCGGTAACCACGGAAAGTCAGTGAATGAAAAAACTTCTGTTAACACAAAGTGGAGTGTCTGAATCAACTGGATTACTGAGAGCGGAGGATACTGTTGATTGACACATCACACTGTGACAAAAACCTGAAAAGTTGTATTGACGTATATTTTTGGATGCTTATTATAGTCATTGGTATGGAATTTCTAATCTAGACATCAATGAGAAAGCTCACAAGTGAATTTATTAGCATTAGCATGATAGAAAGGTTGCATATGATTGCATTTGTAGGCAATATACCCTACCACGCTAGCTACCAAGTTAGCAAGCTTCGTATATTAAAACGTACAACAGAAATGTTGATGTGTGGATGAGGTTGTAGCAGGTAAACAGATTGCTGTAATTAAGCTTAGTATTTCTAGTTTTTCTTAAATTCTTGGATGTTAAAATTTGTAGTTTTCTGCTTGAACTGGCAGTGGGGGGTGGAAAAGATGCATGTATATTTGCTAAAAATTAATGTGTCTTAAATCATTGGTGCTTTTTCATTCTTATTCTCTTCTAACTGCAGTTCGGACTTAAACTCCTAAGATGTCAGCGCATGCATTCTCTGATAAGATGATTTGGGTGCTAACACCAGGTCTTCTGGGCAGGTTTCATATGGACAGATGTTGACCATAATGACACTCGAGCAAGCATGGTCAACCTAATTGCCTATTCCCCTATTGAACACCGGCTCAAATGATGAGTCGAATCAACCATTGCCTATTTAAACAAGGACCCTAATTGTTCCCTGCAGGCTAATGGCTCATCACACATTAGACTCCTGAGCTCTGCTACCTCCCAGGTTAAAAGTCTGGGACCACTGAGTCTGCGGGGCACAGTAATGAATACATATCATCACCAAGGTAATGGGAAGCCCTGTGTTCAACGTGGGTCTCCAGCATCCCCTACTGGAAGTTGGTGTTTAGTGCTTCACACCCTGGTTTCAGGGGATTTGAACACTTTTCATAGGTTGTAAAATGAGATGCTGTGACCATGGCAGAAGCACCTGGCGGCCTTTTGCACTGCAGTCTGAGTTTCAGCTTTGTGCCTTGTTTTGTGAGCAGAAAGGTTTCCGTACATGTGCAAAACAGGAGCATTTCAGTTTAAGATTTTACTAACCCTGCTGATACTGGCAACTCCAGGAATTTTCAATAGATAATACATTTCAAATAAGGTCTCATAGATTCATTTTGGCATTATAGTTTATTTTTTGTTTGGTCCAAATAGGTACAAATTTTAACCTAATGTAAGAGGTTAACAAATTAGCATTTAAAACGTTTTAACTCCTGCTCTTTTGAATCTCCATTAATAAAAAATATTTTTTAAAACCGGCTTACCTGAGCTAGTCTTATTTTGACACCCTGCATTACTTGTTGTTTTTTATTTATTATTTCCTGTTACCCCTTCATTAATATAATATATATTATTTTAGAAACTGACGGTTTGAACATCAGATGGCTGCAGCTGCTCTGCTCACAGGCAGAAAAGTGTACCTGTGATGACTACAATAGTGATATCCATTCTCACTGACATCATATATAGCCAAGAGTAAAACGAAACTGTAGATCAGTCTGGCTCATGGTAATTAGTCATACATTCAACATCTCAAAATGTGGCCATAGTTGTGAACGTTTTACTTACATTTTGTAATTACAGTTAACTTACCTGAACACTATTGTTATATCATAAAGCTTATTATCATTATTTCTTAAAAACTATTCCAGTAACAGATTAGCAAGCTTCTGTGTGGTTGGTGCTTGCTTACACAGCCGTTAGCACAGATTGCTGCATAAATAAAAAGGAAAATCAGGCCATGCTGCATATTATGTAATAAATGTGTCCATCAAATACCTCATTATAGTTTGACTCATTCTTGTGAAATCATTCAGTGCTATCCACCATGCTGACGCCTCATATCTTCAAAAGGCACATGTGACGAACAGCCTGATTGTCCCATCTGCTGCGTGTGCATGAAGGAAATATGCAAAAAGAGAGCCCGAATGTATATAGCTGTGTGTGTATGTGCAAGTGCGTGTGCACATACACAAAACGTGCTGTACCTGTGTGTATGTGATTTAACACCAGGGAAGGCCTTTTTGCATCGTGTCAAAGCTGTTTGCTTGCACCGCCTGTCACTGTGCTGTCTCTGGCAGTCATACACAAACATCTCTGAGCTCAGTGACTCATCCTACTGCCAAGAAATGGAAAAGATCATATTTTCAATATCCTTTTTTTAAGTTGGCTCTAAAAGTGAGTGAGTCCCTATAGGCTCCTATTTTAAGATACTTTAGCATAGAAAAAACACATTTACCACCACAAATGTATTTATTTATTTAGTCTCTATTCAGGATAAAACCATTTGATGTTAACTTACCTGCCATTTTGAATGTGTGACATCACATAAATGGCAGACCTATAGATATCTTTACAATGGCTTTGGTTGCCCAATTTTGAATGGGCAATTTTTAGTACCATTTCTCTAGTATCTAGCAAGTATTTGCTGACAAGTCGGTATCTTCCATGGAAACCACAGGTGATACAACAATCTGGGAATGGGCAAAGCAACTACAAGCAGGTTTTTGGTGCAGCACTATGGAATTACATCTATGTTGAAAATTCAACAATTAAATTAAATTAAATTAAATTTCTCTTGCATAATTTTAAAAACCCACGCACGTAGAACTCAGAAGCCACGCACACAAAGAAACCATCGTGTACGCAAGAGTGACAACGGACAACTGTTGTTTAACAGCATCCTATTGGCTAACAACTTCTCAAACATATTTTCAGGAGATGGCTGCCCCTCCCTAAGCCTGGTTCTGCCAGAGGTTTCTTCCTGTGAAAAGGTTTTTCCTTCCCACTGTTGCCAAGTTCTTGCTGATGGGTGTCATCTGATTGTTGAGGTTTTCTCTCTGTTATCTTTATATAACAGTATAAAGCCCATTGAGATGAACTGAATTTGGACAAGAAAAAAGACAAAGAGTATAACAAGAAATCAAGGTCACCTGACCAGGTGGCTGAATTGCGCCTGTTCACATTGTCATGGCTTAAAAAGATGTTTGAATAGAACAAAACCACTGTTAATGTGAACAGTAGCAACTGTGATTTTCTTTTTATCACAAGTCAAAATATCTGCTCTATATTGTTTTGAAAATTTATTCTGCACATATAAATATGGGGTACTTTTCATATGGATTATATTGAATATAACTGTTTTAAATGTTAAGTGGTGAGAATTGTATTATCAGTTATTAAGCAGGACTTCATAAACCACTGTTAACAGCACCTATTGTCCGTACAATGTCATTCAAACTTCACATTTTCATTCATTGTTCCATAAGTCATGTTGCCACTGATTGTCAATCGAGTTAATGTGTAATTTAGCTTAGCTCAGCCTTTTCGCTTGGTTTCCTTCCTTAAGATTGACTTCCAGTTGCTCTCAGGCTTCAGCGAGCAGTACATGGATCAACCCAAGGTGTCATGGTCCCGGGTGTCCCAGTCTTTATATTTTTGATGATTAATATTCTGTGATTTAGTGGTTTTTCATGGTTTAGTCTTTTGTATTTCTAGGTCCATTAGTTATTCATTAGTATTTTGGTGATTTCTAGTCTTTAGGGTTTGTTACTGCGCCTCCCCTGTGTTCCTTGTGTTGCATCTAGTTATCCTGGTTTCTATGTTCGTGTATTTCCTGTTTTACTTTGACAGTCCCATGTCCTGTGTTAGAGTATTCTGTTTTGCTTCCTCCCTGTCTCGTGTGTGTGATTAGTCCCAGCTGTGTTTCCCTCCTGTTCCTCATTCCCGCGTTACCCTCTTGTGTATTTAGTTCTCTGTCTTCCTCTGTCTGTTGTCGGCTTGTCTGCGTTTTTCACCCCGTGTTTCCAGGTTTCTAGTTTTATGCAGTGTTTTGTATTTAGTTTTTCCAGTATAGGTTTCATTAGCTCCATTCTAGTCTTTCTTTGCTTTTTGTTTGTACTTTTGCTCAGCCAAATAAAAGGCTTATTATTTGTTCATCACCTCACTCTGCCTCCATTGTCTGCTTTTGGGTCCATATTATCCTCACTCCACCCCGTCTGCCTCTGCAGATGTGACACAAGGGTCAAATACATCTTAGGTCCTGGGTCATCTCTTTGTTATATTATATCCTATAGCCCAAAGATATCATTTTCAGATAAGGTTCATCTACTTTAGAGAGCTTTCTAGGCCTGACACTTATGGACAGCTTTGTGGCTTTGGCTCAGGAGGTAGAGCAGGTCATCTACTGGTGTTTCAGACTCTGGTTGTTCTAGTCTGTATCCCAAAGTATCCTTGGCCAAGATACAGAACTCCCAAGTTCTCCAGTTCTTTCACTGCAAACCACTTAGGTGTAGAAACACATGAATGGGTGAATAAGACATGTTGTATGAAGCACTTTGAGTGCTGAAATAGAAAACTATACAATAATAATTCCATTTACCACAACTTTTTAGGACACTCAGCACACCATGCAGATATATAGCCAGTTTTTAGCTTAGGAATCACCTGGAGTAGATTTTTATATACCATTCAAACTCTACTTAATTATATATCTTTGTGACAAGCTGTTAGTTTAAAAGTGCCTAAAGACACTATTTAAAATGGGTTCTTTGCATTCTTTGCTCAAGACCACTTTAAAAATACAACAAAGTCTGGTTCCTTTGAAGCAAATTACAAACTGAGGGTGGCTCGAGACTTTCACACAGTAATGCATGTGCATCTATGCCTGTGAGAGGGAGAGCACAAAAAATAATCAATAAAAAATAATGTGTTATGCTTCACACACTCCTGACTTCAAAGGGACTTTAAAATCAATTAGCCTTGTCATAACCACCTCCGCCTCCCATCTATCGCTCTCTGTCCCCCACCCTAGAACCCCCACCCCAAACCACTCTGAATATATGCACAGACCTTAACCTGAATATTGTGATAAAGTACAAACACAGCCAGATGCAGGCTCAGCAGTGGTAGAGCCGCTTCTCTTTGAAGTCTGATTAAAGTGACTATTGTGCTGCATAATGAGACTTGCGCTGACCTTTGTGGAATAATTTGGCTTTATTAATTCAAAAACAAAAATTATCTGAGACTTTGTAGTGTGTGTAGGGGGTGTGCATACATAGTGTGTCTGGGATTTGAATAACACAGTAAATGCATATTGCCATGGGAACCATCTGACAGTTTACCTAGGGCAGCTTCTCTGTCCTTACAAAAGGTAATATGATACGGTGGGACTGCACTCCATTTGTCCAACCATTTCAAACTGTCCCATTTACTTGACATATTCAGAATATGTGATGTGCGACACATCATAGTTCATAATTTGAAAAAACTCCTTATTCCTGGTCAACAAATATTGGTGATTACTCTCTTTCAAAGCTGGAGTAGTCAAAATGTTCCTGCTAAAAAAAGATAAATGTGTGCGCACAGACCCACAGAGCATTATAGTATCACATCTTCATGTCCCCTTAGTGACTTTTAGCTCAGTGTTTTTGCAAAGAGCTGTGCATACATAACGATGAAGCATGCTAAAATGACTAATTGCTGCTGTTAAAAAATATTTTTTCTTGTATTCCGTCTTAATCTCAATCATATGAGCTTTAGTGGCAAATACAAGTTAGAAAAATGTGCACACGTCCACATCAAAAAAGTGAAGTGGGCCAAAAAGCATGAAAGTAAAAAACTAAGCATCTCACTACAGTTTTACCTTTTTATTGCATATACTGCATGAACTGCCACAGTTCGTGCAGAAATCCCAGCTTAGCAGAGAATGTTGATGACTACTCAGGTTTTTACCCTTTATCTCCAGCTGGGGTTCTAGGTTTGATCAAGTCAGCTAAAGCAAAGAAGGCCTAAGAACCTAAGAAGTACAAAGAACTACTTTTGTCTTCTCTGTGACTGCTGCTACGCAGCACAAACTCAGGCAGTAGCAATCCACATCATCAGATGAGCCATATGCATTTCTGCGTTCTGATTAAAGAACAGAGTGTTTAACACCTACAGATTACCAATCTACCACAATGCCAGTCACTTAAGGGTTGGTGGCATTCCCTTAAGTGACTGGAATTTATTTATTTATTTTTTTGTAATAATACACCATTGCTGTATACATCTGACTCTGATTTTTCAAAGGGACAGTCCAAAAAAAATTTGGACTGACTGAATTTTAAAGGTGAATCAATGCAACCAAATTTTATGTATATATGTGGTTATGTTGTGTATTGCTTTAGCTCACCAGTTGCCCAAGAGATCATACATAAGATTAAGTGTAGTAGCCTGGGTTCAATTCCAACCTGAGTCTCTTTGTTGTGTGGCTTCCCTTGAATTCCTTCTTCTTCATTATTCTCATCAGATTAAGGCAAAAAATAAAAAATGTTGGTGTATTAACAGCATATATCAGCAATTAGTTTTTGAGTGTGTATAGGATGAAAAATAACTTTCAAAATTAACTGTGCAAACCAGCAAAAGTGAAGATCAGAAAAACAATCAACCACCTTAAGAACAGAAAGATACCAGAGACAGAAAAGAACCAACATCTTCTGAGCATGTCTCTGTATGTGAACACAATACAACTCCAGCATGGATACTGACTTACACAACACCTCGTGGAAAAAGCAGTTGTTGCTAATATTGCTATTGTTTTTCCATTGAATAATACAATGCCAAAATCCCAATTCCAGTTTACGGAGCCGTGGCTCAGGCAACAGACTGGGTTATCTACCAATCAGAAGGTCTGTGATTCGCTTCCCTGCTCCTCCAGCACTATCAGAGGTTAGCAGGCGTTCTGGCAAAGATTTGTTGAGAGCACTGGTCTTAAAGGCTGATGAGGCTCCACCTAGAGGTGGAAACCGAGAGCTAATAGAAAAACAGCCACTCACATGGACCATGACACAATCCTTCATACCCTCTCCATGACACGCTGGATAGTCGGAACACTTTCAGCCTCAAACTCTCCCTGTGACACTTGGACTATTTTCACTATTTTCACTTTCACATATCTTGTTTACATTGTATACAGCATAACTTTAGAGTACATATTTAACATGTTGCATCTTCAACAGAGTACCTTATTTTTATTTTTCTATCTTTCATATTTATAATTTAATTCAGTGTATGTAGCAAAGCAAATTCTGATGCTGATCTGAATCAAAAGCATTGTAGGGCAGGCAGAACTTTGTAAATTTTATGTAGATTTTTTTAAAAGTAAGTAAGTGTCTTTTGTCGAAGAAAATAAATAAATAAAGAGGAATGACCTCCGTGATCAGGTTATAGCCGCATCAAACTTTCTGAGCAGTGCCAGAGAGAAGGTGTTGTGTTACTCATACTTGCCCAATAAAGCTGATACAGATGTGTGCAGAATATCTCTGTTGTTGCTGTACTTTATAAAAAAAAAATTTAAAAAAAACTAAGCAGTAGGGGAGACCGGGGATAGTTGTAACATTTTTGACATTTCTGTCTGTAAATTGGAGCTCTGTTAAGGTAGTGGATTCAAAATGTAATGCAAAGTATTTACATGTCTCTGCTATTAAATAGTGCAGCTATTTTCTCTGCAGCACAATTACCCATTGCATGGTATGGTCTCAAACACAAAGAGTGAAATGTTACAATTAACCCCATAGTCTGGGTTAGTTGTAACATATCCTGGGGTGAAATGTAACACAATGAAATAAGGGTACTAACAAAACATTAACATGTAATCTTTGTTTATTCAACACATGAATGCACTTAGAGCCATTTATGTAGCTCTGTGTGTGTGTGACAGAATGCCGAAATCTAGCTTTTGAACATATTCCAACCCCCCAAAAAAGACAAATTATGGAATTTTCTGCAACTGAATATTTCATTAATTTTGGTTGGTCTTCCTAGAGTTTGGCCTCATTGGCTCAGTGGGCATTATAACCTACAACTCTTGCACCAATTTTGAACATAACAATGAAGCTGAAAAAATGTAGTTGTTCACCAGCATCGCAATTCCATTACTTTTTATCATGGCTTACCTTGGTGTGGTTTTCAAAGTGCTTCAGAAAGATGAGGAAATCTGTTTCTTGCACCCATTTCCACTACCAGTACTTCCTACTGGTCCATCTCTGACACAGAGGTCTGCATAATGTATGTGTGGGAACACAAACAGTGGAGGAATTGTGTTGCCAATGGCATTAACCACATATACAAATGCGACCAGTGAACCTCTCTCTGCTGATGTCGTTGCCCCAACTTGTTTAATATAAGTTAAAGTAATAGTGTGGTAAGTTTTAACATCTGCGTTATTGTTACAACTGACCCAGACTGTTGCTGTTACAACTGACCCAGACTCCTATAGCCATGAACTAGCTAACATTACAGCCAACGGCTAAAACATTAGCACTGAAGACCTACACAGAATATATCCCCATAGACATACAAATAACATAATTTAAGTTTGATGAGTTTCGCTGCAAAGCAGATAATGCTATTAGAAATTGAAATAAATGGGAAAAACGTACTTTTTGGCATACAAATTACTTTTTTTCGTGTTAAATTGTCTGTGTTCGACAAAATGTGCTGATTTTCCACATGTGATAGCAGAACTGAGTTGGGCATGCACAGGATGAGTCACATCATTTGAAACTTAGCCCTGATTGGAGAAATTGAAAGTGTTACAACTGACCCATGTTGCAACTATCCCCGGTCTCCCCTATTCAGGTCACTTTAAGCAATGCTTAAGATGGCTCACTAGATGGAGCAACACGCTCAGACCTGAAACTGCACATATTCAAAAAGTAGTTCAGTTCAGTTATTTCAGTCAATTATCAGGGAGAAATTAAACTGAAGGAAATCACAGTGCTGACACAGTCATACGAGTTTTGAACACAAAAAAGTGTGTCTTAATGTGTGAGCCAAGGTTATTATAGTTAACTTAAACTAAATAAAAACATTTAGTTTTTATTTTTATTTTAGTTCAATCAAACTTAAAGAAGTTCACTTTTGAACCTATATAAAAAGGTTTGGTTAACTAATTGATCCACAGTCAATACAGAACATAATAAAGTAACCTCTATCATCTTCTTGATGTCACTTTGAGACACAGTGAGTCTCTCTGCTACCATAGTTACTCTACCTGTACAGGGACTGTCCAGCACATAACAGCAGGGTACAAGATTCTAACATGCACGGCATACATGGAAGACCATATACAAGTGGCTGGCACACTGTATAAAATACAGGAACATCTATGTTGAGTATGGGATATACATGGACAAAATGGGATATACCCCACAGGGTGGTTGACAATGACCAGGCTAAGATCCTGCAGACTTACTGATACAGAATAAAAAAATATTTTATTCAAAGACATTTTTGGTAAAAAAAAATGTAGGCCCTACTGTAGACCCATCGCCCACAGGAGGCATAGTAGGAGTCTGTTGCAATGTATGCCAGGTAGCAGCCAAGAGCAGTGACTCTGCCAGACAGATCTCCAGCTACCCAGAATGGTTCTTGGGATATGGAATGTCACCTCTCTGAATGGGAATAGCCTGAGCTAGTATGTGAGGTTGAGCGAAACTGACTATAGTCAAGCTCGACTCAGTGCACGACTTGGGCTCTGGAACCAGTCCCCCGGAGAGGGGCTGGACTCTGTTCCAGTCTGAAGTTGGCCATGCTGAGAGGTGGTGGGCTGGGGTGGGTATCCTTGTATCCCCTTGGCCTGACGCCTATATTTTGGAGTTTTCATCATTCGACAATAGGGTCATTTCCCATTTCCCATTCAGGTCCTGAATGCCGTTTATACTTATGCCATATTTTTTAAGTGATTTCATGGACTTTGCTACAGTGAAAGAATTAGGAAAATAATTTGTGTCATCTTTTCATTTGATTTTATGTGATGTGTTATGTGTTAAGTGTTCATCCTTCTTAGAGTATTTGTACAACCTTTCCACAGTATAGCAGCTTTAGAGTTTAAAGCCCGAAAATGTGACACGTAGTGCTAAAATGCATCTTAAAGCACGTGTTTTGGATGCCTACACCACAGCTCTGTCTTGTCCTAGGTCTGAAGCAGTTTTTCTGAACAGTTTAACCCTGGAGAACCCATGGGGTCAAATTTGACCCCATGGTTTCCCTAGTAAACCAATGGGGTCGGATCTGACCCCATGGGTTCTCCAGGGTTAAAATATTTTCTGAAAACTGATTATTCAAACTGATATCAAGGCATTTGGAAAGATGTACTGTATGTCTCTTTACAAGTGATATAAAGAGAATATCCTCTTTTTAGAGTGTCTTTGAATTCAACCTATGTAGGTTAATTATTCTCATTTCCACGTGATATCCTTTTGTTCCTAAGACATTACCAGGTCCATATCAGTATAGATATCCTTCTCTTTTTTTTGAGCAGTGTATAAAACACTGAAACCAAAATGGTGTGTGGGAACAGAGAGGCATGGCTGAATAAGAGACAGTGTATGCTTTATTCACACTGACTAAATAACTCAAACGATTAATATATGAAAATTCAAAAGAACTTTATTTTAGACTTTCATGCAAGGAAGGCAAACCTTAAGTGGTCCTGATAAAAATATTTGTGTAACCCTAGGTCATGCTTGGTGTTAAAAAAATCTTTTACTGTCAGATTTGCATAGATGCAAAGTGAGACAAATGTTTGTGTGGGTTCTCAGCCATCCAGGTGATGGCAGCATTGAGAGAGATCTTGACGAAGGAAACTGGACTTATAAGAAGACTTATCTCATCCAAGAGGCTTCTTCGGTTCTAAAAACAAAAGGTGGAGAGTCCCGGGAATTTAAACCCTAGTGGGGATTGTCCCATTTGGAGGCGGGTGCCTTCCTTCTTGCAACCAATCTGCAGCGGCACAACACGCCAAGTTACAAAAATTAAACCCGGAAAAGAGTAAGATGTGGGCGGATCGATCGAAATGCCGACAGCATCGATACTAGCATGATGGAATGGATGCTTTAGCTTCGTATTTTGAGGCATGTCTGTGCAAACGGCCGTGGCGTCGTCATCACCCCCAAAGTGTGGCTTGTGCCATCTTGTGGCATCACCTTAAAAATGTCAGATCTACACATGATGCCATCACCCCCAAACATCGGCAGTGGGAAACGCTGTGGCAGGTCGAGGCACCATCTGCTGACGTCATTTGTCCGCGACGAGGAATCTACGATGGCCGAATCAGAGTATGTGTTTGATTTTATAATCGTATCTAAGTCCATCCGTTCGGTTTCCTATGTGTAGATGTGCTGATTGTGCTTTTTCCTTTAAGTACGAATCTTAAAGATTCGATTAAGGTATCTATTTAGAAGGATGATGGGTGAAAAAGGCGTATCTTGAGGAGCTTACTTTCACATGGAGCTAAGTGTATACCGTCGGTGACTCGAAGGTAGCTCCGAACTGAATAAGTATACCCATGGCCTCCCGACCTGGCGTCACCCCTAAAATTTCTGGGTCAAGCTATTTGAATTTGTGTCAGACAATTCTGTTCTCCCGGCTGTCCTAATACAAGGACGCAAGAAAAGCCTTGGGACCTCAGGCTAACTAGGTCCTCATAAACACTATGTGTTTTTGGCGAATCAGTCTTAAACAGACCTATTATACCTGTCATACCCCAGTAACAAGTAACCTACCGTGGTAACACTGAAAAACCAAGTTTTAGGTGATTCCTAACAAGTTTTAGGGTTACACCTGAAGCTACTCAAAGCCTCCAGTTCTCCACAGCACAATCCTGTGACTGAGCCACGTTTATTTAGTTTGTCCAAAGCTTTCTTCTCTTACTTTTTGTTCTCTTCAGGACAAAAAAGGCAATCAAGTTGGTTCCAGAGTATCTTCTGAAAAAGAGGAAGGCATACCAGGCAATCAAAGCCACGCAAGCCAAACTCGCACTGCTCGAGAAGAGAAGGGTAAGCACTGATGCCCATATTACATATATACAATACAATATATCCAAACGTCATGACCGTGCTTTGTAGTTAAAAGCTGTATGGAATTTATGTACTGTTGTGCATTCATGTGTGTATTTCTGTAATGCTGTAGGTGACTAAAGGGAAAATCAAGTTCAAGCGTTTGGAAGATTTCTTAAAGGAAAGCCACACACAGCATCGGGATGACACCCGCATCCAAAGGGTCAAACAGAGACCAGCTGAACCACTGCCTCCAGCCAAGAACAAGCTTGCCTTCGCCGTCCGCATTAGACAGTAAGTACTGGAAAGCAGACACAGGCTTCCAGAACCGGCCGACAGTTTGTTTAACCCGACTGGTTCTCTCCTGTTAGGACTAAAGGTGTCAGCCCTAAAGTGATGAAAGTGATCCAGATGATGAGGCTGAGGAAGATCTTCAGTGGGAGCTTTGTCAAAGTTAACAAGACCTCCATCGCCATGATGAAGATGGTGGAGCCTTATGTGGCGTGGGGGTGAGTGCGTGAAACACAGTGTGCTTTAGAGGGTAATGCTGGCTTGAATTTGTGTTCAATCCTCTACATACTGGGCTGTGTGTCGGACAGATTTCCCAACCTGAAGTCGGTTCGTGAGCTCATTCTGAAGAGAGGTCAGACCAGGATAGGCAGAAGGAGAGTTCCCCTCACAGATAACACCTTCATCGAGGAGCACATGGGTGAGTCACTCACACTACACTCCCTCCCCACTCACCTGCAGTCGCAGTGCACTTCATTTCAGCTGTGCACTCTCTCTCTCTCTTTCCATCCCTTCCTCTTTCTCTTCCTCTCTTTCTCCCTCTCTCTCATGTTTTCTTTTTTATCTCCCTGTCTCTTCCTCCTCCCACTCCCTCTGTCATACTCCATCTTTCTTTCAAGTGTTATGTAAAATAAAATACATGGTTCTATTTTTACTTCTTAAATTATCTTTAAGATTGTTTTTTGTAGCCATTTCCCTCAATGCCGGGTTTCGTGGCGGTTTTAATTTTCATGAATAAGACGCTCTCAGGACTCATCGAGTGACGCCACTGACCAGCCAGTGGGCTGTATGCAGTCTGACAGCATCACATTTTAGTACCTGGTCAGATCGCTTGGAACCCCGGGCAAGCAGGTGGCAAACCGTGCTGAGTTGATCCAATTAGGTACTAACAGAAAAGGGGCTATGATGTCCTCTAGAGGGCAGATGAACATAGTTGTGTGTATCAAGGTTTTGCACTCATGATCAATAACAACGTAATGTTAGCTTTCCTACTATCACATGTGATAATTAGAAAGGTCCATGACCATCTGGTAACCACCAGGTGAGTATATCCCAACCAGTTTTGAGTGGTTGATGGAAGTTGCTGGGGAGATGATGGCTAAAGCCCCAGTCACACATGCCTACATATGGTCAGTGACTCCCTGGAAACCATCTGTGTCTATATAATAAATGGGTACTTCAGGTCCAGTTAGGGAAAATCTCCTTGTGATCTTGTGATTGCTTTGGTTGGCAGCATATTGCTCTGATCGCAGTTTGAATAGAAGTGGTGGACTTGTCTACAAACAGCATCTAGCTGTAGTGAAACAGCTCCGGAAATGGAGAAGGTCCTTAGAAACATGTTTACTGTAACACTGAGACACAGCTTTCACTTTGAGATGAACCATGTCTATTTCTGGTTTGCATTCCACTTTTTCAAATTTTACTACTACCATGCTTGGAATTGGGAAGTATTTGCTGACAAACATGAGATATTACTGGCAACCATGGCATTCTCCTAGCAACCGGAGAAATTAGTACAAGGTTCTTGGTGCCGCACCATGTTTGTAACTGATTTCACCCAGCAACAGTGGCTGTCTGTAGTACTGTCATGCAAGGACGTGAGTTGTCAAAAAGCTGTATGTAATTGGCTTTGCAATTAAAAAAAGTGTGTAGCCGCAGCCTTTTATCACGATACACATAATTGCCCACTCATTTCGTTCCTGCCCATCTCAATGGAAAGTTGCTTATTTTTTATTAGTTACCCTTTCTTGAAGCCGGGCCCATTTTGCCCACTGCTCATTGTTTTTATTCACAGATATTGTTTTTATTGTGCTAACAATAAAGCACACAACCTTTTTCTGCTTTTGACTCTAATGGTAATCAGAATTTGCAAAATACAGATATTATGGATGAAAGATTATAGCTAGCGGCTACGTCTCTCTTTTAGGTACAGTCTGTGGGATATAGCTGCTACACAGGCTGTTTTGGGGTTTTTTTGTTTTTTTTGTTCATGTTGGCTGAATATGAGTTCAAATTCTGCAGGAATCGGCTTTAATGAGCTTTCTCTGCTCCTCTCGGCCCACAGGTAAACACGGAATTATCTGCTTGGAGGACCTGATTCACGAGATCTACTCTGTTGGGAAGAACTTTCGAGCTGCCAATAACTTCCTATTGCCGTTCAGGCTGTCAGTGGCTCGTCACTCCATCAAAGACAAAGCTGGGCTCCTGAAGGACCTGGGAAACCCAGGGTACCGTGGCACAGATATCAATGTAATCATCAGACAGCTGAACTGAGGGGGAGCACGTGCAGGATGGACACTGGGTTGGACATCAGTTTCAGAGACACTGTACCTGTTGAGGAGCAGTTGTCACTTCTTTGGCAGAGAAGGTCTTATTACTCGTTCTGTGGAGGCTCTTGCCTTATCCTGTATGAATTATGTTAAAATATTAAAGTTAACACATACATTAAGATTCCTCAGGTTCTCTGAGGAACAGTCAATACTTGCTACTTACGCAAGGTTATTAATGAAATGATCTAGGAGGGCTGTTCTCCATGCTGAAGCCAGCAGCCCACCTGCTATAAACTCTTATGGGGTCTGTAACCTCCAGTGTCAATAGGTTTAATGTGTGCAGCATGCTCACAAAACTGATTGCTGTTATTGAAGAGGGTGATGGATGGTATTGATTTATGTTATAATACTTTGTTTTACAATTAAAAAAACTAAACTAAATGACTGTTCGTGTGATGTTTGTTGAGGTGTTTAACGCACACGTTAAACGTTAAACAGAAGCTTGCACCACACAAGGGAAAAGAAAAAGACAAGTTTTTGTGTGACGAAACTGAAAAGGTGTCTGAGGAGGAACATTTTTTTTGCAGTGTTTTCTAACAAGTGGCGAACAATTTAGAGGCTCAACCACCCCAGTTAGTCCAGATATGTCATCTGGACTAACTGCCTTTCCACTTTTCAGTGTCTTCATAAACTTATACCGTCGTATACCTTCACCTTTTAAAGCCAGCATACTGTAAACCATCATTGGCTACAATCATATTGCAATTTCTCCAGATATAGTAGTTTTTCTAGACAGCTTGACCATCATTTGTGCAAACTCATGGTCTGAGATGAATTTTTATATTTTTGGGGGTTTATATAAATGCATTCAGGTCAAATCTGAGCAATTTGAATAAAAGAAAAAAAATAAGCTTAACACAATAAGGAAAATTTACAACAAGGAAAAAACCAATTATTCCTTTGTTGTAACAGTGTTTCAATTCAGTTTTATTTATACAGCACCAAATCACAACAACAGTCGCCTCAAGGCACCATAAGTATCTGTTTAGATACCGTATTTCTAGGAACTTTAGGGCAAAGTACAATATGTTAGTACAATAACCTCATTTTTATCTGAATTTAGAAGCAGAAAGTTAGAGTTCCCCCAGGTCTTTATGTCTTTAAGACATCCCTGCAGTTTAACTAACTGGTGTGTGTTGTCTGGATTCATACATAAATAAAGTTGGGTGTCATCTGCATAGCAGTGAAAATGTCTGCTATACCTTCTGATGATACTGCCTAAGGGAACCATGTATAATGTAAACAGAGGAATGGGGTCTAAAAGACACGTTGACAGTTTGGAAGAAGTAATTACTGAAGTTAACTCAGAAAGATCAATTGGAGAAAAAGAGTAAATGAATATCAATGGTATTGAAAGTAGCTGTACATAATGTTACATCTGTGAGATAATGAGTATTTTTTCTCTAATGGTTCAATTTTTATTTGTGAAGAAGTTCATGAAATCATTACTAGTTAACTTTAAAGGAATGGGTGGCTCAACAGTGTTCTGACTTTTTGTGAGCCTGGCTACAGTGCTGAGGAGAAACCTGGGTGATGATGAATAGTAAGAACTTCTAGCTTTATGAAGGGCTTTTTTTTATAAAGCAGCAAACTATTTCTCCAGGCTAAATGATAATCTTCTAAATTTGTGATACGCCATTTCCTCTCCAGCTTACGAGTTATCTGCTTTAGGTATGCATTTGAGAGTTATACTAGGGAGTCAAGTACTTCTGATTTGAGGCTGTCTTTTTCACAGGAGCTACAGTATCCAGAGTCATACATAGAGAAGAGGTAAAATTATTAAGAACATAATCGACTTTTCTTGGAGTAGTTCTTGGTAGAACTCTCCCAGGTAGCTGCTGTGCTCTGTGTTGGTACAAGACATGATGATAACAGTGGGTGAAATGTATTCTTAAAGTTAGTTACAGCACTATTAGAAAGTGGCAGAAATGTTCCTGGTAATAAATCGCATACTGTTTAAAGTTGTTTATTTCTCCTTAAATGCTGCCACATATGTAAGAAAAATTACATTTGTGGGTTGCACCTGTGACAAACTTGCCAAATCTTCTCTGCCAATGAAAAACAGCTTCATCTGCTACTGATTGTGTAGGTCACACTGACATGAACAGCACACTCAAGCTGATCTCACATGTGTTCAGTGGGATTGAGGTCAGCATTGTTATGTTGCCGACACCAGAGCAACAGCAGTTTGTCGAATGTACTGGCTCACTCCTAATAACCCTGCAACTTTGTTTTGCAGAACACCAGCTTTAAGTTTTCCTATGGTACAGTCCCTATCCAGGTCAGTCAGATGTGGTATTCTTGGAGCAGACACTGACCCTGTAGCAGACACTGACCCTGTAGCAGGGTCCATGTTCACAGGTGTTGCCAGCTCGGCTAACCTGATTGTCATCACCTGGGATACCCGAAGCTCAGAACAAGAGTCAATATCAGAATAAGCTGTTTGGCATTGGCAGAAAAGACTTGGCTACTTTTGCATGGGAGCAACCTACAAATGTGTTTTCCTTACATGTGGGGCACCATTTAAGAGGAAATAAACAGGCTAAAACATAATGAACCAAACACAAATTTCCTTGCTTTTAAATTTTTGTGCTAAGTTTATCTTTTCGTGCCTGTGTTTGAAGCCAAGGGAATAAAGCAATCAGTTGATGTTATGTACCCTGACTTTCTACAGTATCATCCCTCCTCTGTAGTGCCACCGTTAATTCAGTGAGGCGCATGAGTCACCAGCCGGAAGAGGGGACAGAGATGTGTGCAGCTGCGTATTTACCAATGCGCACTGGGAGCAGTGAAGGATGTCATGGGGTCCGTTTTGATGAATGTCAATAATGCATTGTCTGAACTCGGAGCGAGCGTGTGTCATCGGGGGTATGAATACTGAGAAAATGTCTTTATACTAGCTTTGGATATGGAAAAAGACAGGTAGGATACAACCGTGTGCGTGTGCTCTGTGGGGTGAACGAGGGATATGTCAATGAGTCGGCAAAATCAATCAGCTGCCATTGCCATGGTGATCAATTACCAGCGATGATGACGTGCCCCGGTTCCCCGGTACTGTTGCGGCTGCTCACTGGCATCACGACAAACATCGTCATCATGCCCGAAATGACTGCAACAGTTACAGTGCTCCCATGTTCTGTTGCCTCAATTCATTCCAGGTGGAAAACTAGAGCTCTCAAATCATAGTCTAATATTTAAAGATTTCTAGAGTGCCAGAGCAATCTATTCCCTTCACAGATTTTAGAAAGACTAGTTGTATTGGATTTGGGAAAGGGAAAGAATGGGCTGTGAACGTATTTCAAATAATTGCAAACCATTCATTAGCATTCTGATTTATTCTTCACATTATTAAAGAATTCTTTGGGTTGTGTCTCAGTGGTTTAAATAAAGTTGCCAAAGATCTTTATAAGAGCGGCGTCAACAAATTAGCAGGATCTTGTATTTAAGTACCGTTAAGTACAAAGTTGACATGATGGAGTATTTCAATTTTATGAAACTACTTGTGTAACATATTTAGTAGATACCCGGCAGTAATTTAAACCCAATGAAATATATGGAGGTGGTTAGGTTTAATTTTAGTTTACGGGGAGCACGTGAAGGCATCTAGTGTCAAGGATAATGGGAGGTCCTACTCATGAAGTGGCTTCAACCCAGTGATGTGTTGCAATTAGAGCAGGTTGCCAGCGAAGACTCGTCCACAGGTAAGCATGCTGAGCTAATAAATTCACTCAAGAGGAAATATTATCAAGGGGGACTGGTATTCGCTTGTTTAGCTGTCGCCGAGGGCTCTGACAGAGCCGGCTATCAGATTAGTTTCACGTTGGTGCACGCGGTACCAATGTGAAGTTTAGGTCAGGGTGACTGGGAAACAAGACCATGTGGGCGCACTGATCAATATTTACCTGGCTTCGTCTGCTCGTGCTTCTTTAGGGTTAAGTAATGTCTCTTATAGCTATCCTGAAAACAGAACTGCAGCTACGTAGCAAAGGTGAGCCGATTTGGCTAGCTGTGTGGCAGGCAGCTGGAATGAATAAGCGCGTGGGGAGTCTGTAGCCTGCTAATGTGTCCGTGTTTGCGTTTCCAGGTTAATGTTCCTTACTCTGCTGGGAGCAGCATTAAGTGGAAGGTTTTACGTGTGTTTTTATGTTTCACACTTAGCATAACAATACAGCAACCAGCAATTCCACTCAATGTACTGCTTACGGTGGCTTAATTACCCTGTGACGTTCACGTCACTATTAACGTATTCTGAAAATTGTCCGCTCTCAGGTACTCAGAGATAAGTACGGCGAATAATTGTGTTAACGGAGCCTGTCTCTTAATCACAATTTTTATAAGTCAACTACAACATCATAAAATATTACATTACAAGAGATCCCTGAACTGGAATTTGATAACTCTGCATTTTTGTTGGGTCTAGGGTAATGGATGTGTGACAACCGTTGTGATTTGACGCTGTATAAATAAAGTTCATTTGTAACGTATTTATTTAAGGACATTCTTCTTTTGCTGCCACATTTAAAGTGTCGTCCAATCTAAGGGTCCGGTTTTCTCAGCTTATCTGTTCTGCTGCCAGTGAGAAACTACACCATACTCTGCAAGCCAGCGTTCCGACACCTCTGGCGTTACGTTACCAGTTATCGCTAAATAATAGCACACTGTCATCATTCACTACAACAACAACACTTGTATTTTCATAACAAAGCTCATTAAGTGGTGATATCAGGGTTGGGGTGTAAAACAATCACTGGTGATTGCTTTATACTCCACATTGCACTATGCACTTTATCTTTGTTGCTTATAAAAAAACAAATCCACTGTCTCCAGTCTCCGCCCACCCCCTCTTACCTTGATATCTGTGCTCGTGGTGATTCTTTTACAGAGCAGATCAGGCTGTGGCTCAAGGTTTAATGATTACTCACATTATTGGGCTTTTAGGGTAACTGAGATACAAACTCAGCTGGAGACTGTGGCTGCACAAATTCCAGAGATGATGACAGTAGACCAGCTGTGCCTGTGTGTAAACATGGAGCTTGAACATGTACAGTGTCTCTGAAAGTGATGTATTTTTTTTAATGGTCAGTATATACAGTAGTTGTGGATTACCTAATTTCTTATTGTCATAACCTCATATAACTCATGGTCCAGTAGACAAAAGAAGTTAAATATATTTACCAGAACACGCCATTTTTATCCACGAGTCATTTTTCTTATTAAGTTGAGGAATCCTGTGACCTTTGTGCCACTTTTACAACTGACTTTTATATCAAGTGACACACTCAAACTAGGTTTGATCACTAACAGCAATGGTGATTTGGATGGTGACTTGGGCAATATACTTAACCTCGAGTTGCTCCCTTTGCGTTCACTGAATTTTCAATTTCAAATTTATATTGCGTCAAATCACAACAACAGTTGCCTCAAGGTACTTTATATTGTAAGATTGTAGATTGTAAAAACCCAATGATACTACAAAGAAAGCCCCAGCAATCTGATGATTAAAACTAACATACCCAAATCTTATTTAGCCTGTCCGCAGTTGCTACTCCTATACAAGCCACTTTGCAACCCATTTCTGCTCCACAGTTCGTCCTTTTTGTCCTGTGTCCGATTTAATAAATGTTGATCTTTTGTATGCTGGTGTCTTGATGCTGGTTTCACCACCTCCAGCATTTCATTTAATAGGGGCAGAGGTCTTGGAACATGTCAGGAAATGGAAATCGGTGTTTTCTCTTCACTGAAATGGTCCTCACTGTCCAGATAAGTATAAATTTAGAAAGTCACTTGGAAAGGACAAGTTGCACTGAGTTTGGTCAGACTGTCCTTGGAATTGCCTGAAATCAAATATAAAAAAAAAAAAAAAAAAAAAAAAAAAAAAAATCTGTTGGATGAACAATCAGTCGGATTTTTCTATTGGAGATTATGTATCTGAATTTCAGGAGCGGGACCACGCCTCCAAACACGCTCCTTCCAGTTGCCATCTATATAGGTTCCCCCCAGTTCTGCAAACTGTTGATTCTCGTTTACGTACCCCACCCTTCCTCTGTCCTTGTTCTCAATTCTTTAACTTCTTCACTTCTATTTAGTAGATTTGGATTTGCCAGGCCCGGGAGCCGTTGCCAGTCCCCTTCGAGGCCTTCCCCAAACCGCAGCTCAATTCATGTCCAAGCATTCACCTTTACCTACTAAAACACTGTCAATCCTAAAATGAGGACGTGGGCCCAGCTAGTGAATTACACTACAAAGGATAATAGGACATTGGTAGTATTCTTCCCATTTGCCCTGTAGTCCCTATTCTTAATATCCTGTGAAACCTAAGTTGCTTTAAGAGGAATGTTTGTGTTGAACTCTGTCTGATGAGGAGAATGAAAGCGCGTGGGTTGCTTTTAAACGGATTGTACAAAGCATTGGCCCTATTCAGGCGTTGCTCCTGTACAGATGCAAACCTTCCCAGGCTCACCCTTCCTCGCACCACCAAAAAGCAGGTTTCCTTTTTTTTTCTCTACAATTCACACACTACACAAGGATGATGCCACCAGCTCTGCTTAGACTACCTCACGTAATGTACAATCGTTGTCCCATTGTTGCTAGGCAACCACGACCTCCATGACCTCGTTGTGGTGTTTTGCGTAAGATGGCACAGCCACCGCTGAAAACACACAGGCACACAGAGCATGGTCTGTAAATGGCCTGTATTTATAAAGCGCTTTACTAGTCCCTAAAGCATGGCTAAATAAATAAGTTTGCGAGATAAGTTCACTGAGACCGTGTACACCATATAAAGGAATTTTCCCATTTTGAAGTAAGTAGGTGAAATAGGCATTAGCCAACTGGTGCAGAAGTAAATTTCTTGCCATGAGTCTTCCTTCCTATTGAGCAAGCCATTAACTGTACACTATTCAGACTGGAGTAGCATGTGGGGTTGCTGTCAAGTGTCCGGTTAGAGGCCACATAAAGTGAACGTTCTGAGACCCACACAGCATAATTGCAGATGGACATGCAAATGGTTGTCCACGCAGAACTTGTGCACACTTTTTGAGTTACGCAAGTGTAGTCATCAATTTCTAGTGAACTCACGGACAGGAAAAGTACAGTACTGTGCAAAACTCTTGAACCAGCCCTCATTTCTTTATATTTTACTTCCAAGGACCTAGACCTTCTTGTATTTTCATTTTTTTTAAGCACTGGTGTGGACAATAATTCTTCGGTCTTTCGAGCTTTTTCTTTGGACATTGGCTGCTTTTTCAGTCATTTTCAAACCACTCAAAGAATGAACCAGCATTGGCAAAGAACCAATTTTAAATAGTATCTTTCGGCTTTTTATTAGCAGTCTGCTACAAAAGGACATAATTTATTCCAATTTCTTTGGTTGAAAAATCCCACAGATAACAGATGAGCATAAAGTAGTCTTGGACCAATAAGACGATTCTGAAAAACTATTAGTCCAAAATTTGGTAATCTCAGCCCAAAAAAAGAAAAAATGGAGAGAGAGCTGAGGATAAAAGTAGCACCAGGCCTAGAAAAACTATCCACAGCATCTGATAGTCATATCCTAAAGACATGACTTAAGGACTGGAGAAATGCTGAAAATTGAGTTGAAGCTGTGTGGGATCATCTCGACAATGTACAGAACAAAAGACCGCCAACATTCAAAGAAGAGCCTAATATAAAGACCTGAGGGGTGGCTTTAAACTTTGCACATTACTGTGTAATTTAGGCTTTGCGGTGGTTCAGCTGGTGTTTATCACAGAGATTCCTTCCTGGTTTCCTTTGGTGACTCTCCATTGTCTTTTCTCTTCGTCTTCTCCCTCTGATTTCTTCTCCCACTAGGTCTGTATTCAGACCTAGTGATAGCTGTGCTGCTCCTCTCTTGGACTTGGGCCTACTGTGGCTGAATAACAACCCCGGAGTAACTAACCTTGGCTACTGTTTGTCAAACTTAAATGTGATTTTTAAACTAAATCAGCAGATTAGCTGTTCTTAAAGCTGTTTTGTTTTTGTTTTTTTATCATTCAGGGTTTTTTTTATCATTTTTATTCAAGATCAAATATGTCTTATCTTTTACAGTTTTTTGAATATCTTATTCATGCTTTTATCACAACTTGCTTGAACCACTTTGCATGGGCCGTACCAATGCTTCACTCACATGCCTCAGTCATTTCCCACATCCTGGCCTCCTGCCACTGGCTCTTCATTTTTTTAGGGTCCATTTTAAGATTTCATTTGGTTTTAAAACTTTTAAAGGCTCAGTTACAACTTGCATTTCTGAGCTGTTGACTCTGTACATCCCCTTGAGGTTGCAGAGGTCCATAGACCAGCAGCTCCTGGTAATTCCCAAAAGCTTGATTTAAAAAAACAAAAAAACAAACAAGCTGACCAGGCTTTTTCAGGTGTAGCCTTTAAACTTTATAACCATCTTCCTGCCCATGTTGGAGTGCCTCACTCTTAAAACTCATTTTCACTCTTTGGCTTCTAACTCAGAATGACAGCACTGGTTACTACCTTGTAGTTTTTGTTTTTATTGTTTTAGTGTTTTGCCATTTGGTATTTTTGTGTTATGCTTTGTCATGCAAAATAAAACTGGATTGGATCATGTATGGGAAAAGCCTGGTATTTTGCACATTGTAAGCTCAGTTGATAGCAAGCACTAAATCTGTGCCGTAAAGGTCATTTCATGTGGATTCGGGTACTCTGATGTGAGACATTTGGATAGCCCCTGCTCATGTCCCATATGGAAAAGAGGTAGAGAGAGATCTCTCTATCTCTCTCTATCTATCTATCTCTCTATCTCATATAAAATATCGTTTCTACTGTATCAATAGAATCACTACTTAAAACCTTTTAAAACTGCATCTACTAACTGCCTGGTGGGCATTTGAATTTGCAAACCAGGATGAACTGTTACGACAGATCTTTATTGCTGTCATGAGTTATTCTGCTCTGTTTTTATACTTGTACCTTTGGTGAGTAGCTTTGCATGATTCCAGTTCAAAATGATCCTCGTTATACTGAGCCTTCTTGAAACCCCTCATTCACTGATTTGAACAAGCCGTCAACAAGGTTGTTGCCCTCGTTTTTGCCTCTTGCAATCAGAAGAGCTGTGCAGCTGAGATGAGCATATAAGCAATATTTGCTTTCTGTGATATCATGACTGCAGCTTTCTTTCTTGCTGTGCAGATTGCTGAGGAACAGTATAGCTTTATCAATTCTTCATTTGCTCAGAGTTGCCCTCAAGCTTGCAGCAGATCTCCAGAGCAGAGCAAGGGCTGCTGTCACCAGCTGTTGTGCCAGACAGTAGAGTTGGAGTTTGACTGCAGTGTGAGAGATTGGAGACAATGGAATAACAAGCACAATAGAAACCTGTCCAGCCTTCCCATAGGGAAACAGAAGAACAAAGGTAGCTGTTTACAAGCTACTTAAAAACAAGAGCGCAATAGTGAGCTAATCATGTTACTGTCCTGAGCAGATGAAGAAATAAAAATAAAAAAATATTCTTGGGTGGCCTGCATGTGGGCAACACTGATATAAAAGTGACCCATTTTGTGTTGTGACATTAAACAGCAGCACTGTAACTCTGCTCTGCGTTATGAGGCCTTTTGAATGAAACCAGCTACACTGGCAGCTGCTTCTGTTCCCAACCTGTCACAGCTGTGTATATTAGACATAATGAGCCACTGGGATATAAGTGGGATTTAAGAACATGTTTTATTGGCCAGTGTTTGATCAAACCAGCTGAGACTATTACACAGACGTGTGTGTGTGTGTGTGAGTGTGAGTGAGTGAGTGAGTGAGAGAGAGACTGGACTGACACACACACACCTTCATACACCAAGATGCTTTCTGCACAATGCTCAGTCTTTTGCACATTTCTATTGCACTTATGTGTCTGCACTGTCTTTGTTTTGTTTGCAATTTTTGCACATTGCACTTTATATAAACCTGTGTTGATTGTCTGTTATGTCATATGTAACACCACAGTCTTGGAGGAATGTTGTTTATTTTCATTGTGTACTGTACCACTGCACATGGTTGGAATGACAATAAAGCCACTTGACTTGACTTGATCTTTAAAGACATTCTCACACATCTAGTGTCACTCCTGCTAATCCTTCCCGAGCTTGTCTTTTAAAAGTTGCTAGAATGGAAACAAACAAGCGCTCCAGCCATGAAAAACTCAGTAGCCCCATCTAGATCTTTCACTACTTGTCATTTGAAACATTTGAACTTCAGGTGCCATTTACTGCTGCCAACATATGAAGATGTATCAAGTAGCTTTCTGAAGAGCAGCTGAGCAGGTGTCCATGTGAAAGTGGTATTTGTGTAAAGGCAGACAGTGACATTCCAGATGGAAATCTCATAATCCTTGAAAAGCAGTCTGTGTCAACAATGCTGGCAGTTTCCTAAAGCACCACTTTTTCTTCTCCTTTTTTTTTTTTTTTTCTTTTAGTAAGTTGCTCTCACACATTCTTTACTATCTGATCAGACAGTTAACCTTTGATCAGCTGTTGGGTGACACATTAGACACAAACAAACTGATGTTTCCACACAGCAGGACCTCATGGTTAAACTAAGTAATTGAGACTGACAAAGTCTCGCTCTTTGCTCTGTGTTCTTAGCCCGACCTTTTTGCAATCAGCTGCCCTTCAGCTTTTTCTTGTCATAAGAAGTGTGGGATAGTGCAGCTCAACACGCTGTGAGAAAGCAACAGCAAGAAAGAAAAGCTGGTTTAATATGTAGAGGAGAGGGAGGAATATTTTCAGTTGAGCGCTGCATGGAGTGAAAATGCAGGGGGAGGAACAATGGGAGAATCATTTTTTCAGCATTAAACAAAGTACAGGGAACACGATTGTGTGTCTTGTTAAAGCATAATAACATGTTGGATTTTATTTGGTGAAATTAATCCTTATATATTGAATCCTTTGTAATAATATTGTGCGAGATCATTTGTCTTACTTGCTTCACAGGGGCTGCTTTTTTAAAAACATACAGAGTTTCTCCTCTGTCTTCACAGTTCTCATGTTTGACTGCTGTGACAAGGCAGGATACGTCCTCCAGTAAACCTTAAGTGAGGGTGTTGAGTGTCTGTCAGCCTGCAGCAGCTCAGTCTCAATAGGTACAGTCATTTCTTCTTTTCCCATAATTTTGTTTGTGGTATTTGTTTGTTTGGGGTTTTTTTTGATACCTAAGAATTGCATTAAGACTGACACAGAAACGGTTACATCATGATGCATAGATATTAAATCTTAGCAGACGAATAGAAACCACTCGTGTCATATGTAACTCAGCAGGTTAAACTGTCATAATGAGTATATATCAGGCATTTATTTGCACCATAGATGGTATAAAAAGATAGCTATATAACTTCCAGATCTGAAAAGTTAAACCAAAGCACAATTGCCTAAAACCTGCTGTTCTTAGTGGGCACCAGGAGATGATTACTGTTGATGCAAATGGATTTATGGGAAAATGGGCCTCTGTCCTGACCTCTGTAAATATCTCACTGTTGAGTTTATCATGGGCTCAGTCACACATTTCTGCTCCTGTTGAATAAAATATTAGGTGCATTTTATAAATTTTGCTATTTCTTAGTGTCATAAAGGAGCATATTGAGGTACCATATGCTCATTGGTGAATAACTTGTGATTAATTAGTTGCCAGTGAGTGTGGTCTTACATCCATCTTTTTTTTATTTATGGTTGATGCACACCCTCGACGGAGAGGCCAAAATGTTTCTGGAGAAGTGCTTGAGAGATATGTGAGGAGATCTCATAAGAAATTCCAGCAAGCCCAAAGCCGGCCCTACTCAGGCTTCTGTGCAGAAGATTATGATTCAAAGAAAACTGAAGAAATGTTAATGAATTTCAATCCTTTAAATTCCAGAAAGCTAATAACAACTTTGAGTGAGGGAGAGTGTGGGGACTCAGTGGAATAAGTATTACACACTAGATGAGACAGTATCCTTTCACTAGCAAGAGCAACTAGTTATTGAATGACTAACCTGAACTGTGTCTTAATGGAAACTTTCCAGACCAGATTCTCCAAAAAGTTTGTTTGTTAAAAAAATAATAATAATAATAATAAATAATAAATAATAAATAATAAATAAATAAAAAATAAAAATGTAAAAGCACCAGACAGCAGAGCATCTGGAAATTTGAATGGTAATTATAGGCAGTGGATCATCTCTGTATCAGCATGGATGAGTGTTAGAGCTGGCAGTAATGCTGGAGTCTTATTTTGAGATTTGTTAGTCGCACCAAAGCGAAACATCTGTATACACGGTTTTTGCAAAATTTTTACAAACCACGCACTCCTGTTTCTGTTCAAACCCCAACTCTTTGTTACCAAACTCACAAAAACTGTCCCTTCAGATTTGTTATTTTTGCATACAACATCTCGATGCCTCTGCTGCCTCAGTATATTTCTGAGCTGCTGCCCATGCTTCCTCCAGGTTTCAAGTTGGATAAATAACTTTACATCCTTTCCTACTTCCTCTTGTTTTCTCCAGCTCTCAGCAGGTCTCCCTTTGGGTGAGGTGTTCTCTCTGACATTGTCATCTCAGCCTCTCAGAGGCTGTGCTTCCAAAGGCCTTCACTCTCTCAGCCCCTCCACGTCTGTGCTCATCATGGGGGAGGTGGTGCAGATGCACTTCACCACGGTGGACTATGTCATTTTTGCCTTGCTGCTGGTGGCCTCAGCTGGCATTGGCCTCTTTTATGCCTTCTCTGGGGGACGCCAGCGCACAACACAAGTATGATTTTTTTTTTTTTTTTTTTTTTTTATTGAAAGAGTACAAAGTCAATTTTCCTTTTTAAATGTTAATAAAGATTTGTGACGCCTGTGCTGTTTGCCACAGGAGTTCCTGATGGCTGACCGCTCGATGAGCTGCCTGCCTGTGTCCCTCTCCCTGCTGGCCACGTTTCAGTCAGCTGTGGCCATCCTGGGTGCTCCATCTGAGGTGTACACATTTGGGACAGAGTACTGGTTTCTGGGATGCTCCTATTTCCTGGGTCTTCTCATTCCAGCTCATGTATTCATACCAGTCTTTTACAGACTGCGACTGTCCAGTGCTTACGAGGTATTCACAAGAACAGTTAACATGATTACACACCTGTATCTGGCCTTTACTGTTTGTGTTGTCTTGTTTTTGCTTTGTCATTGTCGTAAGTTTCCTTGGGTTAATCTCTTATCTCTCACACACACTGTAAACAAGACAATGAACAACCATCAGGCACTTGTAGTTTGACCTGACTTGGTCTCTGTTTTCTAAAATGATTATTAATTGTAATCTTTTTTTTCCTCTGCATTTTTCAGTTTTGCACTCTCTCAGCACACTTTTTTTTTCTATTTTTGCCTTTCTCAAGTATGATCTCAGAGCTTAACATTCTTATCTGTCTTATCTGTGTTACCCCTGACACATTCACATCAGAGAAACAAATGTCCTTGCCTCAAGAATCTACGTCTCTCTTTATCTAAACTCCACTCACTGTTCCTCTATTGAGGCTTCTGGTGCTTCACTACAAATTAACTGGACAAATGACTGATGTCTAAGCCGAAGATCAGAACTTAAACAACCATTTCTGATCCTCAGTAAACATCTAATGTGCTGAATGCATATTACAGGCTGTCTCTGAGATGATATGTGGTTAGATTTTTGATTTTGCTCTTTTTTTTTTCTTTTACATTCTTTCTTCGACAGTATCTGGAACTGCGATTTAACAAGACTGTTCGCATATGTGGGACTGCGACCTTCATCTTTCAGATGGTATTTTTATGGTTTATTTGTGAATCCTTATGAATAAGTGATGTTTTAATGTGCAATAGATACCCAGTGAAAGCTTAAATCATCTGAAACAGAGATCATATATTGCAGATTATTCTACATTTATATATCTACAGTAACTAGTAAACCGGTATTACAGTTGTCTTTAAATCAGTCTTATTGCTTTGAGCTGTTTTTAGTCACATCATCATGAGAATTTCCAAATGCAATGCAAAATCTTTACCCACCCACTGCACTGGATCACACAGCACAATCAGTTAACACTGGGCTTCACAGTTCAACTTTATGTGCTATTTAACACCGGTAGCTTGTGCCAACAATTAATAAGGAAAAAAGAAATAAAAATTCTAAAAACTCCCAACAGACCCATGGTGAGTTAGTTGAGTCTGGGGATGCGTTAGAGTAAAGGTGTTGTGGTTGTGACACCAGTGCTCGCTGTACTGTGAGATAATCATTAGTCTCTGTGTACGGCAACATCAGGCTCCACATAAAACATTGTTTTCCTAACTTTGTATAATCTAACAAAATTCAGCTCACTCTCTAGGCGGCGTAATATTAGATATTGATTTGTGAATTTGACTGGCTCATTGCAACACCTTGATACTTTACTTTTCCAATCGTTTTTTTCCCCAACAATTTTTCCAAATAAACAAAACGCATAAGAACAGAATACATGAAGAATAGTTTTCTTTGTCTTTTCTTCAGATCATGTACAGACCTTTAGAGTGTAAGACCATATCGTTTATCTTTTAAAAGATGACCCAGGCTGATAAGCCTGCCCTGTACAGTGTATTTAAAAGAGCTTTATCAGTGAACTCCAAAATATGACCTCTGAACTGTGTTCTTTTTCTGGGAGCCTTACTCTTCTATATTGTTGGTTTCTTCCTCTGCAGGTCATTTATATGGGAGTAGTCTTATATGCTCCAGCACTAGCTCTTAATGCAGGTAATGCATGGGCCATTACTTCATTTTTCATGTTAGGTCACACCTAGAAGGTTGGACAACCTGTTGCAGTGTTCAATGTTTTCGTTCTGTTCAAATGCAGTGACAGGATTTGACCTATGGGGGGCAGTGCTGGCTATGGGATTGGTGTGCACTCTGTATACTGCTTTGGTAAGTCTAAATTCACCAATCTTAAGACACATTTATCAGTTTGTCATTTTGACAAAACAAGTCTTTTAAAATATTTTCTCCAGCTGCAGCTTATATATTTCATAAGAACAAATCCTTACTAAGCAAGGGAGTGAAAAACACTGGAAAAAGCTTAGGCAAACTTAGGAAGTTCAGATGAGATTACTTGTAATGATGAACATTATGGTCCGATGTTAATCTGCTACTGTTCCTGTCTCCCAGGGGGGGCTGAAAGCAGTGATGTGGACCGACGTGTTCCAGACGGTGGTCATGTTTGCGGGCCAACTGGCAGTCATCGTGGTGGGGACTAGTCAGGCAGGAGGAATAGCAGAGGTCTGGAGGAAAGCCATCAACGGTAGCCGTATTTCTGGACTAGAGTAAGTAGTTTGCATATTTGAAAGGCAACTAAATTAAAGGAGTTCTGCTTCACTCAATGACACCAGGTAGAAAACAGGAGGTAAAAATGGAATTCACTGATTCGCAAATGTCACAAGTCCATATTTTATTTACAGCGGAACATAGAAAGACAAAAAAGAATGAGCTGGAGTCAATAATCGCATGATCGGGTATAAAAAGAGCTTCTTAGAGAGGCAGAGTTTCTCAGAGGTTCACCAATCTGCCAAAAGTACTGCCTTTACATATTTTGGAACTACTTCTTGCAAAGGAGCTCTTTCACTCTCTACCTTTGTAGCCTGAACCCCAACCCTCTGGAGCGCCACACCTTCTGGACACTTGGTGTTGGGGGGGTCTTCCTGATGTTGGCTCTGTACGGTGTGAACCAAGCCCAGGTCCAGAGATACCTCAGTTCCCGCACAGAGAAAGAAGCTGTCATGTGAGTAACATGAAGTTGTCAGAAAAAGCTTTGCTAACGCCTTCTGTTTAAAAACCACTAAACCCTATTGATAACCATCTGTTTGTCACCCATCGTGCCTTTCCAGGTCCTGCTACATAGTCTTTCCATGCCAGCAGGTTGTCCTGTGTTTAGGATGTCTCATGGGTCTGGTCATGTTTGCTCGCTATGGAGAAGACAGCCCTCTGGATAAGGGTTACGTCACGACTAATGATCAGGTGAGCTCTTATTTCATCTTTAAAAGTATCAGTAAATTATTATTAATGTTTTAGATCTAATGTTAAGTTTCTTTTTTTTTTTTTTTTCTTCTTCTTCTTTTTTTTTTTTTCTTTTTTTAGATGGTGCTGTACTTTGTGATGGATGTGTTCAGAGATCTGCCTGGGCTTCCGGGGCTGTTTGTGGCCTGCCTCTTCAGTGGAGCACTCAGGTGATTAACCCAAGAACCACGACTGATGGTCGGGATTCACACACCCTTACACACTCTGTGTTATGACTGATTTAAGGTATTGTCATCTATTATCTCTTAATGTTAAAAATCATAGGTTACAGAGCACATCACATGTTGTGTGAATCCACGTTGTATTCACTTTAGCAATTAAGCTAACAGAATATATAACAGGACATTTGATTCATGGAGAGATTGTTTGGTTTCTGGGATTAAATCAGAACTTCAGCTATCTGTCCCTGGTGTTTACCAGATGTTTATTCAAACTAATTTGGTAGCCTTTTTGACTATGTTCATGATACTACTCACAAAAATCGAGATTAACCACTACCAGATGGGTGCAGAATAGCCATAGTACAGCAAGCTGGCTAACCTAATCTTACTTGCTAACATCCATAGCAAAATCATGTGTCTGTGGAAATTCTAGTTGGCTAAACTACTAGAATAGTGTGATCCTTGAGATTAACTATATATGATGTACAAAGGTATATTGACTGCAGTTCACTATGTTATTAATTGCACTGGTGTCATTATTAACAGTTGTTTCCTGGAAGTTTTTCAGAGCACTTTAAATAGAGGTCGTGTTTCTTGGATTCGTCTATTTATTCGTGGCACTGATGACACTGCATACAGGGCTAGATTTTTGTGGCATTCTGCTGTGAAAATGGTATAAATGTATTTATTTTTTTAAGTCTTAAATTGTGTTTTTAAAAAGTGTTCTGCAAACTTAAAAGTAGATGACCGCTGAAAACTTGGTCGCAATCCTTCCTGTATCAGCTTTTATAGCTGGTTACTACCTTACCACCCAGGCAGAACTACAAATGGTGTTTTAACTTATTCATGTTATTTATACAGTGGGGCAAAAAAGTATTTAGTCAGCCACCGACTGTGCAAGTTCCCCCACTTAAAATGATGACAGAGGTCAGTAATTTGCACCAGAGGTACACTTCAACTGTGAGAGACAGAATGTGAAAAAAAAAAATCCATGAATCCACATGGTAGGATTTGTAAAGAATTTATTCGTAAATCAGGGTGGAAAATAAGTATTTGGTCAATAACAAAAATACAACTCAATACTTTGTTATTGCCAACAAAGGTTATGTTACAGAGGTCAAACGTTTACTATAGGTCTTTACCAGGTTTGCACACACAGTAGCTGGTATTTTGGCCCATTCCTCCATGCAGATCTTCTCGAGAGCAGTGATGTTTTGGGGCTGTCGCCGAGCAACACGGACTTTCAACTCCCGCCACAGATTTTCTATGGGGTTGAGGTCTGGAGACTGGCTAGGCCACTCCAGGACTTTCAAATGCTTCTTACGGAGCCACTCCTTTGTTGCCTGGGCGGTGTGTTTTGGATCATTGTCATGTTGGAAGACCCAGCCTCGTTTCATCTTCAAAGTTCTCACTGATGGAAGGAGGTTTTGGCCAAAATCTCACGATACATGGCCCCATTCACTCTGTCCTTAACACGGATCAGTCGTCCTGTCCCCTTGGCAGAAAAACAGCCCCATAGCATGATGTTTCCACCCCCATGCTTCACAGTAGGTATGGTGTTCTTGGGATGCAACTCAGTATTCTTCTTCCTCCAAACACGACGAGTTGAGTTTATACCAAAAAGTTCTACTTTGGTTTCATCTGACCACATGACATTCTCCCAATCCTCTGCTGTATCATCCACGTGCTCTCTGGCAAACTTCAGACGGGCCTGGACATGCACTGGCTTCAGCAGCGGAACACGTCTGGCACTGCGGGATTTGATTCCCTGCCGTTGTAGTGTGTTACTGATGGTGACCTTTGTTACTTTGGTCCCAGCTCTCTGCAGGTCATTCACCAGGTCCCCCCATGTGGTTCTGGGATCTTTGCTCACCGTTCTCTTGATCATTTTGACCCCACGGGATGAGATCTTGCGTGGAGCCCCACATCGAGGGAGATTATCAGTGGTCTTTTATGTCTTCCATTTTCTGATGATTGCTCCCACAGTTGATTTTTTTCACACCAAGCTGCTTGCCTATTGTAGATTCACTCTTCCCAGTCTGGTGCAGGTCTACAATACTTTTCCTGGTGTCCTTCGACAGCTCTTTGGTCTTGGCCATGGCAGATTTTGGAGTCTGACTGTTTGAGGCTGTGGACAGGTGTCTTTTATACAGCTGATGAGTTCAAACAGGTGCCATTCATACAGGTAACGAGTGGGGGACAGAAAAGCTTCTTACAGAAGACGTTACAGGTCTGTGAGGGCCAGAGATTTTCCTTGTTTGAGGTGACCAAATACTTATTTTCCACCCTGATTTACGAATAAATTCTTTACAAATCCTACCATGTGGATTCATGGATTTTTTTTTTTTTCACATTCTGTCTCTCACAGTTGAAGTGTACCTCTGGTGCGAATTACTGACCTCTGTCATCATTTTAAGTGGGGGAACTTGCACAATCGGTGGCTGACTAAATACTTTTTTGCCCCACTGTAACCCTCGGGCTGAACTCAGTACTTTTTTTTTTTTTTTAAATTACGAGTTTTGGCAATAACAAGTCAGGCTGGCAAAGGCTATGCTGCTTTATCAAAATGTCAAGCAGCTGTTATTCATTGTGTGTGTGTGTGTGTTGTACTTGTAGCACTCAATCACAAGGCATGTCATTACCCTTTTAAGTTGGTTATTAAACAATAAAATCTAGTATATAAAAACATATTGAGTCCATGTTAACACTTTTACATGCATAGTTATCAGCTTTACTTTGATGTGCAGCCCAAAAAAATGAGTATCAGCAACTCTCACCTGAATAGATCTCACTGTAAAAGTCAGGCGTATGAGATGATGGCGTTCTGGTTCCTGGAGGCTTGTGCAGTGCAGATGTGTTTAAGCCACCCTTAACTTTCACTTAAACCGGTTTGTTTGTTTGATTGTTTGTTTTCTTCTTCTAGCACTATTTCGTCAGCCTTCAATTCCTTAGCAACGGTAACTATGGAGGACCTGATTAAACCTCATTTTCCAAATATGACTGAAAGCAAGGCCACGCTGCTGTCCAAAGGACTCGGTGAGACAAGTGGTGGAGTTTTTTCTCATCTTTGCTCTAAACATGCAGTTATGTTGGAGTTCAAGTACTGTTGTGTGACTTTAATCTAGGATTGTGTTTTTGTTTGGGGTAAAGAATAATTCACATTTTACTTGCATGCTTAATGGATTCGAGCGAATATAGCCCTTTTCTACTCTACTGCAAGCCTCGTTCATTCAAGTGCTTTTATCTAACATTGACACTCCCGTGGACACATCAGGTCTGACCCCCCCACTACCTTCTGAGCCAAATGCTTTTATTCTGGTATTAGTAGTAGATGTTTTCATTTTACTTGAGTGTACTGGTGTTGTTTTATTATCTTAATGTCGGCGTATTCTACTCCATATTTTTAGAGTAGGGTATCTAGGTCAAGAAATCCTTATTTATTCTTAACTAGGGTTTGGTGTAGGCCCTCATTCACGGTCTAAAACGAGTATCAAGTCTTTCCCTGTTCTAGACAAAGCTGCTGTGCTCATAGCCAGAATTGTGCTATCAAACAATAAAAATCATAGCAGAGAACAGACTCAGTCTGCAGCAATCTGAAGTCTGATCTAGCAATTCACATAAGTATGTGTGTGTGTCTTTACCAGAGTAAAGATGCCATACAGTCCATGCTTTGCTTTTTACTTGTGGTTCTAAATACTTGAAGTTGGAGGTGTAACCACTGTGTGCTTGTTTTTCATCTGCTCCACAGCCCTGGGTTATGGTCTGGTGTGTCTGGCTATGGCCTACATTGCTTCTATAATGGGATCTATGCTGCAGGTAACTGTTCATCAAAAAGTTTGAAAATGCTTTATTACATTTAAGTGAATTGAGAAGTTTTGGAAAGTGAATGGTGGTAATCATGGCACTGGTTTAAAAAAAAAAAAAAAAAAAGACTATTCATACAAGACAGTTGTCAACTTTCTGCAGAATATTAAAAGCAACAACACAGAGACACTAAGTATTTAGTATTCATTATTGTGATTTGACCTACAGTTTGTTTGTTTGTTTTTAATTAGTTCTTCTTGTGTGTCCTCAGGCAGCTTTCAGTATCTTTGGCATGGTTGGCGGACCCCTGCTGGGACTCTTCTGTTTGGGAATGTTCTTCCCCTGGGCAAACCCCATTGTGAGTCCTGTTTTAACTTGGGGCTACTAATAATTCAGTGTCTGTGAAGGTTCTCAGTCATCCAGGTCATCGTAGTCTAAGGAGCTTGGAAAGAAAAGTGTCTGGACTTCTTTTGGTTGCTTGAAAAGACTACTAATAAGTCAGTGTTTGAAACGGCTTTTGTTGTTATTTTTGTGGTCACACATAAATTGACACTGCTTCTGTCCTCCTGTCAGGGTGCAGTGGTTGGGTTGGTATCGGGCCTTGTCATGGCTTTCTGGATCGGCATCGGGAGCTTTGTGATGCGCATGTCTGTTCCCACGCCAGCACCTGCACTCAACGCCACTGCTCTGCCACTGTTTGATAACATAACTACCACTGTCATGAACACCACAGCCAAGTCAGGGTAACACATTTCATCTCAAGATAAACCACTTTAAATATGGTTTAGTAGTGTTGAGTGCTGGTTGATTGTACAGATGACCAAAGTTTGATGTTATAAATATCAGTCAGCATGGACAGTAGGGCCAGCAAGAGGGAGGTCATTTAAACTGTTGTTTTTTTGTGTGTCTCTTTATTCCCTCTCTCAGGTCAGCTGGTGTGAAGGCACTCTACTCATTGTCCTACATGTGGTACAGCGCTCATAACTCAGCCACTGTGGTGGTGGTGGGACTGATAGTTAGCCTGCTAACAGGTATACACAAGTAGCTGTAGTCTGTGTCACAAATGGTTTACATCGTCTGTTATATAACCTTATTGTTTCTTTCCTCTTTTCCACTAACCCAGTGGACACCTTGATTCCCCAGCCAACTTGGCCAATATAATGACTCTGCCATTAATGTTAGAGAATTGGCTCCATTTACAGGATATGACTAGCTAGGAAAACTTTAGCATTAGCCACTTTTGTGTTACAACTCTAATCATAAATTATTATTCTGCGTCATTATATTTAAACCAAAAACTGATTTTGACCAGTACTAATTAATAATTTAACATTAACTTTGGGATTTTTTTTGACCTGTGAAATGACCAATACACTCATAACTCTCACATATAGGTGTGATGTGCTGTTGACTAAATGTTGTCTTAGCTAGCGTAGCATAATGGAATTGCGTATTCATTGCACCATGTTGGCATTCTGGTCATATAGCTAATGTGTACACTATAAGAACCTTTGCCCATAAAGCATATGGATGCTAGTGTTGGAAAGGTTACTTTCAACACTACAGATTACAGAATACATGCCCCAAAATGTATTTTGTAACGTATTCCGTTATGTTACTCAATGAGAGTAATGTATTCTGAATACTTTGATAATATAATAGGTAATCCATTTTTTTTAAACTACGTGAACGTACTATTGCTGTGTGAATTATTACTTTTACTGAAGGTTACTCGCCATACCAACACCGACTAGATTTTTAAATCTTAATATAAAATGAGTAACAGTAGGGTGGACGGCTACAGTAAGGCTGCACTTTTTGCAGCGCTCTCGTATAGAAAACTGTTTCACGCGTATATAAAACATGTCCGTAGTAAAGGGACCTCTGGCTAATACGTCGGGCTCGTAGCCGAAAACTAGCTTTACTTTTTTTTCTGGGTCAACTTTGCTAGCGAGAGACAGAGAGAGGTGTTGAAAGGCTGCTTCAACAAAACTTATTGTTTCAGAGAAAAACACCAAAAAAAAGTGTACAGTCGAGTCTTAATAGCTTACTTACAACTGGGCTCGTCAGGCACTCTTTTTGGCTGCAGTGGTTATTATTATATTTGCATACTTCCATCTCCCGCTTCTGGTCGATGACAACTCGTACTTTTCGACTCTCCTTTTTCTCCCTCCTCGCGCTCACAAACACATAACGAGTATGGCAGTCCATTCTCCCTGCAGCACGGACTACACTGCCCATTCTTTAGATAGCCCTAAAGAATGCAGCTTCTATTGCCTTCATATTAAATCATTTTTGTGAATAATTCTTTAAAATATTTCAAGTAATATGCCGCAAGTAGGGGTGACATGGGCCACGAGATTGAGACACAGGCATTAGAGCCTCTTAATGCATGTTTTGTTTGGGGCGTGGAAACCAAAAATAGAGAGGGCATAGTCGAACATATGAAACAGGAAAATACAGCCGTGTAATCCCTTTATTTCAGCAAAGTAACTGTATTCTGAATACCACCTTTTTAAATGGTAACTGTAATGGAGTTACTCATATTTTGTATTTTAAATACCTAACACCAGTACATTTATTCCATTACTCCCCAACATTGTTTATGGGTTACAGAAACTGTGTGATTTCTTCTGATAAGGTCCAGTCAGCCTCTTCTGCACATATCACCCTGTTACTGTCATCATACTAGGGCCTATGAAAGAGAAGGAGCTGACCCCGGGCACAGTGTACCCCGTCCTGGGCACGCTGCTCTTTTTTCTGCCCGACCGCTACAGAGAAAAGCTTTGCTGTATCACTCCTCTGGCTCAGAAGGTAACCTCATATTTCCACTTGTTTCCACTTTTGTTCGTCTTTCAGTATTTGTGCTTTCAATAGTGTGTTTACCCTTGTTGGCCAGCCCACACAAAGCAAGACACAGCCTTATCAAATGGCCCAAAAGGACCGCAACGGAGAAGCTTATTCCAAAGAAGACACTGTCACAGAGGAGAAGGAGATGGAGAGCGACAGAGCACAGACGGAGGAGGACGACTCGGAGGATTCGAGGGCTTGGCCCTCGTGCCGGCTGACGGCTCACACGGTTCAGGAGACAGCCTTGTGATCCTCTTTTTCTTTTTTGATGCACAAATACACTTTCAGACCAACTGCTACTCTGTGCAGTCTCTCTCTCTTGGTGAGAAGTGCAACAGATTAAAAAAAAAAAAAAAAAAAAATCAGCAATGATTCTGTGGCACTAAATTTGAGTGTTGCTACTCACAATTATTTTTCTTAAACAACTTCAAATGAGCTTCTGCCAGGCTGGAACTGAGCTTTGGAAGCACAGGCATCAGCAGAACTCCACCGGTTATTCTCCATTTGTAACAGGCTTTTTAGACATGTCCCCACAGGTTCAGTCTGAAGTAACAGACTGGGCGGCTTTCATGTTTGTGCTCGACAAAAAACAGAGAATCAGCTAGTTAACAGATACTTAATATAAAATGTGTTATTTTTATAGAGATGCTGGAAGCACAAATTCTAGAACATGTACAAGAGAAAATAATAAAAGTAAAACAGACTGAACTTTAACAGAGGGCATGACAGGTTTGTGCTTCTATGATAGTGTAGTGTCTTAACAGGACCTCTGTTTGAATAGTCACCTTCTAGCTGCTAATGTAGATGTCTAAATATAAGTCCGTTAAAGTAGAGCTGCGAACTCTGATGAGGGCAGAGAGGGAGTCTCCAGCTGGCAGTGAAATTGGATGGAGCTCAGTAAATCCTTAACTTTACTCCAGTGTTCCTACACTGGGACAATATAACCTGCTCAGCGTATTTAAAAGAGCCCAATATCATCCATAACCTTCACACATTTAGCACTACTTTTATGTTCCAGTTTAAAATCCCAGTCAGTAAATGCACTGAATACTAATTGTAGTAAGTAGTCGTTGTGCTCTGCTGCGTCAGATACACAAAACTGCACAAACACTCCCAGCATCCTTTTCTGATGAGCTGCTTGAAGAGATGCTGATAAATATAAACAGTAGTTCAGTTTTTTTTCCACAGTTTTAATATGAACTTTAATCTTGTCCAGAGAAGACTTTAAATTTAAAAATTTTAATGTTTTGAATTTGATACCAGCAACCAACTGACAAAAGACTGGAAAGCTTGTGTGATGCGTGAAGAAAAACACAAACACGCACACCTCTAGCAGAACACCTCACAGTTATCCATCCATTTTCTCCAATTACTGTGGAGGGACTGGAGCCTAGTTGCCATAGGGCTAGAGGCAGAGCACACCCTGGACATGTTGTCAGTTTGTTGCAGAGCTAACAAAAAAACGACAGACTATTTCGTATCCTGCTGAGCTGCTATGATGGTAACTTGGTTTGGTTTCATTTTGTGTAGTTTTCCGGTGAGTGTGATTGCACATATCCAGGTTTATCTGTCAGGATCTGTTGGAGTCCTGCTAAAGTGCCTCACTGAGCGAATGTTTTAGCTGAACTCCTGTTAGCTGTGTTTCCATGAGCTTTGCATGTTTAAGCACAAGTAGCTCAGTGTAGTCCATTACAGGAACTGTGGACAGTTCTCACAGTTGCTTATAGATTCACCTCTGCCCCCATCTGATGGCAGTATCGCTCCAAAGCCATCATGGACCACAAGAGAGTAACGTAATGTATTTAAAACTGATGGGGTCGCTGCTTAGAACTTTGTGTCGAGCTTCTTTTAAGTGCCCGTTCTTTTAAATTCAGGTTGCTGTCGTTGACAGTGTGTGATTAACATGAGTAATATTGTGTATAGTTGAATATTTTCATTATCGATGAAACTTTTTGGAATCCCAGAATTCTTGGCCATCATCATTTAAGTGTTTGAAGTCATGTCCTGGTGTTAGATGTCTTTGCGTGTCCAATGATTCTCAGTCAGTACCGTCTGTGCTCTTCCAAATGGACACAAGTTCATTTATTTGCCATGTTTGCTCGGCCAAAGTAGTCTGGCATGTTTCCAGAGAGTTCACTTGAAGCATGTCTACACTGTTTACCCACATCCCATTTCAGTAGTCCAGAACTAAGACTTGGATGTCTTGGTTGCCTTAGAAAATCCTGGAGTTAGTCCAACAAATGATTAGACAAAGGTTAGAGACTCAAGACCACCGTAACTCCTGTCTGATGGAACTCTGGCCCCTTGTAAGCAGCTGTCCGTTTACAGAACCAGCATGTTTGTACCATCATCCCGAGACTTGAATACCTTGATTTATCCAAAGCATATAGAATATGAATTCATTCTTTCTGATTTGTTTTCCGTTTTGTTTGTTGTTGTTTTTTACCAGAACATGTATTTGAGGTCATGTTTGTATATTTTTGTAATTTCACACAAAGCCTATCCACATTTCTTGACGTGAAATGTGGAATTCTATATGCAAGAACCATAAAAAGGTTTTTGTGAATGTTCGGCAGAAGTGGGATGTAAAATACATGTTGGTTTGTTTTATGGGAACAAATGATGTTTGTCACGCTGTTTGTTGTTGGTGTGTGTGTTTCTGCATGTGTTTGTGTGCACTGCTTCCCAAATTCTGCCAGATTCGCAACAATTTAAAACTTTTTTAATGGTTCCTATAATTGTAGAACTACTTGATGACGTATAGTTTCTTTATGATTGCGTAGTATCAAATCCTCCTTCATACCTGAAATTACTTGAAGTGTGTGCCTGGAGTAATAAACGCCCTTTATGATGTGAGGGATCAAAGTTCAAGTGTTGGTGTGCTGTATTATTATTATTATTAATGCTGTTAAATGTGTCATTTCTAGGCCTGGACAGGGTACAGCACTGTGATTATAATAAATACTAACATGTCTAATAAAGCACAAGAAGTCAGTAGTTCTGCTACTTCAAATGTGAGCCTGCAGCTATCAAGCCACGTGAAACGGGTTGGAGGCAGCGTTTGTAGTTCTGGAGATTGAGTTTAAAACTGAAAATGTCGATGTGCGCTCCTCTCTGGCCTTTTTCCAGTGAAACGGCAATGGCACTTAGTAATTTCCTGAAACAATAAATATTGTTTGGAACAATATTTATTACATTTGTTTTCCCATCAACAAGAATTCTTCCTCTTGTGTATTCCAAAAAAGAGAGAACCTCCATAAGCACTGGAGCCCACATAACTCCTCTGCTTTGGCTGTGCCTTCATTTGTGATAAAGTTTTGTTTTTTTCCAACTCAATGTATTCTTCATGAATTTAGCAGGATTCTACCATATTGCAGTCTGTACTCAAACATCTGTCCAGGAGTGGACCAAAGTCTGCGTATTGCAGAAGTGAATTTGATCGAAGAACAGACGGCTGCTGTCAACAGCAGGAGTGTGATGCTAAACAGACTTTTTTATTATTATTATTAAACCTGTTGTCGTGATTCACTGTTTTTCAGATGTATGATTATTAGATTTCTGATTGAACTGAGATGGCATAAAAAAATGATAAATTAAAGAATGTTCATGGTTGTGTCTGTCAACTTCATTGCTGTGAAAATTAACCTAATTTTAGTGGCACTAATGCAAAACCTCATCTTCTTTCTCTAGTAATTAACACACCTGTTGAAATGGAAGGATTTGTAGCTTCAGCTTACCTGTGTTTTGTTATTTAACTATACACATTGAAAATACAAAGACATTATTTATATGCACTGCTAAATACAACAAGGGAACTATTGAATCAAAGTGTATTGAGTCAATAAAACTTGTAGGGTGTGGTCAGAAAAGTATCAGAGGGGTTGTTAATCAGTGTTAGTGAAATGAACAACAGGTGCGCTAGAGCAACGGTCCCCAACCTTTTTTGCGCCACGGACTGGTTAAAGCGCAATATTTTCACGGACCGGCCTTTAACCCTTCAAAGCCGGTCCCGGTAGCACTGCAACCACATAAGCTAGCGCAATAATTTTTTTTGCATATGAAACCGGATTTGTTGTACTTACATCTGATGCCATCAGCTTGTCCTAGGTCACAGTTTCCTTCCACATATAGCTTTGCAAAAACTGCAAAGCTTGCAGCAACAAAAACATAATATTCCAGAAACACGCTTTGCCATCCGATCAGCTGTTTGTAACACTTCCTACGTCCATCAGCGAGAACTATCGTGTCATCCATGTCCTGCCCGAAACCGGAAGTGACGTCATTTTGCGGAAATGTAGTTTTTTACTATCAAGGCCTTATGAGCCTATACTGGTATTTTTAAAAGTTATGTTTGACTTTATGACTTTGTGTGTCGTTTCTGGGATGCTTAGGACTCATATTGCACTGCTGGAAACTGTTTATTTTGATGCATATGCTGCTTTTTTTGCAAATTTGCATTATTATATTTATTTTCGTTTTTCCTGCAGTGTATAAAAATTGGTGTATTTCAAAAATAAAACTATGAAGACACTTAAAATAAATTTCCTGTGGTGGGAAACTATTTTGTGCAACTTTTTTGTACTTACAGTTTTGAGGGATAAGCCTCTTAAATTTCTCTAACTAGAAATATATGTTAAAAAAACAAAAACGATTTTAAATTTTTTTGTAGTTTATTGCACTTTCTTGCAATTTATGTAGTTACTATGCACTTAATGCAGACATATTATTAAAATTTGGGCTATAACGGTTGTATTGATGTATGTCACACAGTGGAAAATTGTGTTTTTATATTTTGTTTTGGATTAGACTGTGTTGGTACATAGTGTCGATTTTATTTGCATGATTTTATTGTAATAGTGATATTGAATGTTTGTTTATTGATATTCCTATTGCATGATTTTATCCCCATATTTATAGTGTGTGTTTAGTGTTGATTGAACAATGTTGTTTTTGTTTTTTTGTTTTTTTATTCCACTGTGGATTAAGCGGACAATTGTAGGCACCTGTGAGGTGGGGGCGTTCCCCGAGGTGGCCTATCAGCCGCCAAACTGACTTAAGGGAGATGGTGAGCGCAAAGACTGAAAGAGAGACACACGAAAAGTGAAGAGCTGGAAACAAAACGTGTGCAAGCCAGCTTATGAACAGAAGGACCTCCGGCCTGACTGTGGGGCGCCACGAGACATTCAGCGATCGGCCAGCATAACCCGGCGATCCAGTCCCGACGGACAGAATAGCGACCGTGGGAGGCGACGCGTGAAATCCACAGTAGGGCAGGGGTACGCCTCTGCCTGCATCTGTGAGTATCGCTTTCCCACTGTTGGGCGCTAGGAGTAGCTTTGCCGGGGAAGGGTAACAGCGGCTGCGCCGACAGCGTTGCTGGCCCGTGTCAGTTGTTTCAGGGCGGAGCTACGAGGGAGGCCGTGCGCGGGTGTGGCGAGTGGCTGGACTGCACGATCGCGCACCGTCAGGTGGAGATAGGAGCCTCCTCCCTGGTCTTCTGCTGGCGAGATTCCCCATCCCGGAGAAGGAGTTCCTTTCCTGTCTCTTTCAGCTCAGGAGAATTTGCCCGCGTGTTGCTGGACTGTGAGAATTAGGACCCTGGGGGGAGTTTTTAGCATAGGGAAAAACATTCATTCAGCTTTGTGTTTTTAGTGTTTAAATCATTCCGGCCGGCCGGGTTTTTAGCGGGTTGCAAACACTATTTTTTATTGTATACGGGGATTTTAGCTTGTATTTGTAACTCTGGCTGTGGTGGGTTTTTTTTTTGGTTTTTTTTTTGTTTTGTTTTTTTATGGAAAATAAATGGTGTGTTTGAAGCCAGCTAAGTTTCTGTGCTCTGAGCGCTGACCCACTCACTCCCCTTTCTGCTTGTATGTATACAGACGTGGTGGTGAAGATTTAGGTCCACCAGTTTAGCGGCTACATGTATATCAACTTGAAATGCTCCCAAAAATGGCTCCACAGCATGTAAAAATATAATATAAGCTCTGGCGGACTTGGTTCTATGGTAGGTCTTAAAGGGTTAAGGTGTTGCGGATAAATACGACAAAATAAAACTAGTACCGGTACCGGGAAAAAAGCAGATTTATTCATAACACACGTGAAAAGACCCAGGAAAACAGAGTTAACGATAAAAACGATAACAAAATAACGCTGAAAACCGATAAAAACCCTGAAAACCATACATTTCACACCTGAGCCTCAACTCTCGCGGCCCGGCACCGGTCCGAGGCCCGGGGGTTGGGGACCGCTGCACTAGAGGGACAACAAAGACACAACCCCCAAAACAGGAAGTGTTTTACAGGTGGAGGACAGGTGGTTTTCACGAGTTTTGCATTTGGCTATGGTCAGTGTCACTGCTGGTAGTATGAGGCGATACCTGAAACCTGCAGAGTATGCACAGGTAGTCCATTTCATCCAGGATGTCTGTGTGGACCGAATGTGATGTGCCAGTTTTCAGCCATACCACCCTGAGCATCATCTCAGACGCTAAGCAGGGTCAGGCCTGGTTAGTACTTGAATGAGAGACCGCCTGGGAATACCAGGTGGTGTAAGCTTATGGGTGGCTGTAGAGCAGTCTGCAGGCATGCATTTACTCCAGAGATGGCAAATTTGTTTTCTTTAATGGCCACAGTTTAAAATAAGAACCACAAGAAGAGCCAGACACAATTTATATGACAAATGGCATGGTTTTATTTAATCAACAATGTATGCTCAAAATCTAAATGGGAAGAAGAATTTGGTATCAAGTATTAGATATCGCAACCACAGACATTCAAGAGGAAGAAGGTTTGCAGAATATCCATAAATGCTCCTACAATGCAAGACACTGATTCCATTTAAAGCTTTACATCGTATACACTTTTCAAGAGAAAGGAGAGACCTTCAGGGTATATTTTATGTAACCTACCTGCGAGAAATGCTCCCTAACTGAAGATATGTTGCCACAGTTTTGTTTTTTGTCCCAAGGTTAAAAAATATTGAGTCGACATCTTTGATTCAATGTCTCAAATTCTTCGGAAAGAAACTTATTCTCACTCGCTGGAAGAAGAGAGATGCACCCTCTTTAAAGCTCTGGCTTAATGACCTTGCAAATACATTACATGTGGAACAAATATGAGATACTCTTTCTGACAGACTCTCCTCTTTCAGTAAAATTTGAGCACCTCTACATTTCTGCAGCTATAACCATGTTATAGTTTTTTGGCTTCTCATTATGACAAACTAGCTGGGACTGGGGTTGTGGGCGCGTGGGAGGGTATTGTATCATATTAAGTCATGTTTTGTTATATTTTGTTATGCTATGTAATCTTAATGTACAAAATATACAAAATAACAGAGCTACTATCTGATTCTGTAAATTCCATTGTCATACAAATGTGAACTGCTCAATAAATATATCTTGAAAAGAACATTTATAACATTGAGTGAAACAAAAGTATGAAATCTCTAAACTTTGCACATATGTTCTGTTTCATAGAGCTGAACATGACAATTTGCGTTGAGTATGAAAGAAATGAAATTACATACAGATACAGCCTTTGGGTATGGAACTGGCTGCACATAAAAACAAAAGCTTTAATTTACAGCTCCAGCTCTCTCAGACTGGGCACAAAGAAATATAGCCTGTTGTTCTGCAGCTGCATGCCTCTTTTAGTTCAGCAGCTTCCAGGAAACTCTTCCAAGATGCCATATCTTTGCTGGTGTGTGGATTCATCAAACAACAATAAAAAAGTCTCTTGGCACACTGACACACAGGACTCTCCTTACACAAAGTATGAACAGGGCACACTTTCTGTTCAGAGCAGCTCGTATGTAGTTGGCTAAAATTATTGTGTAATGCGAGTAAGCTTGGAGATTTGGCCTGCTTTCGACTCATGGTTTACTAAGTTGTCTGGTGTTGGCTTAGTTGCTTATTACATGGTCTAAGTCAGCGGTCTCCAACCTTTTTTGCGCCACAGACCGGTTTATGCCCGACAATATTTTCATGGACCGGCCTTTATTAAGGTGTCGCGGATAAATACAGCAAAATAAAACTAGTACCGGTACCGAAAAAAAGCAGATTTATTCATAACACATGTGAAAAGACCCAGGAAAACAGAGTTAACGATAAAAACGATAACAAAATAACGCTGAAAACCGATAAAAACCCTGAAAACCAAACATTTCACACCTGAGCCTCAACTCTCGCGGCCCGGTACCGGTCCGAGGCCCGGGGGTTGGGGACCGCTGGTCTAAGTATTGCTATGTGATAGGCGTTTTTCTGGATCTCATTATCTCAGCTGATATTAAGCCTCATTAAGCCATAAAGTTTAGCTGCAGCTCTTAGTTTGATAAGGCTTATACTCTCAGTACTTACTGACATGCCTTACTGAGCCTTTCAGCTTAAAGGTACAGTCTGTAATTTGGGAGGTTATTTGGTAGAAAAAACCCAGTTTGCAGTTTGTGGAAGCTGATGTGCTCCCCCACTGCATTTCAATATAGTGGCTGGGGAGGACATCTGTATCCTGACTAATCGCATTTTATGTACGTGGCTAGAAAAAAACAGCACTGACAGAAATGTTAAGCTTATCCTTAAAAACTGAGAATGCATCAAGAAGATCCTGAGGTGAATCATCTCCAAAAGTTGATTCTGTTCATCTGGACGTAACGTTTTCAGTGGGAGAAATGTTTCGTCACTCATCCAAGTGACTTCTTCAACCTCAGCTGACTGCAGGTTTTGCCAATCTTATAAACAGTACATTTGCATAATGACTGAAACCAGCCCACTGAAAGAACAATGGGCTGGGAGGTCAGTTCCTTCAACATGATTATGCAAATTCTCACGATCATTGATCAACAACCACTGACCAAAGACCACTGATCAATGGCCATAAGTGTCAGCTGAGACTGAAGAAGTCACTTGAATGAGTGACGAAGCGTTTCTCCCCCTGAAAACGCTACGTCCAGACGAACAGAATCATCTTTTGGAGATTTACTTACCTGGATGATTGAGAATGCATCAAGACATTTTAACCCACTTTGGCAAGGACTGCCTAAAGCTTGTACGTCAGTATGAGCAAACAGCATGTAAGAATGTGGATTGCAGAAACCACCTGAGATTCAGCCTCAGATGCAGACAATACAGGATTACTCCTAAAAGTCTGCAAATGAGCTCTTCAGTTAAAGGCTTCCGGGCAACAAAAATCCTCCAGAGGGCACAGCACCAGCTGCTTAATCTCACGAGGAGTGGATCTGACAAAGACTTACGATTCTTCTAGATGAAAGTACTCTTAAAAAGGTGTTTGATTTCACTGAGAAGGCTCGTCTAGCACAGCACAAAAAGTCTAAAACCAGGCAACAAAGGAAGTTTGACTTACTTGTTGTACGTCAGGAACCACAGCAAAATACAGAGAGTGTCCTCAATGGCCAGAAGAGAGAAGGATGCGACACCGAGGATGTGAACAAGTGGGTGAAGAATTTGTCTGACAGACAGCTCACCCAAACAGAGAAAAACATCCTTGCTAAAGGGCTGAATTTTGCTGTCACGCCAAGACAAATCCCGCTAGTGGAACTGATCACAGCCACAGAAACAGCAATTTGAAACAACAATATTGCAGAAGTGGAAGCAGAGCAACTACGGACAAAGGTTTTGGCCTGTCTCAGCAATGCAAAGCCCCCAGCATCCAACATCAGCATGGAGAAGAGGAAGACACTCACATCACTTAGTAATAACAACAACATTATCATCCTTCCGACAGACAAGGGTGGGTGCACAGTATTGCTAAACCAGAAAGACTATCATGAGAAAATGTTGTCACTGGTCAGTGATGAAAATACTTACTGAAACAATACCCAGGAAGTGGTTACAGGAAGAGGGTGATATATTGTCTGAAACAGTTAGAACGAGACAATGCTATTGACCGGACCTCGTACCACAGGCTATACCCAGGGGAATCTACACCAAGTCTGTATGGTTTACTGAAGATACATAAACATGAAAGTACATGAAAATACATCAAACACCCTGGATTTCATTGAGAAGGTGAGAGATGTCATTATGGAGGCAAATGAAACAATTGTTTCGTACGCCGTTACATCTCTCTTCACTTGCATCCCAGTCACAGAAGTGTTGGAGGTAGTTTGTAAGAGATTACAGGATGACCCCATCCTCAGCAACAGGACCACTCTCAGCATCGACTAAGTGTGTTTGCTTGTGGAACTGTGTCTTCGTTCAACCTACTTCACAAACAGGGGTCAGTACTACAGGCAGAAACATGGGTGTGCCCCAGTTTCACCCATCGTGGCCAATTTGTACATGGAAGAAGTGGAAAAAAGGGTTCTGTTGTCCTACCCTGGAAAATCACCAAGTCACTGGTTCAGGTATGTGGATGACACCTGGGTGAAAATCAAATCTCACGACGTACCACAATTCACGGATCACATTAACTCGGTGGATCAACACATCAAATTCACCAGGGAGGATATGAAAAGTGGCAGGTTAGCCTTTTTAGACTGTGAGATTTCCATCAGTAATGGGGGACATCTAAAAGTTGATGTGTACTGGAAACCTACGCATACGGATCAGTATTTAAGGTCTGACTCTCATCATCCACTGGAGCATAAACTGGGTGTCATCAGGACGCTACAACATAGAGCGAACACCATCCCCACAGACACAGCGGCCAGGGAAGCAGAAGAACAGCACATCAAGAAGGCCCTGAGTAAATGTGGTTATCCCAGCTGGACTTTTGTCAAAGCTGGGAAGGCTCCAAAAGAAAGCTCCAGCCGATCCAGGAGAGAAGGACCAGCGCTGACTAAGCGAAAACCTGTAGTGATCCCGTACGTGTCAGGAGTATCGGAACAGTTGAGACGCATTTTTTCCAAACACCGCATCTCAGTGGCTGTTAAACCCCAAAACACGTTGCGCCAAAAATTGGTCCACCCCAAGGATCAGGTCCCTCGACACAAACAGAGTAACATAGTGTACGCTGGTAAGTGCCAGGAGGATTGCCAGGATTCATACATCAGGGAAACCAAACAACCTCTGGATGGCGAAGCGGATGGCACAACACAGAAGAGCTACCTCCTCAGGCCAGGACTCTGCAGTCTATTTACACCTACAGGCCAGTCGACACTCTTTCAGTGATGAGGATGTAACATCCTGGACAGGGAGGAACGCTGGTTTGAGCGCAGAAAAACTCTGCGGAAGTTAAAAGCACAGTTAAATATAAAATTAAAGAGAATGAAAGATGTCCTGTTAATTATTAGATCATGTATCCAGGATTAATCCTGCAAGTTTAGCTTGGTGATAATTCACTTATGCTCAATTGTAAGCATAACTTTGAGTTGAGCATTGTGTTATCTGAGACTGATCAAATGTGATCCAGAAGCAGACGCTGAAGCAAAAAAGAATAATTGCAGAGCATCATGCTTTTCTTCTACTACCCCCCCCCCCCAAATCTCCCTGTCTTATTATTTCCTATCCATTTTTTTTTTGCTCTCTTCTCCTGTCCTTTGTTCTTGTTCTGTATTTATCTTTTATCCCATTCTCTCTACTCTCACACTCTTCTCCTCTACCCTCCCTTCTACTCCATCATCCCCCTCTCCACTCATCTTCTTCCTCCTCCTGCTCATTGTGATCTCCCTGGACTTCCATACAGTTCCAGCAGAGGTCCAGCCAAAGTAAAGGGGAGTGTGGCCTCAGAGCTTCATAAATCGAGCCCGTAATCAGCATGTACCGGCCATAATGAGCACAAGATAGTAAAAATATGTCTATTATCTCCCAGCATGAGGCGGTGAGGGGGTAGACACTTTGGATACACACTTTGTTGAAGCTCTTCCAATGGCATAAATAGCTGTCTTTAGAAGGAAGCATGGACAAACACACACACACACATACAGAGTGTACTTTAAGGGCTCTCACTGGCCTGTACATGGAGTTGTTCCATCGAGTGTAGGCGTTCTGATGCAGTGTATGTATTACTTTAAGTACACCTAAGATAAAACCACCATCAGAAGAGATGGGACACCATCTAAACTCACACATAATAAATGAACAGAATCCAATAAAATTATTTTAGCCCCATCTGTCCATACTTAAGAGAAAATATTGTAAAACCAAAAAATCTAATTATGAGTTTGACGCTCATTCTGATATTGATAACAGCAACACATTTTTAAAATGGTCAGACAGAGATGGCAAAAAACAAGACAGCAGTTGGAACATCTCACCTTTTTTAATAATAATGTAGCAAACAATCTGTGGACACCATCATCTACAGCACGTAGTCTAAAAAAGAATCAAATTACAGAGGCAATTTCTTGTACACACTGCAAAAGGCCCAAAGCCAGGGATGAATGGACTGAAGAGATGTAGGAAAACTGTCCTCTGGGCTAACCAGCTACACTCTGAGTTCATCTTTGGAAATAATGGGCATCTCCTTCGGGCTAGAGGAGAGAAAGACCACCCAGCTCGTTGCCAGGGCACAGTTCAAAGCCTATGGTTTTATGGGGGTTATTAGTGCATATGGTTCTGGTAACTTGCTCATCTGTGAAGGCCTCAATAATAATGAAATGCTGTTTTTTCAGGGAAGGCCTTGCTTATTTCTGAGGGATAATGCCAAATAGTCTTCTGCACATATTACAATTTTTTATTTTTTATTTTTTAAACTACAGCAAGTTATTTACTACATGTCCAAACATTTACAGGGTGTTGGTGAAAGAAAGGGTGGCAAACTGGTACATTTCCCCTTAACTTTTGTGAAGAACTTCTCTCAAGATATTTATGGACAGGCAAGCCTAGAACACAACACCTCCATCACGGTGGAGTAACAACAACTAGAACAGACTGCATTTAGGAAACTTTAGAAGTTATGAACCGGTCACCGCAGATGGCCGCCCCTCCCTGAGCCTGGTTCTGTCGGAGAATTCTTATTGTTAAAAGGGAGTTTTTCCTCCCCACTGTCGCCAATGTGCTTGCTTATAGGGGGTTATGTGATTGTTGGGTTTTTCTCTGCATGTATTATTGTGGGGTATACCTTACAGTATAAAGTGCCTTGAGGCAACTGTTGTTGTGATTTGGCGCTGTATAAATAAAATTGAATTGAATTGAATGAAGCAGTGGTTAAAATATAAATTCTGAAATAGATGACATTTAAGTGCAAGCACTGATATATGTTGTTGGGTCACTTTGGATGTGGTCAGTGGAAGTGAAAATCCTGAAAGTAGTTGAAGAAGTTCAGGTGGAAATGACATTGTGGAGGTCTTGGTTCAACTCACTGGGTTGAGCCACAGGTTGTAAGGCTAATGCAGAGGCTCACTTGCTGTGTGTCTTCCCCTGGTCTTCCTTTGAGCTCGCGCTCTTCTTTCTATTATCCTGCACCAATAAAGGCTAAAAACTTTAGCCTTTATTTATTTTTTACAAAAAAATTAAATAAACTACATCATGCATCAAACAAGTTAACAGTGGGTTTAAAAAAAAAAAACTTATAAAATTAGACTTTTGACATTTTCAGAGCTGTGGTCCATGTCCTTTAAAGAGAAAAGGAAGTGTTGATGTCGGTTGATAGAAAAACTTTCCTACAACAGCATGAGCATGTCATTATTCACTGTTTCCAGGCTAACTTAAATAAAACATTTCAAGGGTTTGAGTTTGTTTTTTGACTTTTTTGCACACTCACAGACTCACGTTGTTGTTGCTTTACCAAATAGTCCAGCTTGCCCCTCTATAACCTCTGATGTAGTAGTCAGAATGCGGCAGCTCCAAATTAGTCATCGCTACACATGGGAAATCGAGGAGACCCCCCCCCCCCAGCCAGCCCCAGACAGATTTATAGAAGTAGCCTTGAACGTTGGGCTGTTGCTTGTGGAGCTGAGCCCATTTTGTTCAAGGGGGAGACGCTTCCAGTTAGTCTTGTCTCCCATCTGTACTACACCCGACAAACATATCCACGTGACTTACTGGTTCAGGTTCTTATTTTTAAAATGACATCGTGATCATTCAGCACAAATATGAGTCAGTGAAATATGACTTGAGTGGGAAAAAAGTGGGGAGTGTTTTTATCTCAAAGCGTTGTTCAATCACAGCACACTAATGTCAGGGGAGGTTGTTTTTTTTAATGGGAGAATGTCTTTGGATATCATACGATTGGGTTTTAGTCAGAAATAAAGTTATTATAATTGCACACAGAGTATATGATGCTGAATCTCCAGAGTAAAAGATCCAAAACGTCCATAAACGATTCTGAAATTTCACCTTCCTTTTTTTAGCTGCATTTGTTTTGTTTTGTTTTTTCTGGGGGGGGGGGGGGGGGGGGGTTCAAGGCGCAAACAGATATACAACATCTGCTTCTCTCTTACCAAACGTCTTTTTTTAACTGTGTGATGACCCCAGTGCACTTGTCACTGCTTACAACAGACTGGAATGATTTAGTTTGAAGTAAGTCCAGCTGTGCATGAACCTGAACAGATCACCAGTTGCTAAAGTCTCCAAATAGGAGCTTCCCAGAAACAACTTATTTATATTTGAAACTGTAATTGGTAGTTGTCACATTTCGTCACATGAACAGAGGACTGTTGGATTTGTCTTTGCAGTATTGTACAACTGTGTCGATCAGACTGTGGGTGGGCCTCACTGGTGGGGCAGCTGGATAGGGGTGGGGAGAAATAAAAGTGAATTCATGTGATTTTTGTAGCAAAAACATATAATAAATAGAACTTTATTTCACTTCTATTCAACCTGGATCCTTTTCCATCGTTACTGTTTACTGCAGTCTTAAGAACTCTTAAAACTTAAAAGTTGAGGGATGGAAGGTCGGTGAACAAGCTGCTGGTGGGGGTCTGGTGGCACTCTGGACATTTTGAGTGATATTCACTTTACTGCTCAGTAACTCTACAGGCTCAAAAACACCACAGAGCTATTCTGGAGTGATTTCTGATAATTACAATCGCTGTGTTTTTATGTTACAAGGAGATCATCTGGGGTAGGTCGAGCATGGATGGGATGAGTTGTATAGGAGGTCTTACGCTACACATTATTGAACCTGCGTGAACCGTTAAGAGTCGCTGCTGTCCTAGTGCAAGTAAACGGTTACATTCTGTGGCACTGCTGTAATGAACACTCAGTGATCAGACCCCCCCCCCCCCCCACGCACACACACACATTCAAATAATAAAGTAGGAAAACCTCACAAACGTAGACTTTATTTTTTTTAAAAAGAAAAAAAAAAAAGCAAACAGGTGACTCTTCCTTGCAGGGAGAATATGATTTTTTTTCCACAAACACATTTTATTTTCTGTTTAAGACACATGACCACATTTAATTTAAAAGAAAGAAATCCAACACCAGAAAGTAAAAACTTAGCTGCAGGTTCATTAAAGTTCATTTAACTTCCGCATTTAGATTAAAAAAAAGTAATTTGACAAAAACATCATTGTTTATATGTAACATAAAAATGTCTGCCTTGCTCGTCTTTAAGCCCACGTCAGCAGCGGTGCACCACATCCTTTGAAATTTGCCCATCTCTGCACATGAGTGTCTTTTGATGTCTCCTTTGCTACCAATAGCTGGTTACGATTAAAGATATAAAACAGCATAAAACAGGCTTTCACTCATCGTCTCCTTCTAAGGTAGGGCTCAGTGGGTGTGTCCTGTCCTGTCCAGGTGGAGTCATCTGACTGGCTGACAGCAGCTCTCCCACACTCCCACAGTAGAGCAGAGAACGCATGGGCCATTTCTGAGAAGAGACACACATTTATCCAGAGTCATGCTGGACGTCTGATCACAGGCTTAATCTAAGAACAGCTACACATTCTGAAATTCTGTACATTCTATATTTGAAACAGCTCATTACACTCAATGTGTGAACAAGCCACACTTGTTCAGTCTTATGGAGACAAACGTTAACATTTAACATGCTAACTGATGCCTGGAGATTCTGAGGTATAGCTCTTACTTCGTGGTACTGTGTTAACAAACACCTGAATTTTTTAACAAGCGCTAAAGGTGCATCTAGGAACTGCAGAGAATCCTGTGAAAACCTCTTTTACTCGACTGTAGCTACAAGTATTTTGCGCAGGCACAGTGAACAGATTATTGACTAGTGATGGCCAATTAGCAAGTCTTCAAGTTGTATAATATATGTGAGTAAGACAATAATGGGCATAGCATGGAAGGCAGTGAGCTGTCACTTTCTAACCTTAACAGGATGCAGGTATCCACCCGGCCTTGAGGCCGTGTGTTCCGTTAGCATCCCTCCTTGGTCTAGGGTCTCTGTCAGGTGAGCTATGTAGTTAGTAGCCAGAACCAGAACATCCAACTTTGAGAGCTTGGTGTCAGGTGGGACTGAAGGTAGAGCTGCCTGCAAAGAAGGGAGAAGCTGCTGTGACAGCCTCTTTTTCAGCCGTCACCAAAGACGGGCGTACAGCAGAACTACTGAGAGTGCAGTGTAACGTAACAGCTCTGAGGCAAGTGTGTGTGTTTTGTACCTGCAGAGTGTGAAAGGCCTGCCGCAGGTTGCGTACTCTGCTCCTCTCTCGGGCTGCGTTTTCCGGGGAGTGCTGAGCCCTCAGCGCCCTGTTCAGGACCGCGGACCCACAACCAGAACCGGGGTTTGACCTGGACCCGCACACTGATTGTACCTGCTGCAAAGAGCACGCCGAGAACCTGACATTTCTGCAGACTGATTATCAAGTATTACTAAAAGAAACAAAAGCGTTCTGATTTTGTGACTGCATTATTGCTGCTCTGACAGTGTACAAAACACTGCTGCTCTCTCTTTAAGTTCTGCATTAATGGAGAAGAAAACAGGTCAACCTGCAGGACAGACCCAAGCAGTCACAAATATTTCATCAGCACACATCCACACATGATCGCTGCCGCTCGCATGTAAGTCAACAAGGTTACACAGTGACTACTTTGTTTGTTCTCCAAGCGCCCTTCTCTAATTGTCTGGGTTTCTCTGCGTTTCCATGTCACTACGGTTAATACAAACTGATTGAACCAGACCTCAGAAGAGGGAAGCTCCTCCACACATTGCATGAGGCTGTGCCACAGCTGAGAAAAATACTGACTATATTTGGCTACTTTAAATAAACACATATTTTAGATGTTCTCATGAAATTCTTCATATCATGCAAGAAAGGTTTTGCACTCTCCCACCAGCTGCTGGAAGTGATCAATCACTGCATTGCATAATTTGTCTGCAAAATCAGGGTCATGTTTGAATTTGAGAAGAGGAAAAAAAAACCTGGAGCATTATTTCAAACTCACCCACTTCTTGGACTCCTGACTGCTGCGTACGCTCAGCTTGTGTCCATGCGGGGAGGCTGGGCTCTGGGACGAAAGAGGCTGCCGGCTCTGCGGCTCGGCTGCACAACCAGAAACCAGCCGGTGGTTTTCTGCAACCAACATGAGACCTTCCAGAGGATTCGCTGCCATGAGTGCTGCCAAAGTGCTGCAGTAGATTCCCTTCAAGTCTCGAGAAATTAAATTACATTCAGTGTGTTTTCATTGGACGGATGAAGCTTTATTTTCCAGTGCTGGAGATTGCTATGAGAGATACTTTCTTTTCCTAGGTACTTTGCTGGACCCAAAAGAAAACAGAATCTGAGGTCATCCCTTCATCTAGTGTGAGCACATTTTTGAAGTCAAATCTGGATATGAGATGTGACTAGTTAAGTGAAGAACAGCAGAAATGCTCATCTGATCTCATGAAGTTATTAATGAGATGATTTCCCGCTGCGGGCAGCTCCAAGCTCCTCTGGAGAGTTCATGAGACTTCTGTGGGACACCAGTTCCACCCAGACCCTTAAACAAGGGCTGCTTCTCTGCGAATCACCATCCACCCAGAGACATCCTCCCAAGTCTGACCGTCTCTGTCTCTATCCCTCTCTCACTCTGGCTTTCCGTGAATCTCTGCTCGTTTCCTTATCGGGTGAGGTAATGTGGGGAACTTCATGTGGTCCTTATCTCAGCCGCCCGGTCATCCTGATCCTCCCATGGCTGCTTGGTTGCCAAGAGTTCCAGGCAGGCAGGCAGTCAGGCCTGGGGGAGTATTGCTCTGGGAGGGTGTCCTGAGCCAGGGCACTGTGGGGGCCTTGGGAACCTCAAAGCTGTGCTAACAGCTGGAAACAGAATTCTGGGGCAGCGCGACATGGGATGTAACGGAGCAGTGAGAAATACATTTATGGCCTTGGAGTACTTTTGACTTGAACAGTCATGAATCTGATTTTGTGGCAAGCTAATGCTGTACATCACACCAGCAAGTGTTTAGGATTAGCAAGGTAGTCAGAGCTGTCAAATCCAAAATCTTGGGCAACCCTAGTAGTGAGGCTCAGCTTCCTATTCCATGTAAGAAACGGAGAACTGAGCCTGAAATCAAAATCTGCCTTCGAGGCTTTTTGCTCAAAGGTTTTATTCTCACAGAGAAGCACGTGACACGCAGCAAAGGTCACCCAAGCTGGTTAGCAAGAACAGACACAGCAGGCATGTGGAGCATTTCAGCCCTCGTCTGGATTACTGAAACTCAGAACTGGATAAGCTTTTTAATAATGCAAAGCTGGACAAGCACATCTGCATAACTCACTTATTAGATCCCACAAACACAAAAGACTGTTTAAGAAAGCGGATTACATAATCTGATCATTTTACATTAGAAAATGATGTGAATGGAAATGAAAAGTTAGAAAGCTTTCTGCTGAAACTCACTCAAGCTGGTGAATACAGGCCTCAGACAAACACACTATAACTACGATAAAACGTTTCAATACAAAGAAATATACTGAACACACAAACTCATGCACAGAGGCTGGAGGAACACCTTTTGGCAGCACAGAAAGATTAAAATATTTTCTGAAGAGGTCAGAGTGACTTGTGAAAAAAAAAAACATTCCACTAGAGCCAAAGACATTTGGACTTGGGTTGCTTACTGAAGAACACAATTATAATTACAACAAACAATGAAGCTCAGTGTTAGCCAAAAAGCACGGATTTGGAATAAAACAAAACAATCTGGGCTACTTTTCCCATTGTTGACAACTAAATATATAATTTAGTCTGATATCTGGAGGTATCAGACTTTTGAGTTTGTTTGCAAACTGTTAAATATTTAATCCCAGGTTGCAGTTTTCAGGCTTCACATCTTAACCAAAGACCACCTTGAATAACAACTTTTTAAAGGCCCTCCAACTTGTTAAATAATAAAATCTTATGCACAATTACAATAAAGTTAATTTTGGACAAAGTGGTAATGTAACCAACACTCCCATTAGCTACCATTTCCAACCACAACTTGAATTATCACACGTCCAGACTGTGTAGACATGTGGGACATTTTAAACATTGTCTGAATTACAGAATCCTAGAACTGCAAAATGAGCTGCAGACTGGGAGCCAGTTTAGGTCTGTGGCTTTCGTACATTTCTACACAGAAGAAACTTCAGAAACGTGCAAACACACAGTAAAGTTTACACATACTTCTCAGAATGAGTCTTTAGCAGTGGAGCTGTGTCAGAGAGTCAAAAACTGAAACTGAAATACAGAAATTTAAAGCAGCGTCAGTTTTATTGGGTTTAAAATGCAGCCAGAGGTCAGTCTGGTGATTTTGGAAAGGCAACATACACAAAATTGCAACTTACTGTTCTGAATTTGACATCTTTATTGACTTTTAAAGGCAACAGCAGATATACAAGGAAACTCTTAAAGAGACATCAGGAGCTCTGATTGTGATTTAACTCGTTTTGCAGCACTGTCACTATATTGTTAGGCCTCGAATGAGGAATTTCTAGTCATGATAGTAAAATATATATTTTAAATTAACTTGCACCAACATCAAGGTGGGGTAAACTGCCGCCAATCAAAAGCTAACTGACACAAGATGTAAATCTGATGCACGTTACAGACCCTGGCAAGTAACTCCAAGGCAGTAAAGGATCATCTGCGTAAGAAGTTGTGGAATGTCGCAACAGACGTCTGACTTCAAAGGTTTTCAACTTCCAAGTTAGTTTTAAATGACTCTGAAAAAAAAAAATTAAAACATAACCTGAAGCTTTAAGGCAATCAAGTGTTATTATTGTTGTGGCTTAAGTGCAGAGGTTTCGTGCTATCAGTCAGAGGAATGCCTGGCACCTTGTTTATGCTGTCAACACAATCCCACCATGTGCCCCCTAACCTCCCATCTGCAGCTGCTTAGAAACTGTTCTAACAACTACGAGGCTGAGAAATGCTGTAAGGAAGTTAGAAACTAGTGAACGGACCCCTGGATTCATGGAGTGGGAAGTTGCAGAAAGACGCTTTTCTTTCCAAGCTCCTTAGACTACGATGACCTGGACGACTGAGACATCACAGACATTAAAGATGGATCCAACCACTGTCACATCACCCACTACTTTGTAGCTATTTTAAACCTTGACTTCAACCTCGCAACTATTGCCATCTTGGTGTTTTTAAACCAGACATCATGGGGCAGGGTAAATCTGACTGAGAAACTGAGAGACTCTGCACAATCATTATTGCAGCTGTGCGATTTTACCTTGTTTTGTTACCTACTTTACTCCAAGTAGATCAAAGAGAATGCAAAGATGCTATCATTTTATATTTAACAAGACATGAAACCTTCAGTTGACACCAAAAGCCTATCAGTAAAGTTTTTACTGAGTGCATGTATCAAGTGACAAGCTGTGCGGTTTTTCCATAGACTTCTATACAACCAGGATCATTTCTTTAATCAGATTTGCCACCCCCTGCTGGCCTTTAGCAAGAATGCAGGTTTAAGCTCTAGTTTTCACCAGAGACTACATCCAACTTTTCCATAAATTTCATAAAAATAAACTGCAAGTTTAAGAATGAAAGGTGTAGCCTTAAATTCTAAACAGTAGATTGAAAACAAGCTGTGATTTTCATAGTAACCCAACCTCTCAACAAATTTTCAATTTCAGCCACCACTCATTATTTCACCATTAACACTGTATATGACTTTATCATAGTGTCACTTAGAGAGCTATCCTATCTTACAGAATCCACTTCAGATAAGAAATACAAAGCTTAGACTCTGATTCTAGATGAACTATGTCCACTTACTGCTCAGAACTTTGTCCCAGCTGATGTCTATTCATACTTCTGTATTTGTCAGTCCACCCTCTACTCTTTCACCTTCCCTTCCACAATCTTTGTGAACTTCTGGATGTCCTCTGCCATCAGCTGGGGCTCTTCCATAGCAGCAAAATGACCACCGCGGTCCATGGGAGTAAAGGTCACAAGTTTACGGTACTTCTGTTTGACCCACAGCCTGGGCGTGTGCATCAACTCGTTGGGGAAGCAGGCGAAACCCGTGGGGACATAGACTGGTATCCTGGGAGGAGACGGTGACAGTTGTGAATCAGCATTAGATTTTACTAAACAAGTAAGTCATTCTGAATATTTCAAAATTAGGTTTTTAAATGACAAAGTTGGGTGGCACAGAGCTGTTAAAGACTGTTAACAACAAACACCTTTCAACCAATAAGATGTTGCTGATGTGCTTTATGGGAATTTGGCATTTGTTCTCACTTACTTTGCATGTGGAGCATCAAGACCTTGGCCAAAGTTTTCCTTGTAGAACCTCATGGAGGAGATAATGCAGCCAGAGGTCCAATAGATCATGACGTTTGTCAGCAGGTCATCTAGAGAGAACTTTCTGCAACACATGACCCCACTGATATAAGACTACTGACAACTGAAAAACTAAGGAAACAAGCCTATTTCAGAATAGACAGCACTGCTAATACGCATGCTACTACTCAAGTTCACAACTTCTTATAACCTTCAATCCAATTTTATTTATACAGCACCAAATCACAACACCAGTCGCCTCAAGGTGCTTTATTTTGTAAGGTAGACCCTACAATAATACATACAGAGAAAACGCCAACAATCAGACGACCCCCTATGAGCAAGCACTTTGGCAACAGTGGGAAGGAAAAGCTCCCTTTTAACAGGAAGAAAACTCCAGCACAACCAGGCTCAGGTGAGGGGCAACCATCTGCTCCCACCAGTTGGGGTGGGGTTCCACTAATATTAGTGGGACATATTCTAATATTCGGCTGTATTCACCGTGTGAGTCCTCCGTCATCCAGGTTCCTGAAGTCATGGCTCGTCCATGTGGAGAACTTCTCCAGAATGTAGGCAGCTAGACCCACTGGAGAGTCATTCAGCCCTCGACCTCAAGGGTCAGAAAGTAAAATATAATTCAATGTACACAAAATATTTTAGGAATCTTGAGCAAATAAAATAATTTGAAGGGAGATTAGAAGTATATTAAGTAAAGGAAAATGCAACCAAGCTCCCCAGTCAGACTTGAACTGGGTTATGCTGCTTGAAACCATCTTCTCCAAGTTCTTACCCACAGTGTCAGGCTTGGTGGCCTGGATATGCATGTAGCCAGTCTCTTTGATGGATTCTACCACCAGTTTCTCCATGCAGGGAAATAATCGCTGAATATCAAAGTCAGTGAAGCCAAACAGCTTAGGGAAGTGCCGGCCAAGCATCATGGACAAAGCCATGGACAGCCCTGGCTTTGAGGGCGGGGCAAAGTTCAAATGCAAGCCTTTGACAGTTCTGGGGGCGAAGCAAAAAAAAAAAACAACAAAAAACTGCTTACAAAAAAGATGTCCAGAAATACAAAAATGTTTGCATGCCTCACAGAGGTCTACTGTTCTTTGAACAAGTATACTACAGAAAACTATCGCCATGCTCAGAATTTGGTGTAATATTTCTCAATAAGACGTCATTTATACCCAGTACATTTGGTGTAGCTCTTGTATCACATACTTGGGTTCCAGCTGAGCCATGTTGGTGGTGACCAACCAGCCCCAGTCTCCAGCGTGAGTGTAGTACTGCTGGAAACCCAGACGCTTCATCAGTTTGTGGAAGATACGAGCCGCGCATACCGAATCAAAACCTGTTCACATGGAGGCAGAGTTAGAAAACGCAGCATTCTTGCATTTCCTTCACACTGACTTTACTAACGGTGAATTCCAACATTTATTTTAGTGCTGCTAACCACTGACCATCCTGTTTTCTCTACCAGCTGGCTCACTGGCCAGGTCTCTCTGATCTAATCGTGATAACTGATATGAATCAGCTGAGAGGATCTCATCCTTACAGTCAGACCAACTGCAACATTTAACATCTGGAGCTCAGCTGTGAGCTAAAGGGCAACTCCAATCTAGCTGTGCAAGAGGTTCACGAGGCACTACACTAAAATTGGCGAGTACTGCTGCCACCATCTGCAGTCCAACCACTACAGTTGAGAGACATAGTGGAGAAGCAGCTAATTATGTTGCTCATTTATAAAAAGTGCATGTGTGCACATATGAAAAAGTGCCTGATTTCTGATTTCTTATTTTTTCACTCTGCGACCTCTCCAGGGTCTGGGATAGGTAGATGATGAAGGTCCCTTCTTTCTTACTTAGCTTATTAGGGTCAACCTGGATTTACGCTGTTTTGTGTATTTAATGTCCTTTGTACACTTTGTGACTGCTTAGGGTTTACCAATTAACAAAAATACTACCCTGCACCCAACTTGTATTAACAAGTTGGGTGCAGGGTAGTTTTTTTTATTTCCCCTTCAACAAATATGGTTATTTTAAAGTCTTTGACCATGATAAAAGACTCTAGTCATACTGTTACAACAGTGATGATGGGATGTGGCCAAAGTAAAGAAATCCCAGGCTCACCTTTCTTATGTGGTGCTTCAGAGAAGCCATACCCTGGAATGGAGGGACACACCACCTCAAACACGAGGTTGTGTGGGTTTGACAGGTCTGTGAGCAGAGGGATCAATCCATAGAACTCATAGAAGGAGCCAGGCCAGCCATGGACCATAATCAGTGGAACAGCACTCGTCCCTTCTGGCACCTTTTTGGGTTTCACATGCAGGTAATGGATATCAATGCCTGGACAGATTTTTAACAGGTTAGAGACAACCAACAGTATTCTTCTTCATGAATGTGGCAGCTTAGTCTCACCCTCAATCTTGGTTTTGAAGTGAGGGTACTGGTTGAGCTTGTCGACCTGCTTCCTCCAGTCAAACTCATTTCTCCAGTAAGACACCACCTTCTGCAGGTACTGCGAGTTGAAGCCATAATTAAACTGGCTGTCCTCCAGTGAGGGAAAAGGACGAGTCAGATCAATCCTCCTGTAGAGGTCCTGACAAGAAATAAGAGAAGATGTACAAGTCTATTTGTGCGAGGTGGAATTTCTCAGCAGCAAATGCACCATCTATCCTGTGTGACCAACTGAGAGGAAAACTAACCTCCAGCTCTTGATCGCTGGTGGTTACCCTGAAGGAGCGGATAGTGTCGTCCTCCCCAGCATCACGGGGTGCTCCAGAACCCCACCAGCCATCCTCTGTTGTTAGGACCTGATTCTTACTCCTCTGAACCAGGAAGTAGATCAGTCCACCAATCACCAGAGCAAGTAGGACCTCTGTGAACATGATGAGAGTCTGCAAGAATGAATGACAGACAGGACAGAGGAAAAAAATGAAACAACATCTACACCCAGGCATCATTTAAGGTAGTAGCCATGAATCTGTCATCTATAGACTGTACTATGCTGTACCTGTATTTTGTCACTTTGTCCAAAAATAGATAATTCTTTTTTAAAAAGAAGTAGTTTGCATCCATCCACGTTAAAAATGTGATCAATTTACTACTGCACAACCCCCTTACTCTTATTTTGAATTGAATTGAATTGATATACCTTTATTAGTCCCACAAGGGGAAATTTCATAAGGCTGCCGACCTATTGCATGCAATGGCGGCACCATCTTACCCTCCAACCATACATACATTACACAAAACATCACATGGGAAAGACAGGTCAGAGAGGTATAACAATGGAAAATGCACCACATGAGGAAAGATAAGGAGAAAAAAATAACTCCCCCCAGACTGAGCTCCAACAGGGAGATCAGTTTGAGAACAGAAAAAAAAAAACACCTCTGCACAAAGCACATGAAAAAACTCTTAATACACCAAAGAAACACATGACAAGCAACAGGGGTGGGTAAAGGATGCAGCATCCTTTCTGCTGCCCTTACAGTCCGCTGCAGTCTGCTCCTGTCCTGTTTAGTGGCTGCACCATACCAGACTGTGATGGAGGAGCACAGGACAGACTCAATGACTGCAGTGTAGAACTGGATCAGCAGCTCCTGTGGGAGACTGTACTTCCCCAGTTGTCTCAGGAAGTACATCCTCTGCTGGGTCTTTTTGAGGATGGAGTTGATGTTGGTCTCCCACTTCAGGTCCTGGGAGATGGTTGTACCCAGGAACTTGAAGGTCTTCACAGTTGACACAGGGCTGTCTGATATGGTGAGGGGGAGCAGAGTTGAGGGATGTCTCCTGAAGTCCACTGTCATCTCTACAGTCTTAAGAGTGTTCAGCTCCAGATTGTGCTGACTGCACCAGAGTACCAGCCGCTCAACTTCTTGCCGGTATGCAGACTCATCACCATCTTGAATGAGGCCAATGACAGTGGTGTCATCTGCAAACTTTAGGAGTTTGACAGCCGAGTTCTCTAACAATATGGATCCTTATATTTTTCAAGGAAAATTGGAAGTGGGTGCGTTGATTTGTTCATGTGCAAATTAGCATACCTCAGCCTTTTCTCCCTTTTTCCTTTTCTTAAGAATGGCTGTATGACAGCCGCCCTTCTAATGAGACCAGTTCTGATGAGGCTTCAGTAAACAATAGATGGATCAACTGAAGGCCCAGATGCATCTCTCATCTCTCAGGTCCTGTCTCAGGTCTTTGCTAGATTTACTTACTATGAGCACGATTTTCAGATACCTCTTACCTACTGTAGAGTGTCTTGTGACTTCTTATTTTATTGTATACTTATCCAGTTTCCTCAGATTTTTTAAAGGACTAAGTGCACATGTGCCAAGACTTGTAGCTCTTTAGGAATCACCTTGTTGGTGGAAAAATACTATGTCTGTCAACTGTGGCATCGTTGACAATTTTTATAGATTTAACTGAAGAAATGGGAATAAATTATGTGTCTTTTGAACAAGATGCTGGGAACAATGTGCTAATGATGCCATTTAAAATTGCTCTTTGCCAAATTAGGTGTCTTTTTTGGCAATTAACTCCATTTACAGTGGTTTAACACAAAACAGCAGAAAATGTCCACAGAACTTTGAAAGATCTTCACTTAGTGGTGTGCGATACTGCATATTTTGGTATCGATCCTATACCAAGTAAATTCGGGCCAGTATCGCCGATACCAATACCGATACTTTTCAATAAATAAGGTGTATGGCTCATTGAATTGCTAAATCGCAATTAATTTTCATAACCTTAAGTGTTTTTTGTGATGTTTCCTTTGGTATTACTAATTAGTTAAAACCCAGGACATAATTAGGATAAATAATTTATTTATAATTAAATAAAAAACGTTTTATTATTGTGGCAGCTCGTGGTCTGCGATGCTGCTGCAGGTGAGATGGACTCACCTTCACTGCATCTACAATGATGCCTCGCCGGCTTAAAACCTGTGCGCTGCTTGTGCTGTTGTTGTTTTTGGTGTTGATGTGTACAGCTGGCAGCAGGAGGGCTGCAGCCATTGAATGTAGGCTACTGTTACAGCAACCGTGTGGACAGCGCGCGGCTAGGGGTGAGCAGGAGGCTGGCGCGCCAGCGGGACCTGCCTAGCTGGTGACAGAGGTCGAGGTGCGCGGGGGTCCTGCCACGCCTGCTGCGGCGCCGCTGCTGCTTGTCATGGGTGGTCATCAGGTCAGCTCCGGGGCTTCCGCTGGAGGCGCGGGCGACCGCCAGAGTGGACACTTCCCCGTCGCTGGGCTGGGGCATGGGGCGCCGATGGTCCGGGCCAATTCCCTCGCCTGCTCGCGGGGTGAGGTGAAGTGGGCGAGGAGGGTATGTGGCAGGGCATGTTCTGCGATGCTGCTGCAGGTTTGGTGGTGGTGATGTGTACGGCTGCTAGCGGGAGAGCTGAAGCCGTTGAATGTACTGTTACAACAACCGTGTGATTATTGTAAGAATAAATGATGCTGCGAAGCATGAAAATGCCATCGGGTCTGCCGTGGTGGCGATCTTTTTTTTTTTTAATCTTAAGTGCACGCAAACCAGTAAACAAATTAAAACAAATACTGTTGTTAAACTAATACAAAAATTACAATTAAAATTCTCAACAACAAAAACAAAAAATATAATTAATATGTAAACAACTTAACAACCCCCAAAGTGTCTAAGTCACATCACGTGTCAGTGCAACACCGAAACATAAGAGTGGGGGAGAGGGAGCAAAGTGTGCCTGCTCTCCGCTGACACAGGAGCGGTGAGTCCAGCGACCTGGTTGTTTAGTTTTTGCCGAAAGCACAGCGTTGTAAGTGAGCAGAACTCAAAGTAAAGAATCGATATCACCAGGCTAGTATCGATCCGATACCAATGCCGACTTGGGATCGATACTATCGATATTTGGATCGATCCGCCCACCACTACCGGACACATCAGTGGCAGCTAACACGGGCCAGACTGCAATCCACTGGTGGAAAAGTCTGGACTGAGACCCTGTTTGCGTGTGTATTCATTCAAAGAGGATACACTGTATAAAGTTCAGCATCCCTGGTGGCTGTTAGCCCTTTTAGTCAAATGAAATAGGTCTGTTTTCTCGAACAAACTGCCCCATTCACACGAACACTGCAGCCAGAAATGCATCTGCCGCTCTAGATCCATCCAAAAACGCTACAGTGTGGTCAAGCTACGAACACAGATTAATGACTATTTTTTAATATTTTTAAAAATAGATAAACAAAATAAATGATACAACTTGTTTATATATGATATTTGATATTTTGCTCACAGGTATTATCATAAAGCTATAAGTCACTAACAAAAACTGACGACACAGTGGGAGCTTTCCCACGCACTATTTATGTCAAAGTTAATCTCGTCGAGCTCTTTACTGGAGGTATGCGAGGTGGCCGTACCTTTTAGGTTGTTGGTCGCTTCTTCTTCTGCTCATAAAATCAAAACAATTCAGCAGTCAGGAAAAGTAACATAGCTCTTCGCAGTTTTACTATTAAAGGTCCGGTCCAGAAGGCTGCTCGCTGCTGGCGGCGCTTTTCTGCTCCACTGCGAAACCAGCGTTTTTTCCCCGCCCTTGTGTCCCTGAACTGAACCAGAGCTGAACGCAGCAACAGCACGAAGCGGGAGCAGGCAAGAACTGACTTTTGTCCTAGAAACCAAATGCATGTGGGGATATCAGGAAGGGATCATGGGAGTTGTAGTATTTTATGGGGAAAATGTTTTTAAATTGGTTGGGAAATAAAAAGCAGGGGGAAATGGAATCCGGGGTTATGATAGTCAACTGAAACAATGTTCCCACTTTGCTGCACAACAGGAATAATTCGTGCTTTCAAAACTGAAATTAAATGACATTTTAATTCCATTCAAGGCAATTCTTGTCTGTGATCAGGACAGTGGAGCCTTCCGGTGTCTCAATATAACAAGTTCTAGGGCTCTCATCTTTTCTCATCTCTTCCCCAGAAGATGGCAGGCATGAGGGGGCAGGGAGCTTGGATTAAATGGGAGAATCCAATAAAATGAAGGCTCACGGTTTGTTAGTTTTTGTTTTTTTGCCCTTTATCACCGTTCCTCTTCCCCGCTGTTTTTCTTTCTCCCTTTTCTTTCCCTCAGTCATGTCTGTCCTGTGAGTAGCAAGTGAAAATAAAATAAAAAATTAAAACAAAGGTGAATCAAATAGACCAATACGGCAAGGCTGGGATGGTCCATTTGGTAAAGTAAATCCGTTGGGAATCTTTCTTTGCCTTTAGACAATAATTGTGATGGCAAAAGAACCAAACGGGACAGGTGAAGAAAAAAAAAAAAAAAAAAAGAAGGCTCACTTGGACAGATATCCAATGCAGAGCCCTAGGACGTCAAATGTCTAATCCAAGCTGTATGTGACATCTCACCCAGCCATACAAACCTCCCGATATGGAGCAAGGCTGAAACACCTTCCTGTCCAGTCTGTTCTGGGAGAGAGACACTCACTTATGTCTCATTAAAGCCAGCCACCAACATTTCTGTTAATATTGCAGATGCCCTCTTTTCAAATGAAATAAACAAATACAGACAAGAAAATGAAATACTGTAATTCTTTATTTCATGCCGCAACATTTGTACAGATTAGCTTTGTCCCAGTTGCTGTCACAGAACTGATAGGCAGCTTCCTGGACTAGTTAATATTCTTATTTATTGCTGTCATATATCAAAATACATCCAAAGTATTGCTCACCAGTCACAGTCAAAGCAAACAAGTTTTGTATTACCACAATGGGTCCTGGAGCAAAGAGAATGGTCAACGTCTCAAGGATCAGACTTAATTGTTTTCCCCTCTCTAATCAGGTGAAGAGTATATACACCTTTCTAAAACCCTTTACTCAATTCTGAATTTTGTCTAGAACCATGGCAGATCTAAGTGTGGAAACAGTGGCCTACAGTGGTCAAAATTAAAAAGCAACATTAAATATCTAATGAGAAACATTACTGGCATTACTACTTTTACTTACTTTAATTAAAACATGATTAAAAAATATTTACATGGTATTCAGTCAGAACAGCATTAAAAAAAAAAGCTACCCAATGGAGTTATCTATTGCTACTTGTATTATCGCCTACAGTTGCACAGGCATAAAAATACTTAATTTGGATTTGAAAATGCACAGGTTACAAATGCTTACACAGTTGACTGCTCCTCATGTTGTCACAGTATAAACTTCACTAAGTGGTCACTGTCAGCTGACCTGGCAAGTTAAAGCTTGAAAAGATAAAAACACCAAATTGATGTGACACTGCAGAGAAATCATCACCCAGAACACGATGAGGCAAACATCTAGAAATAACTGTGGGAAATGTGGGGAGGTGAAAAAAAAAACAAACAAAGTTCCATCACCTGTGATGTGGACACTTGCCACATGTTCATATTAGAAAATTACATATTCACAAGTTTATGTCATGTAGCTGTGACATTACACTCATAATTACACACACTGCCTCCCAGAGAGCACCAAGGAGGAAGAAGTGGACAGTGAGTGAATCTGAGGTAGCAAAGCCAAATTTAAACACTTTGGAAGTGATCACGCAAAAAGAAAGAAAGAAAAAAAAAAAAATGCTTTGACGCATTAGTGCATTTTTCTCAAAGCCTCTAATACCATTTTTACAATTTCAAATCAAAACTAGATCTCTCTATAAAAGTATTCACATCAAAATTAAGACAAAACTTTTCTAATCTGACTTTCTGACAACATCCCTGGTCCTGAGAAGAAACACGAGTCCTAGTTCCACTGTACAGCTTATCAGAGAGGGGTAGCATGTTTCCATCCCATCCTTCACAATATGCACAAGCCACAGAATTCCTAACAGGAAGCCATACTTACAAAATCATCTGTATTAGCCAAGCTGATGCTGTAAAATTTTTAGAATTGGGGCACAGTAACATGTCCCAAAAACATAAGCATAAGCATGTGGTGTGTTATTCTTTAAGTATAAAAACAAAATATGTATATACAAAAATATACATCCTAACAAGACATTCCTAGCAGAGGCGTTTCATTTTTCCCCTCGTTTTGTAAACTTTTATGTATACATTTTAATTTTTTTTTAATTATAAAAAAGGCAATTTTCAAAAACTCAATATCATGATCATCAAAAATTCAGTCCTCCTTCAGTTCAGAATTAAGCAATCAAAAAAATAAAAAGTACAAAAGGTCAAATCGGTCAATCCATTCATATTTTGGGAGCCTTCACACAGCTGTTTATACTGGGTTTAAAACAAACAAAAAATGTCCTCAGCTCTGAGTGTCCAGGGTCGATTTCCTCAGTAGACGCGGGGGATGATCCGGTAGCGGACAGTTCTGCAGTACTCGTCCCATGCCGAGCCGTACTTCCTCCTGCACTCGCTCATGTCACGCGAGTCTCGGTGTACAAGCAGGATGATGAAGTAGATCATGTAGTACCACGGCAGGAGGTGGCTGAAACCTGCAGTGACAAAACATCGCTTTAGCCTGACTGTACTCCAGAACATTTTTTTCCCAAGTTAATATCAGAAACATTAGAGAGACACTCAAGACAAATGGAAACATTCACAGATTAACTACGACGTCCAGGGAAAAGTTAAAAAACTTTTGGAGCAGAATTGAGTCTTTAAACCAGATTACACCATGGCAATGTGCAGTTTTTATGTCCCTGTGAGGATTCAAACTAGTACCAAACATCACATTGTGTTCACCTGAGGGCAAACCAACACAATGAGAGACTGAACTACTTACATGGGCACATTAATTTCAACATGAGATTTTCCCTTTGCACACATCACAAAATGAACAACTGAAATAAATAATAAACACAGAATTTCAAAACTATTGAATAGATATTTGATGCCATGAGTCTCTTGAAGAAGTCTTCTTCAAGAGAAAAAACACTGACAGAGCTACCAGATAAACAGGTAAAGCTTTGAACTCTGTGGTGCAGGAAGTAAAGATGGATGGCAGTGGAGCTGCTTTGTTTTCCCACTTAAAAATTATTAGTTGGATTGTTGCAAAACAAATATGTAATCAAATTTACTGACAGCCCACTATGTAAAGGAGCTGCAGTTTACCATTAGTTTACAGATCACCCCCACACAATGGTCGCCCCTCTCTGGGCTTGGTTCTGCAGGAGGTTTCTTCCTGTTAAAAGGGACTGCTTCCCTCCTATTGTAACAAAAGTGCTGGCTCACAGGGGGGCTGTCTGATTGTTGGCGTTTTCTGTTTTATTGTTGGGTCTTTACCTTACAATATAAAGCACCTTAAGGCGACTTGTTTTGATTTGGTGCTATATAAAAATGACATGAACTTAAAAATAATAGGGTGCTTCTGTGCTGCTACAAACTCCTCTGCCTGTCCTGCTCTCGACTTGTTTTGTATTTAGCATCCTACATTCTTTATTACATTAACTGTAAATGCCAAGCAAACTCACCACAGGGTAGGGACCAGGCCAGAGCCATGATGAGGTCTCCCAAATAGTTAGGGTGGCGAACCACTCCCCACCAGCCAGAGACCAGCAGACTTTTCCCTGTAGCTGTAGGGATCGTTTTCAAATCTGGAGAGACAACAAGAATAAAAAGATGACTGAATAGTACCAACATGTACTGAGAAACATGCAATAACTCATTTGTGTTTCATTTCATTTTCTCTTTATGTAATGTTGATAATTAAGATTTAGGCCATTCTAACACTGCATGAGATTGCTGTTTAGACTGACGAGTATTATAAACTGAATGAAAAAAAAAAAGGACTGGGTACCATGTGGGCAATAGAACCCCATCAGCCTTCAACAGCTGAGGGGTTAATTTAAAAAAACAAAAAACACAATCAGAAAAAAAATGTGTATTTAGTGGACCATTTCATCTTAGTACTATTACCTCAGACAATAAAGAATGTTCATCAGGAAAAGAAACATGAGCCTGTTGCATAAACGAGACTTAATTTGGGATAAGCCCACAGGAGAACTTACGGGACAGTTTAGGGTTGGATGGGTTTCTCCTGAAGGCATTCTTCTCAGAGTTAGATTTTCTGAAGATATAGAAGCCAATCACTGAAATACAGAGAGAAAGGACACAAACACCAGAATGACTCAGCAAAATATTAAAAACATATGAAGAGGGTGAGTGAATTCAGTTTCATGCTCTCCCTCACATTTGAGTGTGACGATGGCTATGACTGCTGGCAGGCTCAGGGCGTTGGGATGGAGGACCAGGTAATACGCTTGCAAGGTGTACGTAAAAGGAACCCACACCAGATCACCAAAAGCCAACATGAAGCCAAAACCATCATGCATCAAGTCCATGGTGGTCAGGATAGCCTCCTGGGAAACAAACACATTCATTTGGTCTGAACAACAGATAGACTGGCAAGTTTACAACCTGTGAACCTGACCAGTTACTTCGTGTAAAATTGGCATAGAAAAATACTCTGCTGAGCTTACCTCATTCCAGAGGCCGTCCACCACGTAGAGCAGCTGGAACAGGTTCACTAGGATCATGGCATATGATGGAGCATCAAGATTGTGCTTCTTCATCTCAGCCAACGCCATGGCAAAGTTGATCAAACACTGCACACATAAAACACACAGAACTAAAATTATTAGGAAAGATTCCTGATCACCCGTAATGCAGAACTGCCATTTGTGGAGAACGCAAAAAATGTTAAAATGTGTGGGAAAACCTAATGCTGAGGCAGCATCAAAGCAGCATACTTTAAACTACTGAGGTTTTGTAGACACATGACCACCAACCAAGTGACATTAACTTTAGCTGCCATTTTGGACATGTAACAACAAAGGATGACATGAATAAGGCCATATTCACGCAGGTGTGACCAGTCAGGGATACCCCTGAGATACAATATTATACCAGTTTTCCTACCAACCAGTGGTTGCTACACATCCAATACGCCCAACAACTCTTGAGTCACTTGCGAAACCACAAAAGTCCACTGTTCTGTCTCTCCCTACCCATCTCACCTCATATCTCCATAAGTGTCATCAAGATTAACAACCTTTCCACTCCTTGTACTCTTTATAGCTGCCCTCACTTCTTCATTCACTAACTGTCGTTTATCGGTCTCTTATGTATCATTTTCTTTATTCATGAACTCCTCAAAGGACTCATTCCATCTTCTTAACACACTTTACTTAGTCAGTAGTACATTTCTATCACTTTCCCTAACCATCCTAACCTAAACTTAAAAAAATAAATAAATAAATTTAAACGATTCAAAGATATTCAGCTCAATATAGAAGGAACGTCTTTCTTCTTTAAATCAAATCTAAACTGATGCTCTAATTTAACCCTACAGCAGCAGACAGACACAAGGAACTCTTTTAGTAATATCAGATGACTTAAATTTAAAAGGTATTTCCCTGGATGGCCAGCAGAGAGCGCAATGTGTGCTTCAGACTAATTTTAAACAGATGAAGCAGAACTAATGAAACAAAGACAACCCACCCAGCCAATGAGTCCAGGGCGCATCTCACAGAAGAATTTCAGATCAAAGTTTTTGATGCGGGGATTAAGTTCACGTCCTTTGAAAAAGTCATAAACCACATTGCCTGGAGAAAAGACAGAAGCAAACTCAAGGTCTGCTGATTTACATAAACTGGCAAATTAAACAGATGAAGGGGCACAACAGAATGTACCCAATCTTCTTACCCGAGTTTCCCCCCAGTGCCAGCTCTTCTGAGGCGGCATAGCGAGAGCGAACATACAGGTAGATGCTGAGCAGGACGGAGATGATGAAGGTGGCAGTCGCCAGCTGGAGGAAGTGGCTGTGGATGTAGGTAAGATCAGCACCCTGGTGCACTGCTACTGCCACCACTATAGCACTCACCATTATGGCAAAGAAACCTGGAGGTACACACAGAGGCCGAAAAAAATATACTGAAGACCACAACTAGAATAATAATAAATATCATGACACAAATAAATGACTATAGTTCTTTACTATAAACAGTGTAGCACAAAAAAAAAAAAAAGGACAGAGACATTTATTGGTTCAGATGAAGCTACAGTTACAAATGAGTGATCGTCAATGACGTGACTTAGTAGTATGTTCTTATTGGGAGTGGCTTCACACAGACTCACCATTGGTTCTGTACTTCAGCCTCACTCCAGACCTCAGTGGCATGCCCTCACTCAGCTAGAGAAAAAGAGACAAACACCAGCAGCACTTTAGTGGAGCCACTTGGAAAAAGACAGATTGAAGTTGAAAGCCAAACATCAACTTAGGGTTTCTATTTAAAAATTTCAGATCTTCTCACTCACTTTTCCAACTGGCAGGATGTAAAGCAGTGCCTGAAATAAGATCCAGAGGATGACAAAGCAAAGAGCCTGGGCATCCCAGAAGGTGTCAAGTGGAGGCAGAGGAGGGGGGGCGTTGATCAGACTGGGGTCCGTTAGGTTGCCTTGAAGTATTACAAAGAGAACCCAGGCTGGCAAGAAGAGCAGCCAGAAGTACGCTCCTGTAGGCAAGACAAGAAACAGCAGGAATATTAACAATATCAGTTTGGTCAGGTTCAGCTTTTCCTCGGCATCTCTACCACCATGCTCCGATAGATAGTTAATTTTTTGTGTGTCTAACTGATTACAAATACACAGAGTTCGTACAAGCTCACAGAAGTGAGGCTGTGGCATGAAAATGCATTTTTCCTATCCTCCTACCCATCTTCCCTCCAAAGTCGAGTGGGGCGGAGGGGATGGTGGACGGGGCTGCAGCCTCCTTAGCCTTTTTTTCTGGCTGATCTGGTTTGGCTTCAGCTGGTTTGGCATCTCCGTCAGCCTTCCTACGGCGTAGATTATAAGGGCCTTGGTTTTTCTCAGACTCTGCCTCCACCTTAGCTTCAGACTTCTGGAATAAGATTTTGGGTTATTTAGAATTGGACACAAGTCAACAATTCATATTAATACAACTCAAAAGCATAACAATTTCAGCCAATCAGTAGGATAATGCAATCCAACCATTTGCATCTCATACAGAGGAAATCGATAGAACAAGAAACAAAGTTACTAATATCGAAATATCACAACACAAAACTGCCTACACCTACAAGCCTACACTACTACCTACACTGACAAAATACATGAATGAAATAATTAGGAGATTAAGTGTCTTAGCCCAATAAAGATCATTGCCATTTGCTGCTATGAAAAGAACATCTTTTTTCAGCCAGAAAACAACAAATAAACTGTCAGAAATCTGCAGTAAATAAACATTAAAGTCAAAGAAGAAAAAGTTTTATATCTTAACTTAAATGCAGCACAGATTACTGCACACAGGACTTTAGACTGTCAGAAACAGGCACAGTAAAGAGGCAGCACATGCTAGTGCAACATGTGACTAGTTAAATGAAGTACAGTCTTGTGAGAGGAGCCCCCCCTCAGAAAACATACATGGGCCCCCGACGTGCATGCATCATGACATTCCATCAGCTGCAACTTACCTCAGAGCCTTTTAGTTCTGTTTAAAACCTTTTCACTTGGAGTGGTCTGCACAAATGTTCTTCTATGAGCCAATTATTTTGAGACACTTGAACCTTTTTAAATAAAAGTTTTGACACGTTTTTTGGGGTTTTTTTTAAATTGCAAGACAAAACTCACCTCAATCACTTTGCTAGCAGTGTTATTCTCCTCTTTCTTTTCATGCTTATTGTTGCTACTGTTCTCTGCTGCCTTTGTCTGTTCCTGCTCAGCAAACAATGGAGGGTGATTGATGGAAATGACAGAGACAAAAACAAAAAAAAAAAAACAATGTGAGGAACATACAGAGGGAGTGTGATTGTGTTATGGTCAAACACCAGAATGAATGACTCACAATTTCCCCACAAGGACAAGGTACTGATGAATTAGGACATTTGATAATGGACTGGATCTTGCCAGAAATCTGTGGGCTATTTCACAGTTAATGGGACAACTTCTGTACCGCACACATTTTTTAAAATGTATTTTGGGTAGGGATGTTCCTGGCAACAAATCTACAGTTGTCTAAACGAGGGGAAAAACCCAAACATTTGCATTAGTCCAGTCATCACGTTCCTTGTTAACCAAATCATGTTTTAAGTGTAACTGAAATGTGTGTCACCTGAATTTCCATTCTAGTATTTCACACCCTGGTGCATAATTTGGCCAAATCTGTGGGCACTATAATGTCTTTGAACCGGTAACTTGTGTTGTACATTAATAAACTAAGAATATTTTTATCTGTCTGGCATTAGCAATGGCAGCAATGTTTACATATCTAGTTTTGCACATCCTTTGTACAAGGAGAATCCACAGTACACATTACAATCTCATGCTATGGCACACTAAGTAGCACTCTCCACAAAAAAGAAATATATAAATAAATAAATCACTACAAGTGAAATAATATACTCATGTGGCAAAGTGAAATAGCAGAACTTCATTAAGCACACAACCACTATCAACAAAAAAAAAAAATAAAAAAAATAAATAAATAAATGAACCCATTGGTCCAGGACCTTATGAAAGATTACTATAACTGAAACTGAAAGCAATGTAGACAAGTGCTGCTCTTAGCGTGGAGACGACTGTCATCTAGTCACAGTTCACTTTTATCATTGCAAGCGTCTCATGAAGTACTTAGTGCGTCCTTAGCTTTCTGCTTCTTAATTCTTCAATTTCCAACTCCAAATATTATCTGGACACATTTTTGACTGATTGCATTGTTTGATGGGTGTCAAGTTTTATGAAGGGTGACTTTGACAAGACTATGTCTGTCTAAGCAACCCACTGGCAAACGGCATTGCAGTGAAATGATTGATATAATGATGATAATAATAATAATAATACATTTTATTTATAGGCACCTTTCAAGACCTTCAAGGTCACCTTACATTAATACAAAATAATTAAAAACAAAAAGGTAAAGACAACAAAAAACAACTATAAAAGCTAATTAAAGTAAAAAACAGAATAAGACTGAGGCATGATGAAGTGTATGCAATTCTGAATAGATGGGTTTTAAGATGTGATTTAAAAGTAGAGAGAGGGAGTTTGTAGTCCAGAAATCTGGTGGATGTGTTCTAAAGTCTCACGGCAGAACAACTAAAGGCTCTGAGTCCCATGGTAGTCAGGCGAACAGGTGGAACAGACAGAAGGGACTATATAACACTGATATAGTCAGGTAACTAAAGAAGAGACTCTCTATATGTAGTATGTCTTCATTATAACAGTTACCTGCATTTATACGCTTTCTGCTAGCATTCTTCAACTTCTCCTTATCATGTTTTTGACAATCACTAATATTCTATAGTGCTCCTCCCCTTTGTGAGTGTGGACGCTTCATCTCTTTGCTCTTGAATGCTTTGCTTCTTATATTGATTTTTATTGATTTTTATGCTGATTTTTTCCCTTTTTTTTATTATTAATACTGCTATTACAGTATTATTAAATACTGTAAACTCTCTGAATGCAGCTGTATTCATCAGTGGACCTGTACCGCCGGTCAGAGGAGGAGACGAGAGATTCAGCAGGTTGTTTACACTGAATAAATGGCTTATATCAGCATGTGCTGACCACTCAGTGCACTTTATCGACAACTTTAATATTTTTTGGGAACGCAGGCATCTGTTCAAAGCAAATGGATTTAATTTTAACAAGTCAGGGGTGAAACTGTTCACCTCCAACTTGTTTTATTCCATACGTCATCCATCCGTGCTTGGTGCCAAGGCTGAGATAAACGAGGAGTTATCTCATAAAGAGGAACAAACAGTACTCCAAGAACAGACAAAGCCCAGCAGAAACCTTGAGGAGGAGCTCCATTTGCCCCCACCCGGGAAGAGCCTCAGAAAGGAGAGACATCCATGGCATCTGAGGAAGAGCCTCAGAAAGGAGAGACATCTAAGGCAAGAAGAGGGGTCCCCATTTGCCTCCAACTCTCTCAACAACACCAACGACCAGGACAAGGGACCACGACCTTCCCCAGTCCCCCAAACCCCTGACAGGCCATCACCCTCCTCCCCCTCCCTTTCTCCCTCCTCCCCACACCTGAAATTCACTGAGGAGATGATGGAGCGGGTCAATGCTGGGCTCAGATCTACCCCCCGTCCCAATCCCTTTTTGTCCCCCATAAACCCCCCACCAGAGCGGCCAAAGGTTCGCCATCGAGCCCCACCCTCAACAGAGCAATCGAAGTCACATTGCCCAGCCTCGCCCCCCTTAGTTCCTCTTCATGCCCTGTCTCTGCAGTCTGATGTGTGAAGGGTCCGGGCTGTGAGGATTATGGCAGTGATGACTTTTCCCAGGAGAAGCTGGGACCCTGTTTACTAGAAGGTTTTAAAATTTCTGTACTTTTAGGTGACAGGAGACATGTGGCCTGGTCAAAACACAGAGAGCTGCACTCTAAAAGATCTTTAAACATAGTAAACATACCTTGTGTGCCACAGACTGCTCCCAAACACGAGGGGAAAAGTAATACCTCTAAAACACTTAAGTTGGCTTTATTAAACATTAGATCTCTAGCTGGGAAAACATTTTTAATTAATGATTTAATCACTGAGCACAGCCTTGATTTTATGTTTTTAACTGAAACTTGGTTGGACCAAAGTAACAGTGGAGCTGTTCTCATCGAGACGACCCCTCCTAACTACAGTTTTATCAGTGAGGTCAGGGTGAGCAGGAGAGGAGGGGGGGTTGCTGTCTTATTTAATGAATCATTTCAATGTAAGCAGCTATCTCCTGGAAGTTTTCAGTCTTTTGAATATGTGGCTTTACAGCTGAAGGCCCCATCCAAAGTTGTGTTTCTTAATGTTTACAGGCCTCCCAAATACTGCACAGACTTTTTTAATGACCTCAGTGAACTGCTGTCTGTGATCTGTGTTGATTTTGACTGTGTAATTATTGTTGGGGATTTTAACATTCATGTGGACAACCCTCAGGACAAAGGGACTAAAGACCTGAGTAACACTCTGGGCAACTTTGGGCTGACTCAGCATGTAACAGAGGCCACACATAATAGAGGACACACTCTTGACCTACTGATCTCCAAAGGCCTGAGCATTTCAAAGGTTACTGTGTCTGATGTGGGCCTGTCTGATCATTACTGTGTTTTCTTTGAAAGTAAAATCTCAGCCCACACAAATATATCAACAACAGTGATCACAAAACGGTGTATAACTGAACACAGTAGTGCAATTTTTAACCAGGTCTTCCCATTAACACCTGACCTGCCCAGAGGGTCAGTCAATGAGCTCGTCAATAGCTTCAATGCTAACATGTTAAATGTAATGGACACTATTGCTCCCATTAAGGTGAAGGTTATCTCTGGAAGGAAAAAGTCTCCATGGAGAAACTCCACACTGGTGAAAAATGAAAAAAGAGAGTGTAGGAAAGCTGAGCGCAGATGGAGAAAAACAAACCTCCAGGTTCATTATGACATTTATAAAGAGAAACTTCACAATTATAATTTACAACTGAGGAATGCAAGGAGGTCCTACTTCTCTGACATCATCACTAAAAACAGCCATAATGCTCGGGTCTTATTTTCTACAGTTGACAGGCTAACAAACCCTCCTGTGTCAGTGGCAGCTGAACTTCATTCGACCATGGCCTGCAATGACTTTGCCAAATTCTTCACTGAAAAAATCCAAAAAATTAGACAAGCAATTGGTACATCAACAGCAGATCCAGGATATGTACTGTGTCCACCAAAAAACTGTTTAAACACCATGAAACAGTTTCAACCTATTAACAGCAAAGACCTGGAGGACATCTTAGGTCAACTGAACTCCTCCTCCTGCTGTTTAGATGTCCTGCCAACAAGTTTTTTCAAAAAGGTCTCAAAGATTTTAGAGTCAGACCTGTTACAGATCGTCAACTTTTCTTTATTATCAGGTGTGTTTCCAGAATCACTAAAAACTGCTGTAATCAAACCTATACTGAAAAAGGACAATCTTGACAAGACACAAATGAACAACTACAGGCCGATCTCAAATCTCCCGTTTTTAAGTAAGATCATTGAAAAAGCAGTTTCTCAACAGCTCAGTTACTTCTTAAAACAGAATAATTGCTACGATGCCTTCCAGTCAGGTTTTAGACAGAACCACAGCACTGAAACCGCTCTGACCAAAGTGTTTAATGACATATGTCTGAATACAGACAGTGGAAAAATGTCAGTCCTAGTTTTACTGGATCTCAGTGCAGAATTTGATACAGTTGACCACAACATATTACTCAAACGACTGGAGAACTGGACAGGTCTTTCAGGAACTGTACTAAACTGGTTCAAAACATACGTAGAAAACAGGAAATACTTTGTATCAATAGGTAACTTCACATCTGAGCAGACAAGTATCACATGTGGAGTTCCCCAAGGTTCCATCTTGGGACCCCTTCTGTTTAACATCTACATGCTCCCACTGGCACAGATTATAAAGAACAACAAAATAAACTATCACAGCTATGCAGATGACACACAAATATATATCACAATGTCACCAGGAGACCGAGGCCCTGTACAGGCTCTTGGTAAATGCATTGAGGAAATCAATGACTGGTTGTGCCACAATTTTCTCCAGCTAAACAAAAACAAAACTGAGGTAATAGTCTTTGGCGTCAAAGAAAAACGATTACAGGTCACCAGAGAACTTCAATCTATACATCTAAAAACCACAAACCAGGCGAGAAATTTGGGTGTAGTGATGGATGCAGACCTAAACTTAGAAAAACACATTAAGACAATAACAAAGTCAGCTTACTATCACCTCAAGAATATATCAAGGATAAAAGATCTGATGTCTCAACAGGACCTGGAAAAACTAGTCCATGCATTCATCTTTAGTAGGCTTGATTACTGTAACAGCATCTTTACAGGTCTACCTAAAAAAATCAGTCAGACAACTACAGCTCATTCAGAACTCTGCTGCTCGAGTCCTCACTAAGACCAAAAAAGTGGACCACATCAGTCCAGCTCTGAGGTCCTTACACTGGCTGCCTGTCCGTCAGAGGATAGACTTTAAAGTTCTGATGCTGGCCTATAAAGCTCTGAATGGTTTAGGACCAAAATACATCAATGACCTCCTGACCCAGTATGAACCATCCAGATCCCTCAGGTCATCTGGATCCGGTCTTTTATCAGTTCCCAGAGTCAGAACCAGACACGGAGAAGCTGCATTCAGCTTTTATGCTCCTTATATCTGGAACAAACTCCCAGAAAGCCTCAGATCAGCTGAAACACTCAGTTTATTTAAATCCAGGTTGAAGACTCACCTGTTCTCAGCTGCATTTGAATAAAGCACCAAATCCACACTTTAAGCTTAAATTTCAAAACTTACATTTAACTACTGATTTTATCTACTGTTCTGATTTTATCTGTTTTGATTTTATATACTGTTGTTTGTTTGTTAACTAGTTAGTTTATTTGCTTGTTTTATTCAATTTTAAATCATGCTTTTTATTTGTTCTTGTTTCTAATGTCTCTGTAAAGCACTTTGAATCACCTTGTTGTTGAATTGTGCTATACAAATAAACTTGCCTTGCCTTGCCTATAATCAGACAATGACAAGGCAGCATAAGCACTTACCACAGGGCTGAGCCTCACTTCCACTGTATCCTTCAGTCTGGTATCTCTGCGAGAAGACGGTGTACTCTCTGTGATTGCTGTTGCAGCGACAGCTGCCGCTGTACGAGATGACGAACGACGTGTGGTCCTTGCCGGGGAGCGTGAACGGCTGCGACGGCGGGCTGGTGAGCGGGAACGAGAGCGAGAACGGGAGCGGGTCTGGAAACCAGTGACGCTCTGAGAGAAAATAACAATCGGGAGGAGAAAAAAAACTGAAAGGGGACTGCTATACGTTTATCATTTAAAAAATGTTGCAAAGATTAAAAACTGAGGCTGAATTTTCACAGAGCATCATCTTACAGTTGAAATATATTCCTGACCATACCCACGACAGTTCTAAAACGTAACTATTAGTAGAATGCTACAGACATTACAGCTACAGTGATCCCTTTTACATGACTTAATAACTGCATACCAGTATCATCACTGATTAACAATCCAGTCTGTGTTTTCTCTTTTATCTTTCCTTTAGAACAAAAATATAACTAATTTAAAGCATTAGCGCTTCATGGTTTGAACCTACACCCACAGTGGTTAATGTGCAGATCTGACTTCAATGTTGAGAAAAGAAAAAAGAATTCACAATAAAGCACTCAGTGAAACCGAGTGAAGAGTCAGCTGCAGTTCACAAGAGCACGTGACTCTGATCCTACCTTAATGTCTTGCTCCTTGAGCTCCAGCTCTGTACCATCTTTGTAGATGACAGTGTAGAGCTGGCTTTTGGAATCAAAGCCCAGCACCTTGACCTGATAGTACAGGCTGCTGCCGGGCCAGCGGCCCATCACAGTGTCCCCTTTCTGGTACTTCACAGTAGGCATCTTCATTGACCTGACAAGGAGTTAATCAAAACAGAGCACGAGTTCAGTACAGAAGGAAGTACAACAAGCAGGGGAGAAAGTGGCTGAAAGTGAAACAGAGAGGACAAGAGAGAGGAGCAAAGAGACTTGACCAAACTGATAGGAGATATCAGGAAAAGCAGAGCAGGACTAACTTGTTAAATAATAATTAATTTAAACCTGCCACTGGTATTTACAGTAAGGCTCAATCATTTGAAGAAAAAAAAAAAAAAAAAAAAAAAAAAAAAAAAAATGGCCTCGTCACTGCAGGCGGCCCCTTCTGTCTCCTTTCGTACCACTGAAGCACAGCATATGAAAGACAACGAAGCTTGAAAGACAACAATAGCAGCATCTCAACATCTCAGTGCTTTCACTTTTACTTGACAGCTTTGGCAGTAACTTTGAACTTTTGATAAAGTGCAACGGTGGCCAGGCAATACATCTGTAGTGACTGATCTTAAATATCGTTAGTCATCTTAAGTTACTCTGATGCACCACAGTATGACAACGGTCTCAAAAACTTGAACATTCTCACAGAATGTGCTTTGCAAACACAGAATGGAGCAGCAGCAGCAGCAGCAGCATCGTGTTAGTGAGGTCCTGTTATGAAGCAGAATATTTTCACATAACCATCTTAACATTCTGAAGGCAAGAATGACAAGCCGATTTGCTGGATCCAACCAACAAATCAGACATTGTACATGACCGGTAAGCAACCTGTCATCCATCTACATGCAGTGTTTTTTGCTCCCTCTGTGTTTATTTTTTTATCCAAATTCTATAAACCACACTAAATGCTCAGCAGAAAAACACACCTAAAATACAGCATTATTACTAGTTACTCAGCTGAAAAGAAGACTTTTAGATCATCACTGCACTTATCAGTCTTATATTTCTCATGACCAAATATCAAGCAGATGTGAGAATAATGATAACACTGTCACATGGAGGAAAAACAATGAAGAATGTGGATTTTATAACCTAGTAATAAAAAGTTCTTAAAATGTGCTCTTAAAATGAGAATACGAGCTCTTCCAGTGTAAAAAACACAGCCTGTGGACACAGAGTGTAACCAGCTTTATCATCTTTCTGGACACTAGACCAGAATTTACAACATTAACAGGGTGATATATTCAATTAATCCTGTAACTAGCATTTAAAACCAGAAACCCAGCACTAAAGTGTCTACTGAAGTGACAGCAAACTTCCGTAAAACCACTGATTTCTCTCCCCCAGACAGAGTCACTGCCCCCTGCTGGATTTACAAAGAATCCAGGTTTGAGGCTTTTCTGCACCAGAAGCTTAGACCATCTTTTATATACAGCCTATGTTTGCAAAGTACTGCAGGAAATATAATTCATAATGTAACTGCACAGTGCAATTGTATTGAGAAAATATTTAAACCAAAGATGGAGAAGATGTTGCTTAGAGCCGTGAGTCTAAACACGAACTTAATTAGAGGACGAAAAATAAAATTCCACTATAACTACAACCTGACCAGAGATAACTAGCCTGCTGTGGCCACTCACCAAAGATTTATGCTTCAAAAGAATTAAGGCAAAACATATCTAACCTGAGGACATCATAATACAAGGCTACATCCAAAGTTAAGGCTAAAACCCCAAACTACACAGGAATACAAAAAGTCCACCCTGTCATCACTTCTGGGGTTTTTTTGTTTTTGTTTTTTTGGCAGATGTGTGAAACCATCTTGGCAGAACAGGGGTGGTGCAGCAGCTTTCTGAGGTCATCCTCATATACAGAGGTTAAATGCCATTTTTGGCAACCAACTGTCAAGCTTGTTTCCTGTGTCTCCATTTATCCACCCAGTGATGTTATAGATATTCAGTTTACAATTTCACAATTGTATTAACTAACACTACGGAATGGCAAAATCCAACAGGAGTGCTCATCACTGGACACAAAGAGGAGGGCCAGGCAAAGTCAGCATTATAGAACATCAGTGACCTGGGAGGCTCAGTGTCTAGAAAACCAACACACTACTGCAGAATTGCTGACAAGTCTGTCCCTGCGAGGTTTATCCAGAGCTGTCTGTCCCAGTGGGTCGCTCCATTCAAGTCACAGCAACAGGCAAGGAATTTCACACAAACTGTCTCTGTATTCATGAATTTACTACTTTTGACCTGAACACGTATTCACTGGTTTACCTTTGCTGATAACCTCTTTAGGCAGCAAATTATCAGAATGCAGTTTAACTCTGTGACTTCTAATATTTAAATACTTATTTTATGGAAATAAAGCGTTTTAAATTGTTTATTTTCCTTTGGTAGAAGTCAAGATATTTTACAATTGCAAATAAATAAAAACATTTTTTTAAATCCTGGTTTCCCTTTCTCATTAACCATTTTCTTGATAATAGTCTAGTACTGAAATGTTGAAAATTGCATATATTTCTACAACAGAATAATGGATCAGTACTTTAATAACCACATGAAAGGAATGCCAGACTTTACAGCATTCAAGAAGAGTTTTGGTTTCAAGCTTTAATCCCGATCTGTTCTGATAATAGTTTCAAACCACATACCCCAATGACAGCCAATGTCAGCAGTGATGCTAATTAAAATTCCATACTCCAGTAAATGGCATGTAGGATGTGCTTTGAGTTATTTTTGTTTTGTTTTTTTAACTTTACACAACATTTACTGAGATGTGACTGTCTCTATTGGTATATTATTGTATTGTTCTGAATGTCCTAATCTTACAATCTGAAACTAAAAAGTGAAACTAATAAAAACTGAATTAAAACCTTTGTAAATATTACAAATTAAATTGAAACAAGTACATTCACCAGGAATCTATCTGAAAGCAAAAAGTCAAACTATAGTGAAACGAAAATTAAAATATAAAATATAATAACTCTTTGAAAGTTGTACTTTCTACCATCAAACGTCAGAAATTAAGCATGGTGTACCCATCAATGAAATACTTTTTCTTCAACTTGACAATTAGTCTCTTGTTTGCCTTTATAATCACACAGTAACTCCACTAACTTACAAAGGCTCCAACTGTCCAATCACCACCGTTATAACAAAAAAAGCAGGAAAAGTGATAAATTTCCACTGCTAACTGATCGAATCTTCGAAAAACACAAAAACCCACAGCATCTGCGCAAACACCCCATCCCACAACAGGACACACCCAAAGTATGTCCCAATGCTGCTTTCCTGGCTCGCGTGCAGGCTTCCATATGGGATATGTGGTGTCTCCTGACTGAGGAGAGTTCCCCCTCAGATCCCCCCTTTGGGCTGATGAAAGGATATGGCTATAACGTGGGTGGGGTTTAAAATAGAAGACAGGCAGCCACCCTATCCACCCCTCAGCTTTGTGCTGAAAACTGCCCCACCTGGTACGCAGTCCATTTGAAATGTAACATGCAAGTCAAGTTGTAAACTCACACCAAAAAGTTAGATAAGTCATCTAAAAGGACAAAGGGTATGTACTCGAGCATCTCTAGAGTAGGACAAACCGAACCGTTTTATTTTGGTCCACATAAAAGGAAAGGCAGATAACCCACAGCAGCACAAACTTTACTCGGACTATTAAGGCGCCATCAAATGTCATGTTACTGCAGTGTGTAGACATACTGTAGTTCACACAGTCTTATACTGGTAAAAAGAATACTGAGTATAAACCGTATCACGACCGCACTCATGTGGCTTCAAATGTTAAAAAAGGCGCACTTTTGTATGCATTTTCCTCCTTTTTCACTCCCTTTAAATATATGCATTATACAATTATATACATATGTGTATGTGAGATATGACATACATGTGAATAACTGTCAAAGCGCCGCTTTTACTGATTGCTTTAACTGCAGTTTTTGCGCTTGGGCTAGTGGGGTAAGCGACACTTTTCACGTACCCTCAGATAACAATGGTTTTTGCCAAAGTGCAGGAGCTGTTTCTTTAACGAAATACGCTAGCTTAGTTAGCTTCGAGATAGCGCGGATGCAACTACAAGCGACAGAAAAGGAAAGGAGGGAAAACGTCATGCATTCAAATACTTCTGGCGAAGAAAGCAAAAGCACCCGCCATAGAAACAATACGTGGGCACGCATGAATAAGTTCGGCAAAGCTAAACTCGCTGACGATAACGCAACAAACCCTTTAAAAAAGGACACACAGGCAGCTGAAATTACGACTGAGTTAAACGTTCACGTTACGATCGCTTAAAGACTATGTTTCACTACCGGGCACCGTCTAATTTCTGAACTGTCTATCGTTAATCTGCTTGTTGGCGAATAGCCCGAACAGAGGTGGGTAGTTAAATTCGCAGTTCCGCTTACCAAAACCGACAAACTCTAATAAAAACTTGACCTATCGAAGAGCAAGGTTACCACCACACGTTAAAACAAATTCGTCCAACTAATTTTTTTGGTTGTGGGTTTTTTTTCCCCACTTCAACCAACAGAAACAAGATAACCTTTCAGAAATTAGCCAAAGCCTACAACGCCGTTATACGACCAGCTTGAGTTAGCTTCGGCTAAGCCCCAGTTTCCCAACAAAGAGAAACGTAAAGAGTAGTTACTCTTTGCATTGCCAACACATGCAATTGGAAGACGGACTTACCTTAATATTGTGCGAATAATTCCAGTAAGTACAACTGCTTAAAATATCCCGATCACGACGACGAATTAATAAATTAAGCTTAATATTTTTAAAAACGAACTTTGCTAACGTTTGACGTAGAACTCGTTCTCCCTCCCTCTTCGGGCAAAACCCACCAGTGACTTCAAAGGCGCGAAGGCTTTCGATTGGTTAGTCCAGCGTTCATTTCAAACGACTCTGCGATTTCATTGGCTGTCGGTGGATTTTAACTGTGTTGGGATTGGCTTTGAGAGAGTCACGACTACTTTGTTTACCGGTATTAAATTACTGTCAGACAAAACAGCGGTATTGACAATAATATCCCAAATTAAACTGTGTATGTATAATATGAATACTTTTTGCTTCATAAACGCGAACATTCTGGAGGGCATAATGAAAATTATTATTATGAGACTAACAATGTTGGAATAAAAATAGTATTAATATAAACGTATTTTTCAAACTGTTAATACTTAACAGTTGCTATTTTTGTTAGTACAGCCTACTTTAACTGATTGCAGTAACAAAAAAATGCGGTAAAAGTGAATGGGAATCATTCACTTAATTCTCACTTTGCCTTGTCCAGGCAAAGGCTCTGGAGACACATGCTTTCACATAAGTCACCTGTGTGACATTGATTTTAATGCAGAGTTTATCACGATGCATTACAAAATCTCTGCATTTAAATTTACACGAAAATTGCATCACTATTTAGCAGTTAAGTTTTCTGTCATCAACTTCTTTTTTGCTGTAATAATGCAGCAACAGAAAACCCTTAAATCTGTGAGTCATAATGCATTTGCTTTCTCATCATAAAGATACCAATTAATTTTATACCCCTTCAAAAAGGTTTGGGCCTGTCTCCAATGGAAAATGACTAGGATTATAAAAAGTAAGGTTTATTTAAGTCAAGCATAAGCAAAAAGTCATGCTTATCAAATGTGTAGTCACTCACTAAAGACCTATTTTAACATGGGGAATAAACCCCCTGATAGGTCTTACTGAACCAGCTGACAAAACTGGAGTGAAAACTATTTTTATTTTTAAAACAGCCTGTCCAGTTTAAAGTAAATTTCTTGCACCTGTTTAAATATCTGCCAGATTAAAGAGAGTTGATTACAGTATGCTGGACTGAGTATTTCATATGTATGTATGTATGTGTGCTGAGGAAGATTGCCCCAAACAATGGTAGTGAAGTGAAGCAGAAATGGTGTCTGACAGCAGAAGAGCATGACTTATTTGCATGGGGGAACCTGACAGTTGACACATTATTGGCACCTGCCGCTCAAAGCTAAAGCTCATTAAGACAATAAGAGGAAGAGGGCTTGATTTCGAAAATTCAAACTCGCCAATCAAGTCACAGCATCAGTGTTGTCTCATCTTCCTCGTCCTCATCTCTGCAGCTCGGGGTGTTTTCCTGTCTTAGTGCAGCTTTCGCCACAGCACGGCTCCTCTGTGGCTGCAAGTCAAAGCAAACCTCAAATGAACTGCAGATGCACTGGCACAGAGCGCTGTATGCTCCACCCACAGGAAGCATGGCTGTGTATGTTGTAAGGTGAAGCTGCACAGGAACCAATAAAAGAGGTTTATTCTCTAAACCAGGACTCTTGGTGTAACCCAGAAAATGTATGAAGTTATTAAACTCCATAATCAAGTACCATATACCATAATCAAGATGAACTCTGATAACTAGACGCCTCTGCAAGTAACTAACAACAATCCCAAAAACGTGATTTTGCACTTAAAAAAAAACTTTAAAAAGATGTGAAGGAGCCACATCTTGCAAAGAGTTTCATTGTAAACATTTTCCTTTGACACAAGAAAAACCACAACTTGCAGTGTTAGGTTAAACTTTTAGTCTTGAGATTCCTGTGGCCATCCTTTCACGCAGCAGCAGTTTGACTGAGCTCACAGATGTCAGTGGCACTACAAGGAAGAAAATGTGCACAACATGCAAGCTTTCGATAAGTGAGCTCATTTTTAGTTAGTTTCCCCTCTTCCTGTTCACATCTGCTCAGTGTGCACGTGAGACGACGTGGAGCAGTCAGACATTATGTCACTTGACAGGCTGTGAAATGGTGTGCAGCAACAGATCTGGGAGGAGAAAAAGGAGATCGAATGCTGATTTCTGACCAAGTAGTTGGAATCTGCTCATTTCCACTTCCATGTTTCCATTGTTGAACTGCATTAAGATTAGTTTTGTATAAGTTGTTGTTTTATTATAAACTGGGCTTTGGTACTTTATTCCTCTCGAGCCGTGAAACGAGCCGTTTCAGCCAAAGTCTTTGTAGAATAAGAAGCATTTATTGGGGCGATTATTCTAAAATTTATTTCAAGTAACTTTTATTTCAGTGCATGTACAGGATCACCAGGCCAAACTGATAAAAACTGCTTTCAAAGGTGTGCTGACTCAGGCCACCCTCATTAAGTCTGTTTCGGATTGTTTGGTGGGACACATTCACAGTGTCCTGCTGAAGGTCATTTTGTAGCTGTGGCAGTGCTCACCCTGTTCCTTCATGTATATCAGTATAATCTTGACTTGAAGTTGACCCATTAGAGCATTAACTTAAATGTTCCCATTCAATTTTCCTGTTGACTCCTGGGGGAGCATAGGTCCGCAACAACCCCACGCCAACGGACTCTGTTCTGGGCTGCTCTCTTTAGCTGGGTCCACGTCATTCCGACGGCCTTCGCTTCGCTCTCGACAGATCTTCTCCACATCTGTTTGGGTCTCCCCACAAAATGTTCCCATTAAACAGTGAAAAATAGTTGAAATCAGTGATCATTTAAAAAGAAATCAGTTCTAGTATTGTATTGCAATTTTTATTTCATTTGCTCAAACAAAAACAATATGTTAGCATGTAAGAAAAGACTAGACATGAGAACAGTATGGTACATTTCAGATGATAAAAGAATACGTCTGGAAACCCCTCTACAAAACTTACTTCAGTCAGTCATCTCTGCCATTATTCCCACAAATTCACAACTTCCATTCCCTCAGCTGGATTTACAAAGTGTTTCCATCATTGAGCAGACCTCACAGCCAAAACCAAAACGTTTTTTTTTTCCCAATCAGAGATTTCCAAGCATGTAAAGAAAGCTAAGCTGCTGAACACAAAGAGTTTCTGTGACATTTAAAATGGCATGAGGGAACACAGAACACTGCAGCCAGACTCATTGGGACTTCCAAACAGGGCTTCAGGTTTACAAAAAACTAAATCACACACACTGAAGATCATCTTTGAACCCTCGTAGGCCTTGTGTATCAAAGTTTGATTGTACTTCTGAGCTGTAAGAGAAGCAGCTTCACAGCTGCATGGAAAGAAGTCATGAGTTATGTTGAAAGCAAACAGAAAAACACTTTGTTTTCTTGGAGGGAACAGTACCAAAGTGATTGAAACTCTCCCTTTAAAATCAACTTGACCATGATGAACAAAGAAAGAAACTGCAGATGATCATAATGACAGTCCCATAGATATTATTACTAGTCAACTTTAAATCTTTGACATATTAAATGCAACTTCGGAACAAGGCACAAACTACACAGCTCCACAAAAGAGAAACTTTTCTTGATCAAAACATTTCCACTTCCATTGTGACATGTTTCTGCTTTTGACAAAATCATTAAAACCTAAAATAAAAAGGCGACTTTTCTGAGATTGATCATGTTTAGCAGGAGACCGTCAGGGTTAAAATCCTTTGGTGAGAGAGCCACAATGTTGGTGACAGAGGCTCTGAGCGACAGCTGTCACGGTGGATTGCTTTGTTTGTGTGTGGGTTTTTTTGTCTTAAAGTGCAATCGATGCTGTGTAAACACTCTTGGTGAATGAGTTGATGAAACAGCCTTTTTTTAAGTGGATAAACCTAAACTGTCTCGAAAAAAACATTCCTCCATGGATCACACCATGTCCACACATGAACTGAAACTGCTTTCATATTGTGTTCACAGTATTTTCGAACCAATCTCAAACTGATGACTGTAACTGAAGAGGAAAATGACATTTCTCAAGTGTGTGATGCCTGATCTTATGTAGCAAAGCTATAACATCAAAGCCCTTAAACAGTTGTGTAGAATGAGATCCACCAGAGGCGCCAACATCCACTGAAAGACATGATTATCAAGCCATCTGTTGGGTTAAGTAGTATAAAAACTGTGGTGATAAGAACAACAACAACAACAAATTAGCCAGTTAACCCAAAGATTCTTCTAAAGGGGGCATGGCCACATATTTTACACACAGTTTGTTAGACGTGCCATTAGAATTTTGAAGATGGTGTAATGATTTCTTTGGTCTGGTAGGAATTTCAAAATTCTTCCTCATGAATTCATAATCAGGTCCTCATGGTCATCTCAGCCTGCACTACAAAGCAAATCTGGCATTACAATGTTGGAAGTGTGCCCTTTAGATTTATCATGCAGGTAGCTGGTTCATCGAAACTTAAGGCTTCACTCGCACTTAATTTTTCAAGTGCCAGCTAATGACATCATTTGCGAGGCAATGAAACCATCATGAAAAAAAAAAAAAAAAAAAGAGTTGCTTGTGCAATCTGCATATTTGCAAAGTTGCACAGAGATAGCTAGTTTAGTTTAGTTAAGCTGCATTAGCCTGCCTTGTGAGTGAATAGTTGTTGTCAATATGACGGTAGTGTCTGCAAAGATATGTCCCCAAAGGACACGAACAGCCACTGTCTGGCACTAAAGCAACCTCTCCACATACGAATACTGCCTCACTGAGGCTAATGGAGTTAGCAGTTAGCGTTATCTAAGTTAGCCGCCTGTCACCAACTTCTACAGAAATGAGTAATTGCTTCACTTTGATCCCAAACAGCATGTTTCACTGGTCTGCTGCTCTTTTGGGATATTTACATCATTTTGCTTGCTACCAGCAGCACTGAAACATGTGCACAATATGGCTGGCAGGTGCTAACAAGTTTTAGCAGCCCTCTCAACAGCACACAACTAGCAAAGAATCACCAAGCCAGATGAGCACTTGATGTTACCCCTATTCAAAGTGAAAAACGGGTGAGAATGTTGGAAATGTGACAGGTGCCCAAGGGAGCTAGCATTAGCTGTCACTAACTTAAGTAAACTAGTGATTACTCAGTGCAATTATCAGCTTTTCCATTTGATGTTAAATTACAGGCTGAACAAGCTTGTTTGCTCAGGCGTTTTTAGAATGTAATCGAAACATCGCAAGCGACACACTGCATCCAAGATTGTGTGGGCAACACAAAATGTCACAAGTGAGAGTTGGAGTCCAGAGAGACGAAACCTGAAATGTGTGTGGGATTGCTGCCTAGGAGTGACCTGTGGAGATGGTATGCTGCTGCTTTTTAAGATCCCATTCTGATGCTTGCAATATACACTAAAGACGCTCACGTTAAAACGTCACCCCCTCTTGAATGCTTAAATTGGCTCCTGCAGAGCACACTGTGGCTGTTAGCTAGCCAAGAAACTCGATTACGTTTTGGAAATGGCCACTCTTCAGGATCTCATTCAGACAACAAGAGTACAGAACCATACCACAGACTTTCATCCATTGCCTCAACCTGTTGCGTTGTATCTTGAAGCTTTGTTGGGACATCAGTCTCTCAGCTCCAAACATCTCTCTCTTTTACTGATTGTACTTTAAGCACTGAAGCTAAAGACATGCTGAAAGTGACAGTTCTATCTTATATCATAGCATGATAGGGGTAAATACAGTTTGTCATTTTAAGGATTTGACAGCAGCAGGAGAAAAAGGCAAAGAAAAAAAATGACACGGTAAGCACTGGTGAAAGAATGAATGGCACATTCATGTCCTTGCATGGACACAATCGCTTAGATTTTTGGGTTATCCGGTGCACCTTTTGAAAAAAAGTTTAATTTTATAAATGTTTTGAAATGAAAACAGAACAAACACCCCCCCTCCAAAAAAACCCAACAAAAAAACAAAACTAATAATAAAGTTCACCTCCAATGTGGCTACAGATACAGTATCCTAGGATTTATAGAAGAAAAATTCTGAGTGTGTTGTGATATAGAAATGAATTCCATGAAATGATGTCTTACAGTGTTGCGCTGTTATTCAATCACATCAGCTTTCAGCTTTACAGAAAGGTGGTGGTGACACAGTAACATCCAACAGGGGCCCAGAAGAGCCCCCCCGCAAAAAAAAAAAAAAAGGAGACACTGAAATGTTTGGTGGTGTTTAGGAGCAGGGCTGTAAAAATAGATGCTACACTTATTGCTTGTATTAAAACTTGTGACGGGTAATGTAAATTCGTGGCAGACCTGTGACCTTCGCCGTACTAAGAAAACAAACATGCTAAAACAAAAAAACCCCACAACAGACTGAGAAGGATGGATGATAGAGACTCGTTAAATCAAGGGAAGGGGAACACCTATCTATACGTCTGGTCGAGGCGCATGGCAGGTGAATCAGCACTTCTGTTCAACAGGTAATGTTTGGTAGAGAGCTACAGGCAGCTACACCCCTCAGTGTCTCATCCACCTGCCGCTCGACGACAGAAAAATGACAAAAACGCTCGCTTTGAGAGGGAAACGGTGCCTCTGATGATGACTTCACAGATGAAGAGACGGGCCAGGGAGCATCCTGTATAAAGACTGGATTATTGAGCTACTCATATGGCCGTAGATCCACACTGAAACAGACGTTGGTGGAGAGATTTTATTTGTTTTGTCTAACTTTTTCTCTCTTTTGTATATGTTCAGGTTAAAATAGTATTTGAGGAAGACGAGCTTTACAGTGTCCTGCAGTGTTAGCCTCCACCAGAGACTGTCAGTCCTTCATACGCAAACACACGCTACCCCTATGGCATTATGGGAGAAAAGTTTTTAAGTTTCCATCCTTCGGCTCTCTGCACACTCTTGATAAAACTTTTGACAGTGAGCAACTTGTGGTTAATGCAGTATCACAGAAGAGTTCACTATTGGATTTATTTTCTTCTTATAGGAGGACAAACAGAGAGGAGCCATCTTTGCATAAAGACTTTCGCTCCTCTGTCCTCCAGGATGCCCTCAGCAGGAAGGCGAGGGGAGAGAGGGGGTTGTGAGATGGGGCAGTGGGAATACGAGGCTTTGCAGAATGGATTCTGTGAGTCACAGCTATCAAAGGCTACAAATCTCCTACCACCACCAGCCTGTCTGACACTGCTCCGCACCAGATAATGTCCTCTCTGTGTGGTAAAATGATTTTTGTCGTAATCGCCACCGTTTTTTGTTGTTTTCCATTGTTATATTGTCATGTCTTTAAGTTGACCGGTGTTGTCTGTCGGTTCTTGTGTGTGTTTCTGAACGGGGAAGTCAGATTCCTCTATGCTGTGCTGGACCTACCCAGCTCCTCCCGGATTGCTGAAACACAGAACAAAGACACGGCCACATTCTTAACGTGGATCACAATAAACTAAGCCAACAACTGCAGTTCCTGTAACACTCACTCAAGGCTGGCTTCAAGGGTGAGTCAGTTTCCCCATGTTAAAATACCCAACTTTCGGTGAATCTTTGTAGAAGTGAAAGAATTGGAGCAAAGAGTTATGAACCACCACACTTCTCCAGCGTGTTTGTGCTGTTGGCACCTATTATAGCAATGCCAATAGAATTTAAAAAGTATGAGCTCCTTTGAATGTACACACCCAAGAAGATGATGCTCCAGTCGTGGTGAATGAAATTATAGTATTTTAGTTGTCAGTCAATTAAAACTAACAAGCAGATATCTGTATCCTTACATCACACTAGGTACACTGCAAAACACTGCTAACCAAACTTGCTAGCTTGCTAACTTGCTTAATGGACAAGTTAGACCTTCTTGTCAAAATATGATCACTTCTGGCTCTCACAAAATAAAATAAAAAAGTTTTTAAACAAAGTGTCCAGAAACCATTACTGCACTGTCGTGTTTAGTATGGACTCACTACAAAGCCTTGCTGGTCTTTCTATAGGATGACTAAAGTGGTGATAATTACCATCAATGAGCTCTTCTTTTAGTTTTGACAGCTCCTTCCTCATCTCATCAAGAATGTCCTAAAAAAAAAAAAAAAGTCACATTTTCATATAAACATGATAAATGTCATTAGACCTCAGAGACGAGCTTGTCTTGTGCAATTGTTAATTTTGCCCCCCCCCCTTTTCCTTCTTTTACTGTGGGTATGCATCCTGGCAACTGGTAAAAGAAGCTCCCATCTCAGCTTTACATAGTAGCTAATCCCTTCTTAGGTAATCTCTGTGGGATTAGAGCTAAAGACTTACTTAATGACACCAAGATGCAAACAAAGTGACATACACAGTATGGAAGGCGTACTAAAATGATGAGCCTCAAGTTTGACCTATAACTTAACCCAGGCTTACTCAGTGAGACAGTGAGTGTGGTGAGTGGGTCTGTGGGCTGTCACGTCTGTGGCCAGTTGTAGTGACAGATATGCAGAACTCTGACAGACTCTTTACTTATCTAAGAGGCTCATTCACAAGGTCAGAGGGAGGAGCTGCCTTCTAACAGGACTGCACACACCCACACTACCACGCACTGAACTACTAACAGGGCTGCATAAATAATGAAGAAACACAGACCAAGGTCAATAGACGCTCCAGTTCCAAGTTCCATTTTACTTTTATTTTACAACAACAGCACTATACAGCTGACTTGCTTTAATATGAAAACTTTGTGGAGCAATATTGATATTGTCGGGCGACTTTTGGGCCACAAGGAAAAGAAATTCAGTCACCATATACTGCAACAACCTGAAAACCACAATCACAGTATCAAAGGGAATATGCAGAAATAAAATCTGTGTCTAAAAATGTCTACTTACCTGTTTCAATCTATCATAGTCAACAGCTTCTGTTGGCACACCATTGGCACTTAAGGATGCAGTAGGTGTAGGAGTGGATTTAGGTCTATGAGAAAAGACAAAGAGCATAAAAACTACTTGTAAGATCATAAAGCAACACCAGCTACTATGTGATTTATGAGTAATAAATGGAGGTTTTGAGCTCAGTAAAATCATTTAAACCACACAATCTGCCCTCCTACAAGAATGCTGACTCTTGTTTAGCTGCTTGTAAAGCAACTTGAGTAAATTACACCATGAGAGAAAACAGCAGTCGAATAAATATGTCTCAAACTGTATTTGAATCTATTTTATAGAGGAGGAACCATAAATAGTTGAGAGGATAACAAATAAAAACAAATCCGATGTAATATTTGACATCATTTACATGACAATAAACTCTGCAATCAAACTTGTCTGTCACCACAGGCAGGAGATTTATCAGTATGCTGAACTGCACACTGAGCATTTTCTCTTTTGTGTTAGTCCGATATAAAATGCACATAAACACAATTAGCAGCCAAATCCTGGTCGATGCATGCACAAACATTGGATACTGTACACAGAGACATGCAAGGGAATACACAGAAAAGCAAACACACAGTTCTCAGCCACCTATCAAACTGAAATAAAGAGGGGGCAGGTCCAGTTCATGAAATATACTATAATTATATGGAAACTGGATATTAGACTATGCAGTATGGATAGTTTAATATCCATACTGTGAATACACCAAAATATTAAATTCCTTATTAATTCACTAGCACGTTCTGATATGACACAGACTCAGTATTAAGAAGCTGGCAGGTTAAATACTGGGTGCACTGGATATTTGTCTTCTCACATGTTCCTCTGTCAGCTGATGTCTAGGAGAGTTAAGGGCGTGACATAGTCACTCATACCAGATATCCCAAGAATGTGGTTGAGCTGAAGCTTCTCTGGAAAGAATAATAGTATAAAATTCACTGTGGAGAACTGAAAAACTTATAAAAAGGTTATTGCTTCCAGAAGACATTCCCTTACTTTTCCCACAGCTCTGGAAATATTGAATGTGTCCGTTACAAAATAAAGCAACCTCTGTTTGTCTAGACAGAGATTAGACCACATTCGTAACAGTGCAAATACACTTTACTACCCCTGTCTTTTTAAGGAGGAAACCTGAGGTGTGGCACAACTTCCCTGGACCCCCCCACACACACACACACTTAAAGGAAGGAGGAGGATACCAGTAATTAAGAGAAGGCTGGTATTGCCCCATACACCATGTGAGGGACAAAAAACATTCAGAGCAGCCAGTTACTTTCAAGATAGGACACGTGACAGGAATGAGAAGTGAAGGAAAAGGAAGTGACCTAAACAGCAGGTCATTAGGTAGCTATGGGACTGGGAAAAATTCGGAAACTGAGATTGTGGTGTGTTTGTGTTCCTTTTCATGCTGGTCTCAGAACAGAAGAAATGGTGAAGGTAAGAAACAGACTGAGGAAGATAAATCAGTGCGCACACATTATACAACATTTACACAATAATTAAAAAAAAATATTAAAGCAAACAAATTAGTGTTTTGCAGATGATTTGGTGTATGTGTATATTGTGATTTACCTGCCCAAATGCTGCCCATCACACAGTAATACAAAATATAAAAAATATATATATAAAAAGTAGCTACCCCTGGCTGTAGCTCAGGTAATACACACCACTACCTGAGCTACAGATACACATTCACATCGGGATGTGAATGTGTATGAATGTTATATAGGGAGCACTTAACAGTTTAGAAAAAGTGTTTGTGTGAATGGGTGAATGAACGAGTTGTATAAAGCGCTTTGACTGCTCAGAGTAGAAAAGCGATATATAAGAACCAGTCCATTTACCATAACAGTAAAAGTCAACGTTTTTCTGGTCAGATCAACAAAAAGCTCCGTGCAACACTACAGGGTCTGACAAGTGACAATCTGCTCAGCTCAGCTCTCTGTGGGCTGCATATGAAAGTCAATTTTATTAAGCTGGAATCAAAAACACCCATCTGGTCTTCTCTCTTGTACACACACACACACACGTACACACACACGTACACACACACACACACACACACACACACACACACACTCACTCTTATCTGTCAGAGCCTGCTGGAACTGTTCTGGCTCTTCAAAGATAATACTCTGCCAAGTCTACTCTACACTGGGTGGACACACATTTTTGTGTTGGTCTGTATGATAGGGTGGGTGTACAGTATGTGACGGACACATATGGATTTCCCCATTTAAAATAAATTAAGTTCTGAGAGCAGCGGGCACACAGCATGCAAACACAATGACTAGATTATATTAGAAACCCATCATCCAGACGCACACTGATTTAGAACACACAAATTGGACCAAATGGCACGTATTAAACAACAGACGAGCAGTCCCGGCCCCCTACAAGACTGATAAATGTAGTAAAGAACACAAAGACGGCACACGATTCAGTCCAAACATCCAAGCACTTCGAAAGAACTCCTCTCCAACCAAATCGTCACAGCAAACCTCAACTTTAAAGGAAGTTTGATTTGAAGAAAAAAAGGTTCTCTCAAACTTTTCAGGGCTTTTCGCTCTACCTGTTGGAGGAATCTGCTCCCATGGGATTCCTCCACGGAGACTCTCGTCTGTGTGAGCAGCAGAAACACTGACTTTACAAATTACAGTGTAAAACCTATATATGTACTGCAAAACGCCAGCCTAATGGGAAGGCTTCTGTTAATAAGTGGTTGTGTAGATGTAAGAAAATACCTGGTAAAACCCTGATATAAGTTATGTTTACTTAAAGTTTCTTGTGGAGTTCCACAAGGTTCAATACTCGGCCCCCAAACTGTTTATACTATATAGATGATATCTTATTTGTTACATGTGTGGTGATGTCACTTATTTCAATTACTTTCTGCTGTTGTGGAAAAAGTCTGAAACAGCTTCTCATTTCTGTGTAAAGGAAATTAAAATGTACTATAATTCAGTGATAAAGTATATTTAAAAACCAAAACAACAACAACAAAAAAAAACAAAAAAACCCAAAACAAAACAGAAAACCCAGAAACATGTGGAACCGCCTATGGGTGAAAAGTTCTGAGTTTGATCCTTTTTTGTATCTAATCTGATTCATAACTGTTGTTGTTCAGGCTAATATTAGTTAATGCTAGCATGCCTGCTAACACAGATGAAGTATATTTTTTGATACATAAAATATGGTCTTGCATGGTTAAGGTTGACTAATTCATCCACCACACACCTTCATCTGGTTATGGATGTACACCATTTTTATTATTTGGGTCACTACTGTATATGAAAATATGTGGTAAGGATGCCATTACATTCTCACCCGTTCATTCTCACACACACGCTGGTGGTCTTATGAATCTGCACATAAAGGCCAGGATAAGCTTTAGTGGTGTTAGCCAGCACTAAACGGCCCCAGCAATGCATCATGCTAAAGCTAGTTGATGCTTATGCTTCAATATATCCTTGTATAGTTTCAGAGGCTAGGAAATCATGTTTAGCTGTGTCACACTGCCATTCAGTTAGGAAATGATCGGCATTCATATCCTGGGTGAACTTAATAAACAAAAATTTAATTTAGAACATAAATGTACTTGTAATAAACAAACATTTCAAATGGAGATGCAGGAAGACACTGTACCTTCCAATAACTGGAGATTTGCTACCATTCATGGTGTTTGTTCTTTCCCATGGCTTCCTGGGCATGTCTGGAAAACAGAAAACAAAATATAAGAAATACTGAAACCAAACATGAACCGACATTAAGATCAGTATGCCTATAACCTAACGAGATTAAAGCTAGCTGTAAACCTTGTCACCAGTTTCAGGAAGATGCTCGTTAACTGCTAATGCTGTTGTCTTCATTTAACACTCACCTGGTGTGCTACAAGCTGACACTTTAGGGGTCGTATTTATCTCACCCTCCTCCTATTGGGCACACAGAAACAAGGTTTAATGAGTCACAATAAGGATCAAGAACAGGTCTTGTGATGGAGTGTCTACACAGAATCACAGACATCTTTTAAACAAATTTAATCTGTAACACCAACACAAACTCAGAATTTTATCCTGTCTTCCTTCTTTCACCCCAACCAATCGCAGCAGATAGCTGCCCCTCCCTGAGCCTGGTTCTGCTGGAGATTTCTTCCTGTTGAAAGGGAGTTATTCCTTCCCACTGTTGCCAAAGTGCTTGTTCATAGGGGGTCGTCTGATTGTTGGCGTTTTCTCTGTATGTATTATTGTAGGGTCTACCTTACAAAATAAAGCACCTTGAGGCGACTGGTGTTGTGATTTGGTGCTGTATAAATAAAATTGGATTGAAGGTTATAAGAAGTTGTGAACTTGAGTAGTAGCATGCGTATTAGCAGTGCTGTCTATTCTGAAATAGGCTTGTTTCCTTAGTTTTTCAGTTGTCAGTAGTCTTATATCAGTGGGGTCATGTGTTGCAGGAAGTTCTCTCTAGATGACCTGCTGACAAACGTCATGATCTATTGGACCTCTGGCTGCATTATCTCCTCCATGAGGTTCTACAAGGAAAACTTTGGCCAAGGTCTTGATGCTCCACATGCAAAGTAAGTGAGAACAAATGCCAAATTCCCATAAAGCACATCAGCAACATCTTATTGGTTGAAAGGTGTTTGTTGTTAACAGTCTTCAACAGCTCTGTGCCACCCAACTTTGTCATTTAAAAACCTAATTTTGAAATATTCAGAATGACTTGTTTAGTAAAATCTAATGCTGATTCACAACTGTCACCGTCTCCTCCCAGGATACCAGTCTATGTCCCCACGGGTTTCGCCTGCTTCCCCAACGAGTTGATGCACACGCCCAGGCTGTGGGTCAAACAGAAGTACCGTGCCAAAGTGCTTGCTCATAGGGGGTCACATGATTGTTGGGTTTTTCTCTCTGTGTATTATTGTAGGATCTACCTTACAATATAAAGCGCATTGAGGCAACTGTTGTGATTTGGTGCTGTATAAATAAAACTGAATTGAATTATTCATTTTATATTAAACCAAAAACCTTTGCGATCAAGACAAAATAACAGAGTGCAGAAATTAAATGTTGTCAACTCGCTCCCTTAAAAACTGACCACATATCTAGAGGCACAAGTTTGGAAAGCTAGAACGTGGCTGTTGCTATATGCAGGTAGAAAGCACTAGATGATTTGTAATTATAAGCAAGAAGTTGACTCTTAAATGCCTTTAAATACCTGTGCGCAAAACATTCATATTGGCCTCCCTACTTCCACTGCCCTTATTAAGCCTGGCAGAACCATGACCAAAGCTTAAAAAAACAACAACCCCCCCAAAAAAAACAAAAAAACAAAACAGGAAACTAAATCAAACAAACATAAAAAAACCCCTAAAAGGCTAGATTTTCTCCATAGAATCATGTATAAGTAATTAATATAATACTCTAGGAATAGAAAATAGTATGGAAAATGTTCAATGTTCAGCTAGAATTCAACCATGTCAAGTGCTATTTAAATAGTGATTGGTTTATATCTTTATTAATATATCCACAACTCAAAACACTATTTTCTGCAATTTAGGTAAGTACTTTATGACATATGTCAATAGTAACAGACAGGTATGTAGAACATGACATCCTCTAAAGACATACAGACTTTCATATCGAAAGTACTCAGTGATCAAGGAGTGAAAATACTCTGAAATAACCAAAGCACACTGAGGAGCTATCGTCTGACGATAGCAATAATGACATTTTGAAACAAAGTCAAACACAGGACCATAGCATGACAGGGGCTTAGACGATGGTTCTGGTATTACTTACTGATCTCTGGTCAGGTTCAGGTGACGAGCCCTTCTCCGCAATTCTTCTCCTGTAAGATGTAAAAAGCCCAGGCACAGTGAGGAGGGCTTAAACACTGATCGATATCAAGTCTCATTTCCAAATTTAAAACCACTAATTGCCTATTTTCAGAAATTAGGACAAAATTTGCATGGTGAACAGACAAATCTGGTTTTGGATGATAATATCGTGCGAGTGTACCTCCTGGCCAATAGGGCGCTCATCTCCTCCATAAGCCCCCCTCCTCCAGGAAGTGGCCCGTTACCTCTTGTCTCTGATTTAGCCCCTGTGGCCCCCATCATGGCTGCTGCCAGAGCTGCCCCTGCATCATCACTCTGAAGGGCCACAAGCAAAAACACATTTGTGTTCTTCATAAACAGAGAAGGTATTTACAGTGTTTGGGAAATAAATAGAATAAATGAAAAAGGATTGATGTTTTTAATACTCATTTTATATCAGAAAAGCTATGTTTTTTAAAGAAGTACAATACATATTTTACTCAAAACACAAGTAGCCATGTAGTCATTGGCAGACAGTGAGCATTACATGAAGTCCTCCTGTGAGCCCTAATGAGATGTGACAGATGGTGCGTGTGTGTGTGTGTGTGTGTGTGTAAGAGAGAGAGAGAGAGATCATGTGTGAACATGGTGCGTTTGGATAATGTTTTAGTGACTGTGAGATTGTGTATGATGATCGGGGGTGACCGAAGTGCATGCATATGCAACCGGTTGCCTTCCTAATACTTATACACTGTATCCTAAATGGTTCACTTATGAAGACGTGTTAGTCGAGCTTTCCATTGGTCCATTAACAAATCAAGCGCTCACCCTTGGCACTTTGCGCAGCTTGGCTCCAGCGAGGGCAGCAGCCAGGCCTGAGAGAGGGCGGTCCTCTGCAGGAGAGAACAGTCCGGTGGGAAGAGGTGGTGCTGGGGGTGGTGGTGGAGCTCCGGGAGGGGGAGGGGGACCCGGCGGAGGAGGTGGCGTCCCGCCTGGAGTCAGTGTCGGAGGGAGTGGAGGAGGTGGCGGGGGTGGAGGGTGGCCGCCGGGGGTGGTGGGGGTGACGGCCGGGGTAGCAGCCGCAGAGGTCACAGTGGAGCCGGGTGGCAGGGGTGGAGGTGGGGGAGGGGTGGGGGTGGTCAGCCCTGGAGTCTGTCCCACGTCTGTTAGGGACAGGGGTGGAATAAGGAGCAGTGGGGGATGGGTGAAGACAGAAAGACATTTTTCAGAACAATTCCAGACACAAACCTGCGGACGGCAGGATGTTTGCATTAAAACTGATCACACTCCAGCGATTAGATGGATCTCTGGGGTGGGACCACACAAAATAGCATGATTACATTCCATATTGTTAAAGCAATGATTCTGTGTTACCTCTACTTTCCCTGTTTTATGCTTAAGCAAATCAAATTCCTTTTTTTTTTTTTGAAAGGGGGAAGGGCAAAAGCTCTTTGGGGAAGCGCATGAAAAAACAGGAGGAAAAACCCTATTTTCATGTTGTCTTTAATCTGACACTGGATAGTTAAGTTGACTGTTAAATGATGAGAAAATGTATTGAAAATGGATTAGGATGTAGACTGAACTATCACTAAACTATCACTTTTGAGGGGGAAAAAAAACCCCCAAATAGGCAAAGTAGTTCTATTTTCTTAAATATGATACCGACTTATGTTTGTATATCTTTGGCTGACATTTAACTGTCATATTTCATTTTGACCCTGCTGGCTACGTGTTAGCCACAGGTTTTCAGATCAATTATTAATTTGAACTGCATTACTGGAACCAAACTGCAGGATTTGTTGCCAGTGTGTCCCTACTTTTCAACATATAAAAGGAATGATGGCATGCAACATCATACTAGAGCAAATTTGTTTTATTAAAATGTGGAATTAATGACTGGATTTGCGTTTAAAGGAAGGCAGCGTGCCAAAGGGGTAAGTCAGATATCACAATTGCTTTTCATGGTTTACTGAAAACCCAATTTGGACCATTTAACATTCCAATAAACAGAACTAAGACATGCAAGCCACACTAAACATTCAATTAAACAAACAGTTTGGTGCAATGACATACATACACATACAAGCATGCATGTACACACCAATGCATAATAACCAAAAGACAATTATGAAAAGGAACTTGGGAAGAAGCATTAATTCATAAATGAATCTCAAACAACCAGATGTTTGCTTTATGTGGGATAGTTTGTGCGGAACCTATGGTATGATACAAGTAATCCAGCCTCTTTCGCCCAATCATTGTGATGAACTCTGAAATATTTGTTGTTACTTTACTCTGAGTACAAATCAGCTCCTTTGCCCATCTTTACTTTTAAGCATATTCCCTACAGGTGCACCAATCAGAGCCTGTCTCAAAAAAATTAGATCAGGTATATGAAAGGTTCTGTGTTTGCTGCACCTTGTGTCAGAAGGAGCACGCCCATCACTAGTGGGACAATTAACATAGTTAAGAGGAAGCTAACAGCTGCATTTCAAAGTGACACCAGTTTTTCTTTTCTTTAGACTTTTTGACATTACCCTTTAAATCAATGACAGTTTTCCTATTAGCTTCTCTCTTAATGTTTGGTGCATTCCTAATATTACAGAACAAGTTCATGTGGATAAGATTTGAACAGCACAGTCGATGTTCCACTGATCAAGTCGAGTGAGCTTCCAGCTGTGCCTGCTTAGAAATTGGCTTCCAGACCCAAAGTAAAAAAAAAATCAAATTATGGAGAGTGAAAGGTCAAATGTGTGTGAAGCTTGTCTGAGAATGAAGAAAAACAAATCAGGCAAGAGATGAAGAAAGCAAGAGTTTTACGCAGGTCTGTCAAAGACACAGACATGCCATGCTGAACAACAACACATTTCATATCCAATGAACAGCCAGCCAGCACGAGGACATACACAGGCTTTGTGAGACTGACAAAGAAGCTAGAAGTTGGAAAACAATAGCTGTTACACATTGAGATCCCACAAAAGTTACCATAGTGAATATTTTAATATTAGAAATTGTAACCAGACTGAGTTGAGTTACAGCAACCAGGAAAGGCACAATTTTTCTAAAGAAAACTCCTAGATCAGTCTGTGTCACAGGACTTACTTTGTGTTGTGGCCAGATCAGTGACAATGTAACAACCAACCCCTGTTAGAGTGTGAGTTGCAAGCAGTGAAAGACAGAGGGGAGAAAAGCAGTGAGAAAGAGAGAGCAGAATCCAGACTGGAGGCCTTACCCTGGGGCTGGGGCTGACAGGAGGAATCCCCCTGAGCCGATTGGGGCTCTGAGCCTGCGGCTGTGTCCAGCTCCCCTGGCCCCGACAGACCCAGGCCCCAACAGAGGTGTTCAGCAGAGGCAGAGGTGGCAGCAGCAGCTGCAGCAGCAGGGGGCGCTGTGGAGGGAGAGGGCACACCAGGAGCCTGGGATGAGGAGGGGGGAGACGAGACTGAGGAGGAAGACGGAGGGGGAGCTATGGGCGAAGGGAGAGGGGGTGGGGTAGGCGGGGGAGGTGGTGTTGGGCAGGTAATGCTGAGGGGGGTGTGGCCGTGTGGGATGGTCACAGGAGAAGGTGCGGGAAACATGGGTGGCCCATTGGGGGATGGCGAGGGAGGCTTTTGGGTGAGAGGGGATGGCGCGGCAATCGGGATCAGTGGCCTTGGACCGGTGGCCTTCCCCGGGGGGCTGCTTATCATGACCGGAGGTGAGGGAGGCAATGGAGTAAAATTGCACGCTGACCACACCACAGACTTGGGTGGAGGAGGAGTTGGAGCAGGGGCAGGAGCAGGGGCAGGCGGTGGGGCTTGGGGAAATGCCTGCTGTCGCCGTGGAACTGTGGCGTAGTGAGGCAGGACAGGATGGAAGGCAGAACCGAGTGAGGTGGCAAATCGGGAGGCTGAGTGCCTGAGTGGGGGGGTTGGGGGTGTTGTAGTGGAGGATGGCGACTGGGTCCCAGGAGATGGGTAAGTGGGCGTGGATGGAGATATGGGCGTGGAGGGGGTCCTGCCGTACTCCTGAGGTGTGGGGGTGCACAATGTGCTTTCGAAAGCTGGACGTGCGAATTGGACAAAACCGAGGTTGAGGACAAGACAGGACAGAAGCGGACAGAACGAAGGAAAGAAGGCAGGAAGGAAGCAGCCGTCGTGCACACAGAAGGGAAAGACAGCAGGTGAGGAAAGATAGACGGAAGAAGGGAGGGAGGAAAAAAGAGAAGGGGGCAGATGAAGCAGAAAAAACCAGCACAGAGCTAAACTAAAGTTTTCCTCCAGCTTGTGTGTATGTTCTTAGGCTAAGGTGATGCTACTGTGTTAGTAAACAGGTGTTAGCACTGAGGACACAGGCAGAGATAGAAAGCTTTCAGACTTCTGCTCACTGAAAGAAGAGGGAAAGAATGAACGTACTGAGGACAACAATCAAATGACAGCTTACCACTCATCTCACTCTGATATCTCACATAACAAATCCAAAGTATAGACGAATATACCAATGTCATAAAGACTATTCAACAGCAGCACAAACAGGTCCAGATAAATTAATTCTAGACATTAAACAATGAAAATTTCCTGAAATGTAATTGCAATAGTCATGTATGAATACAACAACATTAATATGATTAGCAGAACTAGGGGCTTGTCCGGGATAAGGTGATGAAAGTTATATGGATAATCGTACTTTTGAGCAGTGTGATAGTTGCATGAAGAATGATTCTGTAAAGCTGCCTTCACACATGCACCTTTCACATTTTAGGAAGAGTCAGGCTGCACTGTTGATAGTTTAATGATTGTAATGAGTATGCAGTATCGTCATACCTACATAATAACCAGAGATGGGCAGTAACGCGTTACTTTACTCGTTACTTGAAAAAAGTAAGGGATTACTATTGCAAAAACGGTAATTAGATTACTGTTACTTTCCCGTAGGAACGCTGCGTTACTGTGTTACTAAAACCGTGATTTTTTTCGAGAATGTCTCATGACAGTGACGTAAGCGAGTGCGACGTTCGTGACAACAGCTGTCTGCAGATCAACAGTGGATAATATATCGAGTGCGGGAGAGAGTATGAGCGTGCAGCGTTTAAAGCGTGGAAGCACTGACCTTACTTTGAGTTTGATTCCATAAAAAGTGACAAAAACATTAGCGTCCGTTGTGCGTGGGAAGAAAACTTCTTTTTACAGCGAAAATAATCCCCTAAACTTCCAATCAAGCACCGAGTAGCTACGACGTAATGGGAAACTCACAGAGAAACTCGTGGATTCTTCCACTGACCGCCGCGGCACACCTGCACCAGGGTAAACCTCCGCCTACGCCACTCCTGCTTTACAGGTGAAAATAGAGCAACAGGACCGCTGAGTCTTTGATTTTATTTATTTTCTGCTGTGTTTTACTTGTATCTATTTGAAAGACAGTGTAAACACACAAAAAAAATTATTTTATGTGCTGGAATGTGCAGAAAATAGGTTTAAATATTAAACAAATTTCTTCCAGTCAGAGAATGTTGCATATAATTAAATTTTTGCTTGATGCATAAAGTTAAACGATTAAAACTAATAAAAGAAGTTTTAAAAAGGGACCTTTCCATTTGATTACATTTTGTATGATGGATTATGCAGAAAAAGTAGAATTGGGCTGAAAGATCTATCGCTTTATCACCTATTCAGGTTGTCAATCGTGAAACTGAAGTAACTAAGTAATTAATTACTTTTGAAAATAAGTAATCAGTAAAGCAACGGGATTACTTTTTTGGGGAAGTAATTAGTAATTAGTTACTGATTACTTTTTTCAAGTAACTTGACCAACACTGATAATAACAGACCCATCTTTCTCATTTGAAAAACAACATTCTGAACCCAGTTCCTCAGCCTGGAGATCTTCCAGTTTGTAGTATACAGATGCATAGCTTATATGTCCAAATCAGAGTCTTTACTAGTAGATGGGATGCCCATATTGTAATTGGTGTCCATTATTTTTTAAACTGATGTTTTAAGAACAAGAAAGGGATAATACATTAAAATGTAAAGAAAACAAGAGTCAAATTGAGCCCGAGGCCGCTTTTACTTCTTTCACTTTAGAAAGTTAAGAAAATATTACATTTTGATGAGGAACCAGACCACAAGTATGCTTAGTTTATTTTTTCTCACCAACATTCATTTGTGTTGTTGAGAGAACAAGCACGCCACCCCCCCCCCCAAAACAAAAAAAACAAAAAACAAGGCAGAAGTATGATTGGACTCAATGGGCCTACTATAGACTGATCTAAAAATTGCAGCAATAAAAAAAACCCCATTATGAATGGAACATCAGGCACATTTAGATCAAGTAAGGTTTTTTGATTTTTGAATGATTTGATTGATTTTTAAATGTTTTTAAATATTTTGAACTTTTTGATCACACCTCATATTGCTTTAATGGGGTGTAGAAGCACATCTTCACGTCAAAAAGGAACAGTATGCAATGAATTCACATTAAATTCCCTCTCTTGTTCATTATGCATCTTAGCTTGGTCCCACCCTGTCTAATTACTTTGATTTTGCACCTCTAGTGCTTAGCATAGCCTAGACTGTGTTCTCTGTGCCTGCCATATGTTTTCAATGTTTGTGGATGGTGTAATCCTTACATCACCTTCTGCTCTACTTCACTTTACACGTGCTGCAATTCCACACCTGTATTTCCTAAGTTTTGCGAGTGGATTTTAGGTTTTTGCTCAGAGTAATACTGTGGAAGGGAATATTCACAAAAGATAATTTTGTGATTGTTTTTTATTGCAGATGTTAGATGTTCATATTAGCACCATTACTTGCGTAACCTCGGTTCTCAGAGTAGTACGAGTGAAAGTATCATGGGAAGGGCCTTCCTCATTGGCCGGTGATTGCAACGACCACGTTGGGCAGAATAGCCCACCTAGAGTTGTGCTAGAGTTATTATTCAAGATAAGCCCCTCATCTAGCTTCGCTTCAATGAGGACAGCTACCTGGTGAGAATTCTCACTCATGCTACTCTGAGAACCTGGATTACACAAGTAATCTCAAATTCTCAGACTCTCGCATTGCCAGAAATGCTCATCACTACCAATTCACAAATAGCCCATCTATCCAAGTGAGGACCCCGAGCTTGTAATTAAGTGTTGCTTTTGCTACATTTTCCAAGGCCATGAGTGCACTGGTTGCCAGACTACTAGTATAGTAGACTGGCACCTGCAACCCCCAATTTATATAACCAAGAGCAACTGCCTCCACAATCAAATGCAACATCCATTGGGTTTCAGCAATACCCTGGTCTGCCCTTGAGAAAACCAGAGTCCACGAAGAGTACATTGAAAGTGCATGAATGTTACTGACATGTTTAGCAGATGCTAAAGCTAGCAGCAAAACTGTTTTCAAACAGATGTTTTAAATCAACCTCCTGCAGAGGTTCAAATACGGGGAGGGCCATGAAACCCAACACTGCTAAGTCTCAGTGGGGTCAGGGTTGCAGAATCTTCAATTCTGCAAAGAGGTATATGTGCATGTAGAGTTGGAGCAAGGAGTGTTGTGACTGTGAGATGAAGGGCTCTACTGAAACAGAATTCATCTTTCAAAACGTGAAGGGACACCTAATTAAATCTGTCATTGCCTCTCACAAGGCACCCAGGTCCACTGTCTAAAAGTTCTGTGAGCCCATTTTCACAGGACTATTTTTTATATAGAGTTACTGTAAATACTATATATTTTCTATATTAAGTTAAATTTAATTTCTTAATTGGACATAGTTTAAAAAAAAAACCCAACTTTTTTTGCTGAAAAAATATGGTTCTACCACCATCTCATAAATTGGCAAACTTGTTTCTAAAAAGAAGAATTTAGAAAAAAAAAATCATACAGCACAGCAATCACACAAGTTACAGCTAAAATCACACAATCAGCCCAAGTTCCTGTTAGATTCTGATTTGATTGTGAGATAGCATCCTAGTAGCTCCCTCACAGTCACTGCAGTGGTACTTCAGATTTTGTAAACAGCAATCACTGCACCCTGTTTCTTAGTGTTATTCTGCATGACATGTAGGGCTTTTACATGCACGTACGCACACACCAACACAAACATCCAACCCCAGGGGGGTTTCACCAGCATTCGACATGATGATGTATTTTTAGGCTCTGAGTCAGGCCACTGAACTCTGCCTGCCTCTGTGTGTGTGCTTATGCATGCATATGGTAATTGGCCAAGCGTGGCACTGAAGCATGCCATCCAACACAGCCTTCCCCGCTGACCCAGAGTTGGATTATAAGAAATTTCATTCTTATCTAACAACCAAGCAGCTCCAGTTTAGAACGCATACAACACTAGGGTGGCGTCTACCTACACCTCTACCCTGCTGCTCAATTTAAGCAGTAATTACACTTGACTGCAAATATTTGCACTCATTCTCTATGCTTGACTGAGGTGATGTGTTTGTTCAAAATTATTTTCCTCAGTCTCAGAGTTTATAAACTGTAGAATTTTAATTTGTGTATGAGCTGGCAGCACACTTTCTAACATAACACGCTAACTGTTGCATTCATGTGGAATCTGCTCACAGCGCCTGGCAGATGAGATTACTGTAACTCAGCACCAATGAGACTAGATGAAAATGTTAAAACAGAACGCTTCTCTTCATTCTTCAATACATTTCCTGTATTTCAAGTACTGCATCTAGTAACCTGTTTTGGAACATTCGGAGCGTTTCTACTGGAAAATTATCAACTGCTACTTCTGAGAAATGGACCAATTCTGCTTTTCCTTACTTTTAGTCATATGTGTACTGTTCCAGAAGTGGATGTTCATATTAAACATTGCAAAAGGGTCCAGTAATGAGGTCAGCATATGCGTGCAAATTCCTTGTGAGCTAAGTGCTCAGGCTTCAGACTGATGTTTCTAGCCTTGACGCTTTATGACATCAATGCGAGTAGGCATCCCAACATGGTCATCTCAAACACACAATGCTTCCTGTGAGCACAGAGGCCCCTCCCAGCTGGCTCAAATTTTGTTTCCAAGCTGCAGCCAATCAGAAGGAGACTCTCTTAAACTCTCTTAAATGGAGGGAAAGGAGTTAAAAGGGATTAACTCCTTTCCCTCCGAATGAGGCTTCATTAATGAAGCCTCATTCAAAAAGTCACCATGAATACAAAGAAGACTTGGATATTTGAGTGCACTGCTAATGGACTTGATTCACCCACAGTGCAATGCAAAAGCAGGCACTGCTTGCTGCTGGAAAACTGAGTTGTTTTTTTAATTGGGATGGATGGATAAGAAGACAAAAAACAACCCCCCCCCCCAACCAAACAAAACAAAAATATGCATTGTGGTTAAAGTATAACAAGTCTAAATATCACATCATCACTCAGATCATGTACCACTTTTAGGGAATTTTGTTTTATACCAACTGAAAACCACCACGCGTATAAATAAACTGTTAAATATTAACACAATAATGACACTGTATGAAACTGACACAAAAACTTCACTAAATGTTCAAATAACAAAAATGACCATTTTAAAATGTACTTTGGAGAGATAACTGAAAGATAACGCTTGTCATTGACTAGTCTATATTTACTGTGAGCCTGAGACAAACTGCTCCTTGGACAGAAAACAGTCACATTAGTAATATTGTAGTAGTAAAATTAGTAAAATGAAACAAGTGTGCGCAGCAGCAGAAACACAAAGTGGATTACTCACCAGCGTTGGAGATGCGTCTCCCTCTCTCCCAGTCCTGCTGCTCTCTATCCAACTGCTCCTGCTGCTCCTTCTCCAGCCGCTCTCTCTCCACCTTCTCCCTCTCCATCAGTTCACGCTCGGCACGCTCCTGCTGCTCCTGGCGCTCCCGCTCAAGTCGCTCTTTCTCTGCCTGCGCCTCCCTCTCCTGATGCTCCCGTTCCTGACGTTCGCGCTCCTGACGCTCCAGCATCTCTCGCTCCAGGCGCTCCCTCTCTTGGCGCTCCCGCTCCTGACGCTCTCTCTCCTGACGTTCTCGCTCCTGGCGCTCCTTCTCCATCTCCTTCTGTTTCTGTGCCTCCTGAAGCTGCCTGGAGGAGCAAAAGAGATGCAGGAAAATGATGCAATTTAAAAAAGAAAAAAAGAAAAAGAAAAAAAAAGAAAATCATCTTTCAATCGCTTCTGTTGTCTTGGTCAAATTTCTCCAAATAAAAAAATAAATAATTTTTTTTTATTTGAGCCTCTTTGAGTCTACAATCAAATAATGTGTGCTGGTATTTATTTTTTTTTACAATGAACAGTTAGCTGTGGAGATGGGTTAAAAAACAAACAAACAAAACAGGATAAAATGCTATGAATGAGTTTGATGCACATATTCACCATCATTACATAACACGTATAGAATAGAATAGAATTCAACTTTATTGTCATTGCACATACACAGGTACAGGGCAACGAAATGCAGTTTGCATCCATCCAGAAGTGCTTTAGCCATGATATAGATATATTACAATATATATTAGCAATAATATAGATATGCAAGTATATTACAGAAATGGGTCATGTCATATGATAACAAATTTTCCTCGGTGCAATAACCATGCTGTTCAGCCAACTTCGCAACTTCACCCAACTTCGTTAAAATCTGTGCGCATTAAAAACACACACACACTGACTGCCTGATGTGAAAGCCTGCTGCACAGAGCCAGGTGTGCCTGTCAGAGACACAGAAATATCAAAACTCTCACTGTGGCTTTTTCCCCTCACCTAAAATCTTAAAATGTGACCTTAATACTGTGTTCAGCACAGACAGTGGTTGCAGACTCATGTTTAGCCACTAGGTGTCAGCAGAAGGCAGCAGCAGAAGAACAGGGAAACAAGAAATGAACCATTTAAGCCATGTGAGCCAGTGTGAGCACTTCTGTGTGCCTGCATGTGGAAATGAAATCAAGTGCAACTTAAGGAGGCCATTTTTAATTTGCTATAGCTGAGATTCTGCGCAAAGATCGCTGCAGGTAAACCATTCAGTTTACAAGAATATAAAAAAAGAACACAATAGGAAAAACTATCATGTTTGAAAAATAAAAACTAATACTTTAACACCTTTTTAGAACCTTAACTAGAAGGTAAGACCAAACAATATTTAAATGGTGCACTATAATTAAACAAAAAAACAAAAACACAGTGAACTGATAAGAAAAAGAAGACATTTTGAGACCTTTTCTCTGATTTCAACCATCAGATTTTCTACTTTGTGCACTGGGCTACTATGCAGATTGTAGCAATGACTCCATGAGGATGTAAGCACAGACTCAGTATGCTGTGCAGCAGAGCTTACTGGAGGTGTAAGCTGATATTGCATTAAAAGGTTTTAAAAAGCACAATAGTTACAGGTTAGAAAAGTGTAAACGAAAAGACGAACACCAAACTGTTAAATGGAGGGGAGCTTATGGCCTCCAGTATCCAGAACCCTATGGAAAAAGCCCATATTTGTAGACCAGTTTGGTCTACAAAAATGGTCTGCCTCTCAGCGCTCTGTGGTGCTACATTTTTTTATTTATAATTCCCTTTTTGGTCCGATACTACAAGGTGTTAGTGGACTGCCTCGCGGTCACCATTAAGCCATATGGATTGCTTATTTGAAGACTTGCTCTTCTCTAGAGCAGGTTATGCTGAAGATAAGAGATCAACACACAGCCCCACCCCCCAGAGCACTTCTGAAACATAATGTCCACTCCAGGAAAAGCCTGTGGAGCTCAGTAAGTAAAAAGAGACTGTCTCAACACCACTTCACACCAATGAGACTTCAGCTGAAAGAATACAACTACACGCTAAAAGGAGGAGTCCTTTTACATCTAATTTCATTGTAATTACTGACAAATAAGAGCGAGGAGAATTCTGCAACCATACACGGCATGCTTTTCTCCCTTTAAATAGACTTTAAAAAGTGAATTTTAAATAAATACAATTCTTCAAGCTATACAGTGCTTTTCCAAACAATCATACAGCAGTTTTTACACTCTATAGTGTGCTTTTACCAACACACACACACTCACACCGCGCACATGTTCAGTCTGTATCATGTGCTTAGCTTTTTCAGATGATAGTTTTTCTTAGGATGAGTGAAGCCAGATAATGGCCATGTTGAACTAGCTTCATAGGACAGATCCCTGCTCCATTGAATGCATATGAAATCATGTACCAGAGCCATGCAGCACTCTGATAGACTTTTGGGTACAAATAAATAAAGTGTGTCTGTGTAGGGTGTGAACTGGGGGAAAGTACAAGAGATAAAATGCGAGGCAGAGAGCAGGTGCAAACAGCAGGAAGGTGTAATCTGTCAGGTTCACACACACACACACACACCTTTAATTTCATTGGAAAGCCTCGACTGTGTTGTCATAGCCTGATTTACGGGGTCATAAATTATACTTGTTGCAAATAAGTGAGCGTTACATTCATAAATTACACAACCAAGAAGAGAGATGGTGGGAAATTAAGTTAAACGCCAAAGGGCACTCCCCTCTCCCTTTCTCTCACACACACACACACACACACACACACACACACACACACACACACACACCAAATGAGACGCTGTCACATCGCTTGCCCTCACTCATCCTGTTTTTCTGAAAGCTGACTCACAGCTAAAAGTCAATCATCAGCACAAATGCTGCTTAATGCAAACTCCCTTTGCTTCCATCTGCCGGAGGGGTACACAAAAACTGCACTCGGCCTAATGCACTAACACACACACACACACACACACACACACACACACACACACAGGGAGGAAGGTTTGGATTTGTGCTCTCACACAGTAGCATATATGTTGATTGTTCACTTCTAAGCCAAGGCAAGCAGGTGACTTCAGTTACTATAACAAGAAAAGGGTGACCGACCTAACACCTGTTTCAAATCCTATATTTACCCTTTTAATTTTAAACTGCAGATTTTGAATTCTGCACAGCTTCCCAGGTAAGGTATAAAATGAGACCAGATTCACCTTCTACATAATATGACAGACAGAATTAACAACTGTTCACAGTGGAAGCTTACCTGGGATCACTACAGTCAAAAGACAACTGAAAGTAATTTAAATGTGACAGCACAGCTCTCTTCTGGGACTTACCCACTCTTCTGTGCTTACACACTCACTCGTCACTTTGTTAAATATATCTGTTCAACTGTTCATTAATGCAAATATCAAATTAGCCAATCAACTGGCAGCAACTCATTTAGGCATGCTGAGATGGTTAAGACAACCATCAGAAGTTCAACGTGAGCATCTGAATGTGGCAGAACTGTGATTTAAGTGTTCTGTGGGTAAAAACGGCTGGTTGATGTCAGAGGATAAAAGCCAGAGTACTCTGAGCTAATAAGAAAGCAACAGTAACTGAAATAACCATTCCCCCCCCCCAAAGGTATGTAGAAGCATGTCTCACACTCAATATTCACTGATGTGCAGCTGACAAATTAGCAGCAATTGTGTGATGCCATAATGTCAGTGTGGACCAAGATCTCTGATCCCATCGCCTTGTTGAATCTATGGCATCAAATACTGAATCAGTTTTGAAGTCACAAGGGCTTCCATCCCAGTACCATCAAGAGATACTTACACAAGCGGACAATGAGTGTAAAGATCAAAGTAAAATCTCTTCCTTCAGCAGTGGTATGAATGAAACATGGGTTTCTCCCATTTTCCACTAGCAGAGAGACAGAAAACACCAAAGGATGGAAAGATGGAGAGAAAAGAATGATAGAAGGAAAAGGTGGAAGAAAGCGAGCCCATGGAAAGTTGCTCCCTCCTTAACTCCCTTGTCTGCCTGTCACTCACACACTTAAACCGTCCCAGTTCTCACGATGTCTCAGTTGTGCATTGATGTAATTACAGAAAAACGGAGCAAACCTGGATTCATGGCCAATGAAAGTGCAGCACAGCCATGTCTCTGAGGATTTCAGTCTTCTCTGGAGGCTTTCCAGATCTACAATAATCTACACTCTGATGGCAAATTAGTCCCTGTGGGATCCTCAGCGCTGCAACAGCATCAGAATATCTTCGGGATTAAAAATAACTCATGATGTCATGGTTGATGGCAGTAAAAGAAGTTTCATCAGGAAGAGGTCCACGTTTTTCATTCATTTTGCAATTTTCTGTGTGATGATGGTCAAAGTGCTAGCAGCAAAATGTTAGCAGGGAAGTAGGCACCTGGTGCAATTTGTCAACCAGCAATGTTGGAAGTTATCTTAAAGCCTTTCTCTGTTCTAAATCCATATGTGCTTTATTACTCAGACAGGGAAAGTGCAGAAATAATCCTCTGTGAAAAGGATGACTGCTCCAATCAGCTGCTGTTGAGATGTTTGTGGGTACACATGAAAACACCTACGGGTCACTCCTAAAGCTTCATGATAATTTAATAGTTTGCAAGATTTAATTCCATCTGGTCCTAGAGATTAAACCAAAACACTGCCTGATGGTCAGAACATGAACAGCCTGGCAGTGATGCAACCCACTACCAGGACTGATTATAACAGTTCAAAGACCTTCTGTAGTGGGTCCTTGGAGCCCTTATCCACTGGTAACTACTGTGTTCAACTGCTAAGAATTAGATTTACAATGGTTCTCCCAAAAACACTGCTCACATCATGTGTTATTAGTAACAACCACAAGTTATTTAAGATGAAGTTGTTTTGTGTATTATTTCACTCCATTTCTGTCAGAATTACATCTAAAATTGTAAATTACATCATACAGAACCATACCTCAAAATCTACATGTTTTATATTAGATATTAGTTAAGTTACAGCAAATGGAGTGTTAAAAAATTTACACCAACCAATCACTGAATCCAAGCACAGTGATTTAAAAAAAAACAAAAAACAAAAAACATGTCTTGAACTTTTCCCAATACTGGAGGTGATCCAGTGCAGCAAGTTTGTGCAGCAAGTTTCCACACTGCTAGCCTCTCCCAAGACTGTAAGCTAAAGAGACTAGGTGATTCACTGGAGAGTACACCAACTGTCGGGACAATGTGCAGCATAATAAAGGTTATCTTTATCAAGGGACAAGTTCCAAATTAGAAGTAAGAATATTCATAGCCAACATTTTACCTTTCAGCCTCTTTTAAAACTTCTTAAACTCATTTCGAGCTCTATATTTTTATTCTGGGATAGTAGAGAATAGCTTGGCATAAATCACAGTCTAGACAAATCCCGATTTAGCTGGTTGAATTTCAGATCCCTCACTGAAATTCTGATTAACTGACCCTACAAACAGAAGGTTTGAACTGCAGGTGGGTGGGGCTGCTGCGCTTAGTTGTATTTTTACACATTTTTAACAAATGTTCCCATTGAAGAGTGTGAAGGGTGTCTCAAGACCTTTGCACAGTGCTGTATATATGAGAGAAATTAAAAGCAGACTAGTAGCATCTATGCTACAGAACTGTGTTCCCACAGGGACTTTTGTTGTAGGGGTACATTCTGACAAAGAAACATGAGCTCCTAGAGATAGTGTAATTTGTCTTGTGTGCTCTCCCTCTGGTGACGGAGGTGTACTTGCTGAATCAGTTCTAATTAGAGCGAAGAGGCAATCTCAGCTCTGCTGTCAGGGTTGGAGTTTGTTTTGTTGTAGTTAAATGCCTCTGCTGGTGTTGATGAATGTCTTTAGGCTCAGAGGATATTCACGCTCTTGACTGGTGCAACTTTTTGCCCAGAAAAGGACATGGGAATCATGACTTTGACGTTTCAGGTCCCCAGCCTGAACATACAGGTTTCAGTGCAGGGCCATCCCTTTGTCTAAGTGCGATAAGTAGTAGTGTGCCAGCAGCTGGACAAACGTATACACAAATGCTAAAATTTATGAACGTAACACACGCACACAGCATTCTTCTAAGAGGGAGATCATGACATTCCTACACAGTGAGCACACCAACTTAAAATATCCCATCTGGAGAGACGTGGTCATGAAGAGTGTGAATGTGGTTAAATGTGTGTTCTCTTGTATCTGAGAGCGCCTGTAGTCTATCAGGGGGACACCTTTGAGGTTATGACACAGTGTAGCCTTTCAGCTGATGTCATGTGATAATAATAAGCACATTCCTGTTCAGTGAGAGCAGCTTCTCCCACAGCCGGAACTTCAAGCACACTCACACTCTTTCATTAATAGCAACAGATGAGGAAATAGCTTTGTCACAAACGCTTTTATGGACGGAGAAATGAGCCTAGTGAAATTCCTGTTAATACTGATACACAGTCAGTGTCTGTTAATGGAAATAAATCCATAATATAAAGCAGCCTGTGAATCTGGGCCAGTTTACAATTAACCTTTGCAAATGTAAAATTTTACTTTAGAAACTAATAACTTCTGTTTCCGGTTTAGTTGTCATTCCATAAATTCTTTAATTGCTCCACTCCACTGTAAATAGTTTCACAAAATGTATCAAAAAGCACATCTATCCATTCAGCTCATATTCTAATGTGTGAAATTTCCTCCTCATAAGCAGAGGTGAAGATGGATGGATGGAATTCCATTAAAACCATCCAAACAGCACAAACACAGTGACAGGTTCAGTTTAGTGCCTCTGATTGGCTGTGGATAACAGGCATTACCTGCCAGTCAAAACAGTCACACACAGTTCTAATGAAATTTAAATGGGTGATTTACACCCCAAATAACTTTAACTCTTTTATTTACCAGATTAAACAAGTTATGGTCATGACTGAAGTCGGGCATTTTTAAACATGGAGTCTATCAGGACTGATGTGATTTTGGAACAAGCTTCAAGTGACCGTTGGGGAATAGCAGTTTGCATACTTTGTGTGGTTCAAAAAAAATCTTTCCAAAGTTTTTACAGTTTTCTGTCTAGGAGGCAGAGTTCAGCATCTTTTCTCTTTTCCAGAAATCTTTTATGGAATTCCATTCTGGAACTGACAGCGTTTAATAAAGCAGAGTATGTCGTCACTTCCAGGAAACCGATGTAACAACTACCACATTAAATTCCCCTTTCTATACAGTGCTGTCTTATTTCCTGTCTCCAGTGGATGAATCAAAAAACGAGCTCCCCTTCCCTCCGCATCCCTCTATGCCTCGCAGGGAAACGTCACAGGATTCAAAGCTGTGAAAAGCCTCGTGCACCGTTTAACTGGCGTCTCACTCGCCTCGTGACAAGCGTTGCTGGGAAACCGTTGCTATGCAAGTGTGGGCGGTGGCGCGGCCTGAATCTCGGCATGCACGTACATGCATATGCACACACGTTCCTTTCGTCTTTGCAAAAACTTTGAGATACTCAGGAAGTCGGGAAGGATTTGGGATGATATTGAAAACATCAAAAGGCTTACAGTCAAAACTGAGAGGCATGAAACAGAGGGAGAGAGCTGCACAGGCACAATGCAAACAGCGATAGAACAGGATCTGCAGTCAGGCTGTAAGGATCAAAGAGCTGCAAATGTTCTCAATAGGAGTTAATATTTTTAGTTAGGCAAGAAGTATTAAAAAAAATTATAAAGACTACTCTTGATGAACTAAAACTAAATAAATAAAGAAGTATATATGGTGGGAAAGTAGTATAGGTCAAAAACAAATCAGTCTAAAGTGAAAGAAAAAGTTTGAGTCACCATCATGTTCAGCTTCATCAGTATTGGACAGGAGTCCCTATAGCAGTCGCAGCGTGGAGGCTCTTCCACACCAGCCCATCACACAATCATTACACACCATTTCTGTATTTCCAGCAAGCTCTAACGGACAGTAACTGAGTGACTATTAACCGAATACCTTAGTAATTAATTAAGTCTGCGACACAGCTCGCTGAGAGCGACACTTTTTGAAGCAGCATTTAGGGCCGTCACAAGCTCCCATTTTTACAGCATAATAGGTCCACTTTAACAATGTGAGGAGAAGAAGCCAACAGAATGAGGGCTTCTCCTGCCACTTCTATATTCTTGTTAAACCATGTCATGTTTTTATTATTGACTATAGTGGTTATCCAGAGAGGGAGACGTTTCATTATGTCCCAGAATACTGGAAAACAAAGAAGCTCACATTCTGTCAGCTTTAATCAGATACAGAATAACTAAATAAAGCTAAACTGAGAGCGAATTATTGTATGAATATTTCAATCTGTGGCTTTAAGACATTCGGGTGTTTAAACATCGAGCTGAAAATGATGTCACAATCTGGCTTTGCCATTTTGCCACAAGTGACAACTGCACTGAAACTCCTGGGACACTCAAGTCTGGCAAAATCTGCTGGCCAGCTGGAGTCAGCGGCTTGCTTGATTGGCTCACAGGACAAGGAAGTGTTGTCTGAATGGACAGGAGCCCAGATGGACCATATGGACCTACTCTATGAAGAATCTAGTCCAAATGTGCAATATACACATAGACACACTCGATGTGTCATGTGACCCACTGATAAAAGAGCCCAACCCTGCTATCAAAGCAATCGGTCTTTGAGTTTTGAGTGTGTGCTTGCATGCAAAGAGTGTGGATTAATATCCAGCACTGTCATTTGAGAATATCTACGGATATCAGCACAGGTTTGTGAGAGCGCTCGTTTCCACCAGCAGCTGCTGTGCTCTTACCTTCGAGCTCCTTCGCTAACAGCTAACAGAACCTGAGCAAAAACACACATGCATCTTTATCCTCTCCCATACTTCCATCCTCTCTTTCATTCAAGGCGATGCAACACATTTCCTCTTTCGCTCTCTCCCCCGACACACTCACTTGCACCCACACAGCACACGGCTATTTATAACACAGCCTATTATTTCCAGCTCGTGTCTTTTTAATCTGAGGGTAGTACCCTGCATTTCTGAACAGGTGGTTCAGCTTCACTTTTTCCCTTAGCTGCAGAATGAATACATGTAACAAATCACTCACTCCTGAAGTGGCATTGTCTGCTTGCTTTCATTCATCTATGTATTCATGAAAAGGAGGAATACTAAGAGGGGGTGGACCGACAAACAGGGAAACGTGCATCATTTTCCCCTCCTATCATGTGACTCAGTGGAAAATCCCATCACAGAGATGTTTGGATATTCTGGCCTTTCCACAGTAGAAGGATCTCAGTGTTTGCTTCTCACACAGAGCAGAGACCCACAAGTGAGCAAGACAAAGCCACACTGATGAGTATGGAATGAGTCTGAATGAACATGTGTGGTTAACTGAGGAACGAGGTGGATCTCAAAATGAGGCAGAGAGGAATTTGGAGAGGGGGAAAGACAATTTCAGTATATCCACACTCTCAATTTCTTTATTCACTCCCAATCTCTATCATTCACACAGCACAAGGCTGAATGATTCCTGATGAACAGCAGAGAGCAAACAGAAATTAAATATTAGCTCCTTTGATGATAGTGTCTGCAATTATTCATAACAGACATGAAACAGGCTGGATGAGACAAAGGTGTCAAAGACAATTTATAAGACAACATAAAATAAACGTCAGTGAAACTTATGAGTGGATTTATTTCTCCAGGTTATTATTTTTGTTTAAGTGCTTCCCAATAAAGATTAAAAATAAGATAAATTACAAACAGGGAGTGAAAGATGAAAGACTGAAGGTGGTGAAACACTAGCTCTCTCTTCAGCTACTTTAGCCATAGTCTGATGCTATGCTAGCTCTTCTTTGGCATAACCTGACCCCGAACTAGACCCAGAAGTGTTTCCTTAATAATGCTGTAAGATGCTGGCCTATCAAGTTAGTCTACCAGTAGAATAAGAGACAGAACCTCTGTGATTAATCTGCATCAAAATGTCAGTAAACTTCCTGCTAGGATTACAAATGTTGAGCAGTTTTTGAGATGTGAACTTGGCCACCTTATCAAAGTTACAGCCAGTAGTCAAGGGAAGCAGCAGAGGCGGTTTCCTAATGTGGAAGAAGTGAAAAGTTGTGAATACTTTCCAAATGCACAGTATAGAGCTCAATGAGTTAGAGCCTGTTATTGAAATAGGACACCACTGAGGCTGTTTGTGACATTTGTTCCCTCAAAAACCCCTCCCTTCTGCAATCAAGTGTAAGTGGTTTTATTAAAAAGTGGAAAAGTTTAAGAGAAACAGCAACTCCTGACCACAGACCAAAGATATAAAGTTAGAGCCTGGTTGCTAGGGCTGCCACGATTAGTCGACTAGTCACAATTACGTCAATGACAAATTTAATAGTCGACACGTCGTTTAAAGCCTCGTGAGATCCTGAAAGACGCAGGAATAAGTAGTAGGATTTAAGAGTGTAATAATGGATTGAAACAGAAGATGGCAGCACTCCATGTACAAGGATGCCAGCTGCCGTTAAACCCCGAAGAAGAAGAAGCAACTCCAGTATCATAGCTGTGTCCAAATTCAGGGGCCGCATCCTTCGGAGGCCACATTTGAGGGCCGATTACGTTACAGCGACGCAACGAAGGCTTTCCAAATTCGAAGACTTCTGCAATTCCCAGATTTGAAGGATGGGTCGGGCATATCCTTTGTGGCCCAACCTATCCCAGAATTCATAGCACGGCTCAGCCAATTCCAGTTTCCAACAATGGTGGCAGCTACTTAGTTTTAATTTTAATCTTATTACTCTTTCTGGGTCACAAAATAAACTTTTAACATATTTTCAGGCGAGAATGTAGGTGTGTAAACTTCAAATATCTGCCCAGTTTATCAAGACATCACATATTTGTAAAAGTGCTCCTACGTTTTCGGAGACATCTAGACAGGGTTCAAGGCTCACTAGAGCCTGCGAGATAACTTAGATAACTGAAAACTGTTGTTGTTTGGCTTTTTTCAGTGTTTTATTTGTTCCTGAGTAAATTTGTTTGGCTGAGATTAAAGTTACAGTTTTCACATAGCTGAATAAACGTCAAACAGAAAACTGATTAAACAAAAGTGTGAGATGGTAGAGAATTTACTCCAGTGTCCTTTTATATTTTAGATAGCAAGGAGCAGACAGCTGAGTTTATTAAAGTCCACTGAGACAATCTGCAAAATTCATTAAAAGTTTAATAAACTATCATCTTGTCTTTATTTTTAGTTAGCACATACCTTAAACACTTCAAGCTGTAAGCTAATGATAGTTATATAAGCGCAGATGCACGCTGATGCAATAAGCTGTATGCATGCATGATCCGATTAGTTGACTAATCGCAAAAATAATTTGTGACTAGTCGACTATTAAATAGTCATTTGTGGCAGCCCTAGTGGTCGCAAGTGCTGCAAGAGTCATCAGTCATCAGTGCGCTGCAACTTGATAACTACAGTTTATCAGTCAAACATCCTCTGGCATTAATGTCAGGTGACAGTGCCAACCACTACACCACCATGACACCACATGTCCTTAACTTTACCTAATTTTAGGTGGCCATAGCTCTCTAGCATTGCTAAAATACTGTCTGAAACCACATCAGTCTTCCTGATGTAGAGCCTTGGCTATGAATATGAGCCATAGTTGATCCCACAGCAACACAAGCTACCCGCTGAAGTTTAGAAAATTTAGAATTAAAAGGCTCAAAAATGGCTTTTAGATTGCCATGGATTAACTACGGGTGTGTCTACAGTCAGATGAAAACCACAAACCTTTCGAGTGATTAGCTGAAGTAGGCAGGATGTACAGTGGAGGTAAACAGAGCCAAGACTGAATTCACGTGTTGGACAGTTTGGTCAGATCAGCAAACACTACAAACTGACCCTACAAATTAAAATCCCATGATGACCGTTTCACAGATGTTCCAATAAACAGTCAACAAAACCAGCTGGATCACAGAGAGTGGTGTAATGAGGGGATGTAAGACAGCCATCTGTTGTTCAAAAAGTAATATTTGTAAACCCAAGAGTCCAAAGCTTGCAGTGAGTTTGTGTTTCTTTTAATAAAGCAGAAAGGTTAGTACTAATGCGCATTTAATTTTTACACTACTCTCCTCACATCGCCTCTTCTCCCGTCACCGACCCCCTCGCTTTTCTCAACCTATGTTCTCTTTGATCCACACATCCTTTGCACACTCTTCCACGGGCTTGACAGTAGCCTCTGTATCATAAGATGACCTCCGTCACGTTTTCACTTCCTGCCTGTCTGTCATCTGCTGCTAAGTGTGGAATGTGACTGGAACTGGGAACAAGAGCATGGAAGGGAAGGTAAGAAGGAAGAGATCGATGACAGCAGGCAGAGACAAAACGGTAAAAGAGAAAAGCAATAGGGAAGTAGGAAAAAAAGCAAGAAGAAATGGAGGGGACGCCAGCTGCCAGATTCAAGTTCCCCTCCAACACAATTAGAAGTACTGAGGCCCACTTTCACAGAAATCACTGCACTTTTCCATTTATTTCTAATAATGAGATAAACTAAAACAAGTAATCTAATGTTTCCTTCCACTATGGGAAGAAGTTTGGTGGGTGGCCATGTCAAAAACACCATATAGATTATTGCATTTTGCATGTGTCTGCAAGTCTAAGTTCCCTTTGAATTTTGCAGGAATGCAAAGATGATTTTGCAGTATGTTGTAAAAATCTGTCTTAAGCATTACTGGACTTGCTGTGGCAGCCGGTTAAAAAGGTGCATGTAAACAGTCTAAGTAGTCTATGCCAGAAGCACAAATGCAACACCGTTCTAATCAAATTACAAAATCCCCCCCCCCCCCCCCAAAAACAAACAAACAAACAAACAAACAAAAACAAAACAAAACCCCAAAACAAAGACCCCAGTTCAGCCAAAACCCACATTTACTCAATGCCTTCACTGTCTCGCAGTACACAATACTTTAAAATAATGACGTGTTCAGCAGGATTGGAGTTTGGTTATTTGGAGAATCATCACATTTGCAATGTGCTTGAACACCTGGATTGATCATGTTTCAAGTGTTACACATTTCACTTTGATGCCCCTATTTATTTCTCACTTCACTGTTAACTCCACGTAGTTGTAATAAGGTGTTGTTGGTTGACTCATGTGGCGCATTAAGACAAAACTATTAAGACAGCCAAGGCGTCTCAAGAATTGCTCTGCCTGTGAGAGTGCTGAACAGGTTCTGAACCTTAGCCAACAGCTGTGCTCCATTAATGCAGCCCGGTGTGTATCCATGTAACTGTGTGTGTAGCTGTTCCATGGTTTCTATATTACCTCAAGAACAAGTGGCCTTGTATGGAGAAGAAAAACAAGGTTTTGTTTGAGTGTATGCGCGCATAAGACTGTATATCCACAGCATTCAGAGGCCTTATGTTACAGCTGAGCTTTGCTGGTGTCACTAAGCACATAAAGATGACAATTGTTATTCTCTGCCGTTAATCATTTTAAAACAATAATACAGCCCAATCTCTGAGCATAGCTACTATTTTACCATTTGTTTATACTTAAATTTGGCCCACGGCTTTAAACTGTTCCCACAGACTGTATCTAAAAGATGGACCTCACCCACTGATGAATAATCTTATTTTATTTTCTTGATTTGCCATCACATTGCACGCTCAAACAGAAGTGACTCAATCACAAGAAGGTCTGTTCTAATTCCCACCTTGCTTTATCATTGTTCTAGGCATTAACCAGGGCCTTACAAACTTAACTTACGAAATAATCACCACTGTGTGCATAAAAATGCATGGTATGTCCTTCAATATCAATCATACAGATTATTCAATAACTTCTGTAACAAAGTAACGACATAATGGCTTGATCAGTATGAGGAGAAGAAGAGAGTGCAGGCAGAGTGGACATTGGTGTCAGAGGTTATCTGTGACAGATGGTAGTGAGACCTTACCAAAGAGAAAGAAGGAAAACTAAAAGTGGCAAAGTGTAAATGTTAGGATTTTTACTGAGTGTGAACAAGATGGACACAATTAGAAATGAGCATGTCAGAGGGACAGATCGGGTTCAGAAACTTGGAGCTACTGTTAGAGAGGCTAGGTGAGATAGTTTGGACATGTGCAGGAGGAGGGAGTCTGGATAATATAGGCAAAAGGATGGCGCAGATGGAGCTGCCAATCAGGAGGAAAACAGGAAGACCACAGGATGGATGTAGTGAAGGAGGACATGTAGAGGGTTGCTGGGATACGTTGAGATGGAGGCAGATTATCTGTTGTGGCTCCCTCTGAAGGGAGCAGCCGAAAGCCAACAACAATGAAGACGTAGCAGTAACTAATCTGATTACTGGATTTAGAGAGCAGGGAGGAGGAACGTAGTAAAGCGATGAGTTGAGAAAGGGAAATTATGTTTGGTGCAGTAAAGTGTGGTCAGACCAGAAACAACGGTCTTCTTCTGCTAACACAACATTAATTCTCTTTACAAGCATCTGCACAGACAGCATGCTAACATGCTAAAACAAAGTTAGAAGCAGCAAAGCAGCCAAAGCCTGATCTTCAACAGGTAACAAAAGCAGTGGTTAGTGTTGTAGCATCCATTTCTACCTGTCCTGTTCCTACAGCAGGAATAGGACCTGGTTTACAACTTTGTTGACAAAGATCCTGTGTGCATCCTCATTAGGACAGGGACATGTGTCAGCATGTGGGAATATAAGCTTTAGGCTTATATCAGCAGTCCCCGACCTTTTTTGCGCCACGTACCGGTTTATGTCAGGCAATATTTTCACGAACTGGGCTTGAGGTGTCACGGATAAATACAACAAAATCAGTACCAGTACCAAAAAAACAAAAGATTTACTCATAACACAAGGGAAAAGACTAGAGATGGACCGATCCGATATTACGTATCGGTATCGGTCCGATACTGACCTAAATTACTGGATCGGATATCGGAGAAAAATAAAAAATGTAATCCGATCCATTAAATATCACGAAAGCAGCTCACAAAACTTGCGACACGCCGTAACTCACCTCAGAACGTTAGCACGTCGGAGCAGTATGCATCACGTGATAGAGCGGCTGTGGCATGCAGGACCGGTCGGTGGTCTGGATAGCATTTGGAGCTTCGCTAGCAACCCGGCATTTCATCTCCGACAAAGTTATCCCCGAGAGAAGTACAGCAAGTGTGTAAGTCCATCTCTGAATGTTTGTAAAGCATTCCTGCATTAAGCTTAACAAGCGACTGCCTCTTCTTGCTGCTACTTCAATCATGAAACTGCTTAACGATCAGCTGATCGGCTTTTCTGTCGCGAGTCCGTGTCTCTAGTTTGCTTTTGGCCCACTTTGCACCAGAAAGAGGAAACCAGCGGATAAACAACAGCAGCACGTTTAAGCTTGATCAGCTGTTGTTAGAATTTATTTAATATTACTTTCTACTCCAGGATCTTTTTCTACGTAGCTGACGCTGGTAACTGTGCAGGGGCGGATCTAGCAAAGTTTAGCCAGGGGGGCCGATAGGGCATTAACAGGGAAAAGGGGGCACAAAGACATACTTTTCTTTCTTATTCTCATTTAAAATGTCTAGCTTTTAATAAATAATTATCTGACACCCAAAGTTTTAATTTGATGCAAAATGAATAGAAGTCCATTATTGTATATAGTGACTATTAAGTCTAATATATATATACTGTATATACCCTAGTAAGCTATAGTACTTTTTCCTTTGGGAAGGTACCATCTGTGCAGTCTGCAATTTTGTTGAAAAAAGATGTTGAATCTATTTAATATTTCTTGAAAAATAATTGATTTCTGTGCATTTTTTTTTCACACTGCATCAAATTAAGGTTGATTATGTCGATTAAGCATCATGAGGTGGAGCGTGAGGGGTGGTTCCCTATTTTTTATTTATTTATTTTTGTTGTTGCTGGGAGTTGGAACCCTATTAGTTAGGTTGCTTAATATTTATGCTAAGTACTCTTTAAAATACCAGAATAGGGAGGATGGTGTAGGTTTAAGTTTATTAGATTGATCAGTATTGCTGAACTATGAAATATTTTTTTTTGCATACAGGTATAACAGAATAGCTTTAGTGTAGTTGTTGTTTTAAACTTGAGTATGAACTTATACAAAATGCAGTAAGATATTTAAAAAACAGCTTTGTTGATTAAAAAACACTATATCGGATTCATATCGGTATCGGCAGATATCCAAATTTATGATATCGGTATCGGTATCGGACATAAAAAAGTGGTATCGTGCCATCTCTAGAAAAGACCCAGGAAAAGGGAGTTAACGGAAAAAAAAAATCATGATAAAAACCCTAAAAATCATAAATTTCAAACGACTCACGGACCGGGGTTGGGGACCGCTGGTTTATATCATTACTGGTAATTATGTGCCATTATATTCCATGCCATGGTACAGTGTAACACAAAAGTAATGTAACAAGTAGTGTGAAGAAGTACTCGCCAGGTAGCGATTAATATCATGTATTACTTATTTCAATACATGATATGTAATGCATTACTTAGTGTTGGACCCTGCATTATGACAGACTTTAAGCATGAAAAGTAGTCCTTACCTCCTCTGCAGGTCCATCTCCTCTGGTGTGGGACCATTCTGAACCTGGGGGCCCTGTCTGGGCAACGTAGGACCTGTAGAGGGCAACACACACACACACACACACACACACACACACACACACACACACACACACACACACACACAGCAACTGTTAGACATTTAGCTCACATGATCATTGTTCCAGTCAAAGCCTCTGACCTATCAAAATACAAGGTTTTTAAGGTAACCTGTGCAAAGAGCTGCTCAGAGCAGTTCATAGTGAAAGCAGGGAGATTCTCCTGGTTGCCATAGTAACCAAATTATCTGGCAAAATATCTGCAGTTTATCTGGCTTCTGTAGCTCTCTGGTGGCTTCATGTCCTGTAAAGCCATTTCTGGCAGACACTTGTTATTTGCTAAGAAAGGGAGGTAAATACTCGGAGCTGGACTGAAGCGCCAGGTCTGAGAGAAGAAAGAGAAAAAGCAGCACCACGAAGAAAAAACAAAACTAGCACCAAAAGGCTTTGTGGAATCTTTAACACGCTCACGTTTCATATTTGATCCAAACACGCAAACACTCAGTGCTTCCACATACATCTGCTACACTCCAGGTTCAAGTCATGCCACCACCCCACCCTCTTCCTGTAGGAACATTTGGATGCAGAGCAGTTCTTCCTTTCTTTTGTTAACTGAGATGCATCTCAGACTCCCAGGGGGGCTTTGAGCTTTCAGTGTGTCCAGTTAGTTTTTTTTGTTTGTTTTTCCAAAGGAAACATCATCACAATAAAGAGCAGTGTGAAAAATAACAGGTACTTTAAGCTTAAAATAAAAGTAATAAACAATGATATGAGTTTTTGCAATGAAGTAAATTCAAAGTGTAGATGGTGGAAATCACAGAATTAGCCCTGTTTCATTTGAAACACTGAATTTAGAACATCCAGTCATTTTTATAAAAGCTCAAAACCTTCTGAACAGAAACCGTCATGTATCCATATTAGTGTGTACCACAAATACTACAAGTTTCCAGTCATTCAGAGAACAATCGCCACCATATTACCCACTTTTCTCTTTTATCAGCCATTTTTATAACCAAGCAGGTACAGCAGGTGTGTGTGAGAGTGTGTGTTTGTGTGTTTTGTATACAGACAAAGCAATAGGAACTAGTCAGAATCATGCGAGCCGAACTGAAGACAAACACAATTTTCTGAGAATCTGCCAAGTCTGTCTGACAGTGACCTATCATGCTTTTATTCTTGTAAGTGTTACATTACAAATATAGTTTGAAATGATCTGCGGTAATTTTAAAATGACTCAATATCAGTGCAGCACCATGGGTCAACCATATTACGACGCGGCTGGGGGGAAAACGTAGAGCATCACAAATATGATTCCTGCAAGGAAGGACCAGTTTGACTATTATTGATCTTTTGAGGGGTAACATCAGCACCTAAACAGGAGAAAAGAAAGCTATTAACCAAAAAGGCTAAATCTTTATAACTACAAGGACTGCTTTTTTCAAAGAAGATATTTATGATTTGTACAAAATGAGTAATCTAGCTCTTCTAGACAGTAAACATCTGTTCACACAACAACAACAACAGAAAAAGGTCTGATTGGAATAAGCAAGCTGGTCTTGTTAGATCCCATCTCCAGTCTAACACCAATGGCCGTCGGCCACCGAAAACTTCAATATTAATAAAATGCAGAAGAAAATGAACAGCATCCCCCATAGGCAGGGAGCTGTGAACACAATATGCAGCATCTGCAATTGCAAGCAGGTTTTGTCTGATTGGCTGCCCCTTATAAATGGGAAGTAGGTGGGTCTTCTGTGCCCAGAGCCATAGCTGTGTGCCTGAAATGGCCAAATGATGGCCTCTCTGTGACTCTATGCAGATCTGAGAGTAGAAAATAGAACATTTTTTAATTGTTGTTTAATATAAAAAAAAAAAAAAAAAAAAAAAGGTAAAACAAATCCTGCATGAGTGAAACACTGACAGCTCTGTGTACTTTACACTCACTAATGAGCTAACTTTTACCTAAAGAGGGGCATTAGTCAGAAGGACCAAAGTGGTGCTGTGTACATAAAACACACACAGCAATGAGAAGCTTCTGGATCTGCACGGAGCAGATTTGAGTGTAATTAGTATTCAGCCAAGTCCTGACCGTATCAACAGACCGAGACAGAAAGATAAAAGGGGCTGAATCTGGGCTGCAACCAGGCTCATGACTGCATCTGAATACCAACGTGCTCACACACATTGCCTCTACTTAACACTGCCATTGGTATTGACAGCAGCTACTTTTCCCACAAGGGGAGAATACGAGGTTTGCCACGTCTGTGTCAAAGCAATCAGAGCACAGGAACAACAGCTCTCTTTATGTTACTTCCTTTTCTTCCACTTGCCTTATCTCAGCATTTTTTGTTCAATTTCAGACTTTTAGGTCATCTGCAAGAAATGGTGAAGGATTTTCTGTCACCATAAAAGGCCACTTGACAAAAGAGTATCCAAGCAGAAATAGCCAAATATTTGGAATACAGATTATCGAGTTAAAAGGGGAGGTATGAGTCAGCGTGGTGCCATTAAGGCCTTCATTTATCAGTCGTAAATACTAGCTGTTTGTTTTGAGGACAGGTCCATACCATAAAAAACAAAAAACCTACTTGATTAAAATATGACTGATCTCTCCTTCAAGGCCATCTACTAAACACTTCTGGACCATTTTAAGACGTTAAATCAAAACTGTGACCCTTCAGCTTGATTCATTTTTTCCATTTTCCAGAAAGCAAAAAACACAAAAAAGACAATGGAGGCAAAAAAAAAAAGAAAAGAAAAGAAAAAAAGCTGTCCGCAAGAGATGGCCCAGAACGCAGTTCAGATCATTCACATAATTTTATGTGAGTGTTCTCCCAAAGACACCTCAGGGTGTTGCAGTAGAAGCTTGGATTGCCACAAACACCCAAGTGGAAGACTGTGGGCATGGATAAAATCCTTTGGGGTGCTCAACTGGATGGGATGTGGGAAATGTGCAGAATGTGCCAATGCCTTGGGCTCTGGTTCAAATTATCATGAGATGCTCCTGTGCAGTTTGTGTGTTGTGATGGAGAGCCGCGTCTATCTGGGGAAAACTGCTGCCTTCAGGGAACCCCTTTGCTTTGGAAGTACAAATGTACTCAGTTATTTGTTTGAACCCTGCACTGTCACAACACGTAACACTGATATATTCACCTACATCCAAGTTATCTGATATTTACGACACTGTTTTTGTTACCTTTTTGTAAGTTGATTATATAAAGCAAAGAAAGTTTTATTTTTCATTAAATTCCATTAGGCATTTGAATTTTTTAAATTTCTAAATCTTCCAATTTAGCTTTCATATTTGTGAGGAAACGCTGGTTTTACTACAGGATTTCAATAGCTGGATAAATTATAGAGAGTCTAGTCTTTATTTACGCACTCAGAAATGAGATATGTAGATTCCAATTTAAAAATTATTTGTTTGAAAGAAAACTTAGCATGGTGACACGTTTTGGTGACACCCCAAGATTTTAGCATTTATCTGGTGCCAGTTTATTACCAAAGAAAAAGAAGAAACCTTTAACCTCGGCTCAGCTAACTAATGCTACCACACCCTGTCATCTACACATAGACACAGACAATCATACGCTCTCATATTTACACTTATGGGCAATTTAGAGTTACCAATTAACCTAACCCCACTAACTGCATGTCTTTGGACTGTGGGAGGAAGCCGGAGTACCTGGAGAGAATTCACGCCAACACAGAGAGAACATGCGAACTCCACACAGAAAGGCCCTGGCCTGATGATGGAATTGAACTCAGGACTTTCTTGCTGTGAGGCAACAGTGCTAACCGCCCTACCACCCCAATTTTTGAACCTCTTATTTTTATTCATGAATTTAAAACAGGCTAACACAGAGTGACACATAACCATTCACCATCACAACAGCAGCCATTTGTTATATTGGCTAACTGAAGTTATATTAGTAACTTCACTATCAAGTTTATCAGTCAGATATGTTTTGCTAGTTTAGTCCCTGGTAAATGGATCTGTATTCACGCAGACCCAGATGGATGCACTGGGGCTACAGTACCTTGTGTACAAAAAAAAAAACAAACCCCATGGAAAATATCAAAAAAAATATCCACAAAACAGCAAGGCTGCGAAAGGTGAACCGCATCAAAGAGAGGGACCACTGTATTTATGAGAGATGTGAGTTTGCTAGTCCTGAGCAAGAAATGCAGATCAACTCCTAAATATTTATTTGTTGAAATCACACATGAAGACGAAAACATGTGCTTAATTTTTGGAGAGCAGGTTTCTGTGAGGATTACTTAGAATCGCCATTACAAGACTAAACACACAGAAATACAAGAACCTTACAGATGCAGAGCAGAGACAGACAGCTGAAGGACTGCTAGCAAACCTGCAAACACAAGGACTTTTTAACCAAACTTTATACATCCATTTACCATAAAACTAGCTAAAAACTGTAATCCATTCTTTGATGGTGGCTGTTGCAGTAAAAAGAAGAAGGAGAAAAAAGAAGCAAGAATATGGCCCTCTCCAGGTAACAAGTTACATCGGGGCTACTGTGGGAACTTAAGCGCTTCAGTTGGAAAACAAAGCAGGCAATTTTGACTTTTCCTCCTGTTTATTTGTGTAATAAATGCAATAGTCTGAGAGCTGGCAGCCATGTACTGAATGAAAGAGGCTTCTACAGGAACTCATTTGTTCAGAGGTAACATGCCTGGATAGGCTCAGCTGAAAACTGGCATGATAATAAATACCTAATGTTGATTCTAAAATTTAGAAGACACCTGATTTTATATTTGAGAAAATAACTACAGGAGTTATAAAGAGTGGCTAAGCTGTGACTTCAGATTCTGATTTATGTAAAAAGCACAAAGCACAGAGCGTCCTTAGATTGTTGATAAATATCACAGAGGGGGAAAGGATTAGCACAAGCTAACATGGTTTGTGTGTGTTACCATCAGGATCCCAAAACTGAATATCAAAAACTAACACAGAAAATAGATGCAGCTTAGCACTTAAATAACAAACACAATGCTCTTAAAGCTACAGTGCCTTAAAAAAAAAAAAAGGAAAAAGGAAACACTTCAGAGACACTTTAATCCCTGAACGTCAACATTGTGTACTGATTATCCCCAGCACAAAGTAAATCTGAACAAGACTGATACAGAGCACTTTTTTTGTTACCACCTCTGCATGTAGCTATCCATCTACTGTGATCCAAATCATCTCATCTTATTACCATGATGATTTCCTTCTAGTCCAGTCTTGAAATATTATCAAATGAAGGCAGTCTATATCTGCAACTGCTGACATGGTCCCTTGTCTCCATCTTCCACTGCCTGTGGGTGTAATTGTGTTACTGTCTGCTCTAATAGAGCTTATGTGCTAATGACAAGACTCAGACAGCAGCCTAGCAGGGCAACAGCCCCAAAAGCTGCTCAGGAGGGATGACTTTAAATCAAATCACCGGGTCAGACGCTCATTTAGGCCTCGTTTTCTCATTAGACCAAGCTTTTTATTACTGTATCTTAGTATTTAACTATTTAGCACAAGGAAGGCAAACGCCAAACCTGCCGGTGCTCGGAATGCTTTCTCAAAACACAGCCAGCCTCCCTTTTTGTCAAATGGATCGTCTCCTTAGAGCTGAAGTGATCCAATGACCCCAGACAACAGCACTTGGGAAAGGCTGGGAAAACAGGCAGAGAAAAAAGTAAAGCCAAAGACAAGTAGGAGGTTTAACAAAAAGAACAAAAAAAAAAAAAGCAGTATATCATTAGATCACCATCAAGGTCTAAAACACTTTTTTGGAAACAAGAGTATTGGCAATGTGTCATCTCAGCAGGAGTACAAGGGAGATAATAGTTTATAGGAGATAACAGAAAATCTATAATTGCCATCCACTCACAAATCTGATAAGTAACTTTTCTTGAGCAACCTTGAAATGTCCTGCAGATACACACAAGTACAGTAGCCACTGACGGCCATCACTCCTGTATACCTACATAAGGGCAGCGTCATTGTGGGCCTCCTCTGGCAGCAAACGTAGCGCCACAGTCCGTGTGAGGCCCCGTCTGAACCGTTGCCAGGCCTCAGAGTCACTACCACCCTGCTGCCAGCTCCTCTTGTACAGTCCTGGGACGTCACATATAAAACCATAGCTCGGGCTCTCCAGAGTTTCCTCTGTCAATTCCTTGTGCCTTAGCTGTGCAGTGCCCACAGTGAGGGAGGTTTCTAACGCAGACTGATGCTTACGAGCAAAAGTTCCGTCAAAAGAAGACTCCTTTTAATAAAATAGCAGTGGCACAAGTTCTTTATTCTCTGCAGTCTGATGTCCTGATATCCCAATATCCGGACGGTGCAACTTTAAAAATGATGCTGGAATGCTGGGTGTGGTTTCTCTTTGTGCCAGTTCTCCAACAGATTAGAATTGATGGAAACAAAAGGAAGAGGGGAGGGAGGGATATAAAGTAGGAGGGAGGGATGAGCATAAGAGGGAGTGAGAGAGAGCAAAACTGCTGGAGATTCAGAGTGAGTAGAAAGAAACTGATGGGACATAAAAGGAAGATAAAGAGGCCAAAGGAAAAGAAATAGACCGGGTGTTGTGTACGTAATGTGGTACGATGGATTCCCTACCTGATGGGTTGGTCCACCGGTTTGTACTTCCTGGATCTAATCTATTATTTATGCACTGGATACAGAGAAGGACACATGCTGCTGCTCTCAATATCATTACCAGCATGTGCATGGAGATGTAGAGGGACTGAAACTCCACGGTTTGTCGTTTCACATAAATGTAGAATACCTAAATTATTCATTCAGATGACAAGAAATGGCATCAAATAGAAAGGCTTAGTTCACCCAAGTTAGAACACCATATAATGTCTAGACCTACAGACAGAGTGGATTTTCTTCTGTGAAATTCTCAAACGGACTAGCCACAGAAAAAAGTGTAACAATTAGAAAGACCTCTTTGAGCAAGCACCTGGCGACAGTGGGAAGGAAAAACTCAGTTTTAACAGGAAAAAACCAGGCTCAGGGAAGGGCAGCCATCTGCTTCGACTGTTTAGGGAGGGTGACTCCATGTAATTCCTGGACACCGAGCTCACACTCAAGCCCTAAAGACCATCCAAATAATATTTATAATCGATAAACAAAAGTATTTATAGCCTGTTGTCTGAGCCTGGAGTAGAATAAACATCAGTCTCAGTTCTCCAGACATCAGTCTGAATACAATCCAAACACCACTTTCAATATACTAGAAGATTTTTTGTTAGCCCATAATAAAAATAAAGATCAGAAATGTACATATTAAAGTTCTGGGTAGACAGAAACATCGAGGTTTAAAAGTAGTTTGGCTTAGTCAGTAGTGATATTAATATTTACCCCCCAAGCACTTGCTTATGATGTTTTGTTGCTATTTATTCACACACTTTGTGTCTGAGGAAAAAAAAGATACTGTTTTCAGTTCTATTGGTGAATGCCATTTAATGATCATTTACCAACGACAGTATCAGCCAAGCATCAGTACGGCTGCATCCCTGCTATGAACCAAGGTAACTGAAAGACAGGTAAGTCTGCTATTTTCTTCCATTGTGTTGGAGGCAGAAATCTCAGAATGATGGATGAGAAATTGTGCAAACAAGATTAAAACAGCTGTTTTGCTTGCTGGAAATGCAACGCTAGTCTGACAACCGTCTGACCTGAGGATGTCAGGGTCTGCACAGGACGGGGGTGCAGCATGGACTACAAGTCTACAATTAAGCTGGTACTAAACCAAGGTGATGTATTACTGGAAACAAACTATTTTATTATTTTTTTGAATCAATGACATGGTAACGATATTATTTTTGAGCTCACAGGAATTAAACAGCAATATTTCAGTCCTTTCCGATGTTTTATAAATCATTTATAATTTATAGAATATACTTCATTTTATTGACCAAACAAATAACAGCTGATTAAACCTCAATTTAAAACAAAAAAAAACAAAAGCAGGAAAAAAAAACTGGGTTTTTTTTTTTTAAAGTCAGGTTGAGCAAGCTTAAACTTTTTTGGTTCTATCCTCCACGTCTCATCAAAAATGAATATGGTGATTACCTTTTTTTTTTTAAAAAACCCAACCTTAGCATTAGTTATCGGAGCTATCTGATATGATCTGGACACAAAACACAAAAGTAAAGGGGGGGAAAAAAAGGTGCCATCAAACCTCGCAACCATCCCGTTTATACAAGTGAGGAGCTGACACTGTCAACTGCCAATAGGTCAAGGTATTTCTGTAGTGTATGTGTCTGCAGTGGACAAGCATTTATTCACTTCATTTCTCTATAAACATGTCCATCCGTCAAACCCTTAGGCACCAACATGCTAAAAAGCACACGGGGTTATAAATAATCTATGAAGCTCCGAGTTTCTGCTTTGGTACACACTTTGATCCACAGAGCCTTACGGTGTCACGAGGTCCTACATTTTTTAGCACACATGGCTACAGGGAGAACCAAAGCCAACAGGGTGTTACGATACAGTCAGAGACATGCTGCCCTGGAAAACCGAATGAAATTCGAAATTGAAACTGCCTTCACACAGTCAAAGGTAACATGTAAGACAAATGTCCACAGCCAGCTTGATTTAGACTGTCTGGCACAAAGCTCAGACAGCAGGATTACAGGGACAACTTTTTACACACCTAAAGCTCACAGCGTCATATAGATCATGATGTCATCCTCCAAGGTCTGTTGTCGGGTAAAGTGGCCGCATCTATAGCCCATGCAGTAAGAGAGAACACGGCCGATCTACAGAAGTACATTATTCTAATCAAATCAGATTTTGGTCATATTTACCAGCTCAGAGCATTGAACTAACTCCATAAAATCGCTTCCATTGCATTTGCTTAATTCTGTTTACCACCCATAGAACAATAACAGTTTACTGAACTGCGTTTGAGTCCAACTGTGTAGCCAAATACGTATGCTGAGTGAAGCATTGTGTCTTCTGGCCATCATGAAAGGATGCAGGTGTAAGGTGCTTCAACAATATCTTGAATATCTGTCTAGTCATTACATCCTTTTTTTTTTTTTTTTTTTTTATCTCCAGTTTGTTCTGCGGGTGTCTGCAGTTCTCCTACTGGCCAAATGCAGGCAGGATTGAGAGAGTTACTAGAAAACTAAGTATTTGTGTCCGCCTCAATCTCGTGCTTCCTGCTGAAGTCTGTGTCTTCGGGAAAGGAAGGTGAAATGGTTCTCCATCAATAACCATTATATTAGATAGCCAAGTAAATGGCTCATCTGGCACATAAACCTTTAAATTCTCTGCGTGGCTTCCAGCTTTCCTCATCAATTGCTCTGCCACTGCCTGTCCAATCCCTTACCTCTGTTAACCTCATCCATTACTTCATTAATTTAAAGCAACCTTGCCATGACCTGATTGGATGGCTGACATTACACTAAGCAGGAACTTAAAAGCTCATAGATGCACTCCACCATCAAAAGCAGTGACTTTCAAGCTATTGGTTACTGGGATTCAAAAGCCTTCTCTCTTTGCAAAGCGAAGACACCAGAGTGAAATCTCTTCTTTGAAAATGGCTGATCCAGATGTTCCGTTGCTGCCGTTTTAAAAGATTTTAAAGATTTAACGTGTTCTTTTTATGTGTCCAAATTTAAAAGAACTTGGGCCTCTGGAAACCCCTGTTAAATCATTGACAAATTAAAATCTGAATTTGTGAATTTCTTCTTGATTTCATTTTTTACCATGCTGTTCAAGGTCAAGCTTAAAAGCTGTTACTCCTTAAATCAGAAAAACAACTTAAAAAGACAGGTGTTAGGAGTTAGATTCACACAGAATTTGCATCATTACAGGACCTCTGACTCAATCAGAGAGAGTACATTAATTATTATGTTAATTAGCGACAAATCCTGTTACAGACAGACGTGCAGGAGATTTAAGTAGCTGCGGGTCCAGGCTGAGCTGAGCCGTCTCCATCTGTTTCTGTATCTCCGACTCACTCAATGTGTCAAAGGATTATTTTGGGGCTCGTGGGAGTCACAATGTCTAGAGGGGCAGTAGGGTAATGATATCTATACCTCTGCTCAGCTACACATTTCAATCACCACCCCTTGAATGACTGCTGGAAATCCAATTCCAACCCAGTGCTCTGTCAGAATATCTGAGTGACAGGGCAGGGATGATTCTGAATCCATGTCAAACGACAGGGATCATCTGTCAGTGTGACACAACCTACAAACATGTACTTAATATAGTTTCAGATCTGCCCGGCAACCTGCAGAATCGAGGGTTATGGTAAACACTTGGAACTAGGGGAAAGCAGGGGGTTTGACTTAGAGGGGACCAGATGATCAATTCAACAACTGGATCACATAAGAAATTATTAACTGGTCAATCACTTCCCTCTAAATGTTAATTAAATGTAACTAATTTGTTGGTTGCAGACTCGCATGTAGAGCCAAACTGTTTGTGCCAACCTGTTTGGATGTAATGCAATGGCCCATCTACAGCAGGATGGAACCCAATGGTCCTGATCCAAGGACAGAATGAGTTCCACACACAGATAAAGGCAGAAAACAGGGCTGGCTTGGGTGTTCCTGTAAAGCTGCTCCCTCTACCTTACCCACGAGAATCTTTCACACACACAAAACCAATACTGTCATGAATTATATATTACTGAATGACTCATTATAGCTCGACAGGCTAATGGTAGCAGCAGCAGCAGCAGCAACAAGGATGGATCAGTTTGGACAAGAATGTGAGAGGAAAACACTACCAGACAGCAACAAAGTAGCTGTAGTCACATGTAGTGTTCAGTCACCTCCCCCCCACAGTCTTCACTGTGAAAACTTGAATTAGAGAACGAAGAAAAAACAAAACAAAACAGAAATTAGAGATAAGCCTAAGTGGGGATGAGGAATGCAGCACAAGAGGGGGCAGCTGTACATAAAACTGCTTCATCAGCTTCTCCGGTAAAATGAGTCTCCGATCATTCAGAACTGGCAGTGAGTGCTCAAAAAGTGCCGAAAGGCTCATTTTGTCAGCATTAAATGACAAGAAATGGCAGCAGATTATTTTAGACTGAGAGAAGAGAGCATTCTGTGGGTAAATAATAAGACCTATTATCTATCTTCTTTTTCTTTTTCTTAAATTCGATATTTCATCATGTCAGAGCATTCCTCCAGTCTGCGACATCTTATGTGTGCAGGAACGTCGAGTTTCTTTTCCATGACTTGGAGTTGGGACACCGCAACAAAGTTTGCATTTTTTGGTCTAATTTTTGCTATTTGAATCTAAGAAAGGTTTAAAGACAAGCCAGCAGTGGAGATCCTTTAATTATACTACCACTCTGCTGATACCCTCCCAGCTCCTACAGATTCACACAAATTGTATTTAGCACATGATTAATGAGTAACAGCTGAATGACACAGATTCGCTTGACGCAAGGAATCTTTGCATTCCATGCTATAAGATTAAAGCACATATGACTTTGTGGGAATGCAATGATGAGCAGGAAATTTGGCACACACCATATAACTGGCCATTAACCAGAGACCAAAAGATGGAAACTTATTAGTGTGACTCAAGTCTTGTGGTGTCTGAGGATGTTTTGACCATCTGAGCTGAAAAATGATGACAGCCATAATTACAGCGTGGTTGTTTGGCTTTTTAACTCAAGTGTTTTGTTTACTTCCTCGTGAGTTTTGGCAAAGTTGAGCAAGATTTGGTTTCGGTGAGGGTTTTCTAGATTCATTATGTTGTTTCCACTGAGTTGGGCCTGTACCCAAAAGAATACATGCCTTAAAGCTGCATATTCTAAGTACTGGTCTATATTCTAGATAAAGTAAGCAATGTTTCTTCCTGCTTAAAGGCCAATACTAACTGGTTTCCCAAACTATCATAATATTTATTGTAGTGATAATTAGAAACTATTACAAAGTTTTACACAGTAATATTCAGCCAGTATAGTAAAATTGCAAGGATTCCATATTAGCATGCCTCCGTTTATGGTAATTCTTTTTTTTCTTTTTTTTTTTAAACCAGATTTCCCAACCTTAGAATTTAAAAAAAAAAAAAAAATGGCTGTAGCTTCTAAATCTGAAAAATGAAGAGGCAAGTACTGTTGAAAAAAGAAGTCCAGTTTTATAGTAAACTAGGAAAATGGGGAAAAGGGCTGTGAGCACTTAAGTACCACCAACTTGAGTGAGGGAACAGGAAGGGAACTAAAATAGCTCATTTCAGACAGTGGATGATTAAGGGGGTTGCAAATGCGAAGCTGCTATAACAAAGTGAACAAATGAAAATATGGAGCTGAAGAGGAGCATGAAATATCCCGTGTAACATTTGTTCAGAGTCGTCTTAGGTTAGTTGGCTTCGCACTCTGTACTCTGGAAGCCGGTCAGTGGGCTTTTTGGTATTTCCGTACTCATAGCTGTGTTTTTATGCTTGGACGGCCTGTCAAACAAATCATTACATATATCACACCCAGCTGGCAAACACAAAGGAGGACTTGTGCTGTGGCTCACATGTACAATTAAACTTGTTTCTCTTTCAAAGATCATGAGACCATGGCAACTATGGTCAATCTTCCCTCCAGCCTTTTGACACTGTTGCTACACGACAACTAGAGCACAGCTTAACCAATGAAATTACAGGAGAGCTCTGCAGCCAATCAGGTTTCTGCAGAGTCCTCACTTCCGACTGACATGTGTCTGAGACTCATGGGACAAAATGCTTAGACACGCTGAGAAGGCGGCAGTGGAATATATTCATGTTTGACTGTTCATTTAACTCGACGACAGTAATGACATGATGGTTTACTGATGGATAAATCTTTGTGCCCATAACAGGTGTTCTATTAAAAAGCATATGAAATATAAGCAGTATTTGCAGCTTCTTTAAAACAACAGCAAACAGAGTGTTTGTCTGTTGTTTTTTAATCTTGATAAACAGCTCAAAATTAATTTTTAAAATTTCTTTTATTAATAAAAAAAAAAATCGTTTGTAGTTTTACAAAAATACAAACGATTTTGCCTCATCATGCATAATCTAAAGACCAAACAGAGGCACGCAAGACAACATAAAACAGCCAAGCAGATAGGTGCTCCGGTTCAACACTTCTGCCAGGCTGACTACTCACTCCTGAGGATGATTTGAGCGCGGCTGATCTTCTGCTGCTCCTGGGGGAATCTGTGAACTCTTGCTGCGGCCGGCATGTCTGCGGATACTTCTGCAATGTATTTCTCTTTTTAAACTCTGTCACTTACTCTGTCCTGTTGCACACAACTTTCCTTTTGCCTCGGTCTCTCTAGTCCAGCTGTGCAGTCGTCTGCAAACTCGCGTTTGATGCCAGAGACCATGAGCTCATCGAGAAATAGAGGGGGAGGGGGGGGGGGGCTTCTGATGCAAGCGTGATCACACGCTGTCATGTTAAAACAAGAAAAACACATGCCAGACTGGTGTGGTGGACAGTTGCTGGGGGGAGTGCCGGACCCCAAAATGTTTACGCATTGCTCTCACTCATCCGTGACCTGCAACCCCCCCCCCTCCCGGTGGTCCAGGGACATACAGGCTGTTTCTATGAGATGAGGGATGAAATGTGCCTTTCTCTTCACCTCCAGCTCTCAGGTTTCACCCCCTCCTCTGCAACAAAGGTTTCACAACATCCAGAGCCACATGCTCTATACTGCTGGCAGGAACAGTGAGGACTCAAAATAAATTGATGAGCCGCACTTAGCAACTTTTCACACATCTCTGTGGAGACAAGCTTTTGCCAACTCCAACTGTGGCTACCCAGACAAAAAGAGCAGAGAATACAACTCTACTCTACGCTTTAACTGCCTAACTGCTAGCTTTTCTCTCCTCCATTTGGTGAATGTACATTTACTCAAGGTAATGCTCCATTAAAAGAACAAGCCAGGGGCAGAAGCTTTAGGAAGGTAGAAGTAAAATCCATGCTCTAATACAAAAAGAAGATATGCACAGAGTTCAAAGTTAAGCCTTAAGTTTTGAAAATAGAGGAAAAGAAGTCAGAGGATAAAAAGGGGAAGAACAGCGTCTGTACAGTGAACATATCCCAGATATGTTTTCTTTATCTGGCTTCACTAAACCTGACACTAAACTAACATCAGCAATCAAGCTGCAAAGTCACACAGAGGTGTTAGCAACTGGATGTGTCAAATCAGGGTTTTCCCCAATTAAGGTGTAAACATGCTTCCATTAAAAGAGGCAATGTTGGAAGCATATGACTAGTCATAAGGTCAGAGGTCAACTGGCAGCTGACAAAGAGTCAAAAATACATATAAATGACAACAGAGTGTTGTAATAATGTCTGTGTGTGCCAAGTGCTTTGAGTGGTCAATAATCCTAAATAAAAGAATTAAAAACAAGTCCTTTTGAAGACAGGAAGGACAGCTGAAAAACAATGTGACAGTTTGTCATATTTAATCAGCTGCATACCAGTCAGTATTTAATGGACTGACAGCAAACACAACAACTACGAAAATTGAAATTCAAACCAGTAAGTAGTGCTTTATCATACAGATTTCCAGGATCCACAGAAGAAGGCAACACCAGGCTTTGGGAAGAAAAAAAATGTAAATGAACTGATGACTGACAGGAAGACGAAGTACACACACAGATGAACCTCTCTCTTCACTACGACAGACCGGTACAGCGTCTGCATCACTGCAGCCACAGCACCGATCAGTCTGTTGATCTCCTGCTCCCTTCTCCCGTCACTCGCGAACAAGACCCTGAGACACTTATACAGATATAGATGGGTTTGTTTTTTTTATACATGTTGGTATTTTCAGGAGATATGACTGACCAACTAAAAATATTACAACTGTAAAAACCTAAATTGGAGTGTCAGACTGGTCCATACTGACATGACATGAGTCCCACAATTGTTTGTCAGCTGCACATCTATGTCATCATCTCCTGATCCATCACACCTCAAAGGTGGCAAGTGATTTGGGTGAATAGTTGCCTCCCTTCCTGTAGCTGACAAGCGTGGCATGCGGTGTGGTCTTCTGCTGCTGTCACCCATCAGATTCAACATGCTGGGCATTCAGAGATACTATTTTGGAGTTTAACAATGGTTATTTGAGTTGTTGTTGCCCTCCTATCAAAACAGTCTGGCCATTCTCCTCTGACCTCTGGCATCAACATCCTAGCGACGTTTGTGCAGGAAAAGCACAGACAGGTCTAATGCTGGTCGCTTTTCGAAGCAGTGAGTTGGTGACACGCAAGTCAGGATGTGACAATGCTGTTTTTCTAACCCTTTATTCAAGAAGGCTATATTTAAAAAAGGAAAAAAAAAAAGGATGCATGCATCAACCTATGACCTCATGTCCACCTTTAAGTCTGCAATTCTCTGCTCAGACCTGACAGAAGCGGATTACCAGCCAGACCACAACACACGGCTGGCAAGTCTGTGACCCATCCCTCCCTCTCCTGATCCTGGCCTTCCTTCCCACCCTGCTTTGGCCTTTTTAGGAGAAAAGGAATAACAGATAAACTATGTGTGGGCTGTCTGCGCCCTCACTTATCCACATGTGAGCTCACTTTTAGAACAGAAGCTGGTCCAAGTCAATATCCAGCAGTGAGGTGACGAGCTGGTTTCAGTGACGTAAGACGGCGACAGAGTCGAGTGTGCGGTGTTTGCAGAGGTCACCCGCAGTAAATGCGCATGCCTACTGTATACAACCCATCATCAAAGTGATGAGTGTTTGCCTTTATTTTAAGTGCTTGTAGACACGCACATTTTCCACATGGCAGCAGTGAACCATATCCATTCTCTTCCCTCACTCGGAAACTATTCTGTGCTTTGTTCAATCTCTCACTCACACATTCCTAGCCTCAGATAAAAACACACATCACATAATTCACTCACCTGCATGTGTGGGAATCCTTAAATAACTAAAAGTGTGATGCTATTGGGCAGCTTTGTTGGCCAAACAGCAACAACGTATAAACTGATTTCCTTCCTCTCTCTTAATCCTCCGAAACAGCTGAAATCGTAATCTTCTCTGGCTATGCGGGTCAAGCTCGACTTCAAAGACATACATCAAAGCATGTCCTGATCCGGAGAAGCATTTATGGGAGGAGGAAATCAGTTCTATCTCTGATAATATTGAGCATGGGCTGCAATTGTAGAGCATCTCTTCATTAGAAACACTGTGGAGGGTTCTCAGGGGAAAGGAAATAAATCAGTGAAGTCATGGAGGGCAGAGGTCATCCTCACATGGTTTCCACATGTGCCAAGATACTTTAATCCACTGTCAGGGCTGATTTATCTAGGGTTTAATGCATGAATCCTTGCTATAGCTAAATCGAGGCACTTGTAATATGATGTTGTCCCATCATCAATTCATATGTTCTATATTTCTGGCTTCTTGCTAAAGTTTTTGTACACTTAGATACATTTTCTTTAGAAGCACTCTCAGGTTATGAACCCATCTTTTATTCAGTACATCTAAAAAAAACAAAAACAAAAAAGTATCCAAATTAGCTATTCTCTTTGTTCCTAGGACTCAAAGTGATGGAGATAAAACTGGTGTCATGTGATAGAACTTGTGTATTGAACTGAAACGACTAGTGTTTAATCTGCCTGCCTTCTCAACAGGAGTATTTTAGATCGTGCTTATGGCATGCTGTTCCAACAATCCTGGCTTGTCAGTTGATCTCTGTATCAGCAGTGATGCTGGACAACTGTAACTTCTAAGAGCCAGAATGAAAAAAGTTCAATCTGAAGAAAAATAAATAAATAAACTAGCAGCACCAAGAAGAACGAGATGGTCCTTTAGCAAATGCCTCATGGAAGTAGTAACGAACTAAGTATCTGTGCCATATAACATGATTTGGTCCTCATTACCTTTGCATACACAGTCTGCTGCACTATTTGTTGGAATATTCAGTGGTTTTTGCTTTCTGCTCTTGTCAGATTGCACTCGGTGGCAGCAAAGGAGACACAAAGTTTAAATGCAAGTAAAAAACTAATATGTCTGGACTAAAGTTCAGTTCCATCCACCCTAACTTGTATCATAAGTATTAAAGTATCAGTTGGAATAATTTTTAGTCTTGTTTACGTGAAACAAAAATTGAGCCCAGCGATAATTTGTTTGGGTAAACGGCAGTTGAGATCACAAGAGTTTACCTGGCGGCTCAGCTGATACCCTTCTACACCTCAAATAGAGTGTTAGGTTCTTTAACCCCACGCAGCCTGCCCGCAGTTACAGCTACTGCAAGCCACTTTGCAACCTAACTAAACCAGAGACATCTCTGCTGCAGTGTCACTACTGCAGATGGAAATAACAGCCTTCTTTTGACTGAACGGGTCCTGACTAAAACACGAGAGCAAAAGCAGCTGTGCAAATTAGTCTGACTGGAAAAGCTAGCTTCAGTGACTATGCTCATCCTGCTGCTTGTCTTGTTCCAATTAAGTGTGCTCACTGGCCAAGGCCGCGCCATACGATTTACATCTCCACTGATTACTCAGTAGTTCCTGTAGAGGATCAGGTCACATGTTTCCACCATACTGTGAAGCACTTTAGGTAAAAGGTTAGACAGCTAGTTATAATTCTGCTGAACTTTATATTTGAGCTGCAAAGCAAGTCAAAATTTTAAATTCTTTAAATGTTCTTTTTGTCTTTGTTTATTAAAGTGGTCATGGTATGTCACATACTGTACACCACATCAAAGAAAAGCGATTTAGAACAATTATTAAAATGGTTAAAAGCTTCCACTGTATGACTGCCATGCACATGGTAATATCAGTGATCCCACTCTGAGGGCAGGGCCCATCCACCCACTGAGTGAGTGACGGAGGGCAAACCCTATGTGTCGCAGGGGGCTGTCAGGTCCACGGGTAAATGTGGCTGGAATAGGCGCCACTGAGTGCAGCTGTCACGACAAAAATACAGTAGCAAAACAGTGGGGTGAAAGAGGAAACCCTCTGGCTTCTGTACGGAGCTGACTGCACCACAGAGGGGGGGGGCAATGTGAGAAGAATGAGAAAGACAGAGGGAGCAGAGAGGAAATCAGGCGAGTGAAGGAAAATTAAAATGTTAGAGAATAAAGCAAGCAGCAAAGGAAAACGCTGGAGGCTGAAGTCTTTGGCTGTGCCGTTTTCTCATAAGGCTCTTGTGGGGGTAAAATACACAGCAGAGAAGTCTAGTTAGTTTCAGCCATCTTGCTTCACTTAAATGGTCCGGCTAACATTCCAGCTTTGTGATACGATTTAAGGTGATTCAAGTGCATTTAAAACTAATGTGTATACAACCTGACAAGAAAACAAAGATTATATTTTTATAGACCACAGTTTGGTCTGAGCTTCATTATAGTGATACTGTAAATTAGCATGCTTGCACATCCAACTTAAAGTTTTTTGATCCGGTGTAACACAGTATTATGATTTTAATCACAGTTTTTTTTCTAAACTGCATTGAAATAGATTTCTAAGTTTTAGACATACTACAGCACCATAAGACACTTTAGGGGATCAAAACTTTCAGTATTTGAAGCGAGCAGGAGCAGAAAATTCTAGCAGAAGCCTCTCAATAGTATCACCATTATACACCATCACCAGCTGCTTCTTATACAAACAAATCACAGCAACATTTCTGCACATCTGTAGTTGTTTCACTCTAAAACTCAAAATGGTAATCCCAAGATAACTATAGTATATACTCGCCCAGCTGTGTTTGTCTTTAATTTTCTTTCTTGTGATTAATGACTTCTGTCACTCATAGTTTGAATGAGCATTTCTCAAGGAAGCAGCAACCACGCTGAATATACACAATCACTATATGACTGCAAAATACAGATAAAAAAAACATGGTTAAACTCTCAGAGACACTGCATTAGTACTTTTTTTAATGTAACAGTTAATGTAAAATTGAAGAGCTAAAAAAAAATTAATTAATTAAAAAAAGCCATCAAGATACATCCACTACTTTATTGGTAAATGGTAAATGGCCTGTATTTATATAGCGCCTTACTAGTCCCTAAGGACCCCAAAGCGCTTTACATATCCAGTCATCCACCCATTCACACACACATTCACACACTGGCGATAGCAAGCTACATTGTAGCCACAGCCACCCTGGGGCACACTGACAGAGGCGAGGCTGCCGGACACTGGCGCCACCGGGCCCTCTGACCACCACCAGTAGGCAACAGGTGAAGTGTCTTGCCCAAGGACACAACAACCGAGACTGTCCAAGCCGGGGCTCGAACCAGCAACCTTCCGATTACAAGGCGAACTCCCAACTCTTGAGCCACGTGAGCCACGTTTTATTATCCTAAAACGCTTGGATGCCAGCACCTATTGTAGGAAAAACAAAACACGACCCTCACAGTTCTACACAACTGTCCACATTTAGCCTTCCTCTGGTCGTATTAGGGATGACAAAATCCTGGCAATTCCCTTCAGCTCTGTTAAAATGTGTCCTCATGTCATTCCACTCTCACTCTAAAGTCTGTTCTGTCTCTCTCTCACGCAAACACACCACACATGTCTTAGCCCCATTAGCTTGATGAGGCGCATCTCTATCAGGTTAATTAGTGGATGGGATTAGAGTGTGATGAGAGGCATGGCTTAGGGAGAGGGGAGGGAGCATGGAGTAGCATCTGGATGCTGGGATTGCAAAAATACAAACAAGCTGCAATTAAAACCATCTTTTTTGTATTAAAATGAGGTGCTTTAATACAACGGATGTTTCTAAAGTAGGGAAACATCCATCCCTTCCTACATATGCGCAAACGTAGACACGCAGGAAGTCAGTGGAGCGAGTGTGTGTTTAGAAAGCCAAGGTCATGGAAGTTTGAGCCTGCAACTATTTGCTGGAAATTGGATTCAGCATGAATGTGCGTGCTGTGAATATGGGGCGTTTCTTGAAGTGAACGAGGCCGTTTGTGTTTTGATCAGATCTGGGGTCGATATTCAATGTTTGATAAATGAATTTCTTGCGAGAAGTAACTGCTAACCAAGCTCAGCAATGCTAAAAAATAAATAAATAAACCACCTCATTAGCATTACCTCCTGGCTGTGCTTTCAACTTGAAATGAAAATCACGTTTCAAATGGGTTTGTTTTTTATTTTTTCACGTTTCAAATGTTGACTTCCCGCAACAAATTAAGATGTTTTACTCTAATCGTTGCTTCTGGAAAAAAATGTTTTTTTCACTCAAAAAACATTTTTATTGTTGACACATGTTTTTTAATCCTTTTTTTTTTTTTTTTTTTTTTTTAAGCATTAATCCCATGTGCTACACCTTCGTGCCTCTTAGCATTTCATATCCAAAAATTGCTCTTGCCTGCAGAGTTGAGCAGAAGCACAAGTTAGTGGTTCTACTTCCAGTAAACACAGGTCCAAAAATGCAGCAGGAGCTGGAGTTTAATGCTACATTATTAGATATGTGGAAATCTCTCAGTGCTCTGTACAGGTACAAGCTCTGAACTAGTGTTCTTCTTTTCAAACATCTTTGTTAACATCCCTCCTTTGGAATGCTCAAAAGAAATAAAATTCATCAGCGGTCTCTGTTTTAGTGGAGGCTCAACATGTTATGAATACAATCAGAGGATGAAACCTCTGAAACGGAATTAATATGAACAAACTACTGGCAGTGTAAATGAGTGGGCTCTTGACATGTTATATTTGTTATGTTACAAAAATATTGAACCCCAGTGTGGGGAGTTGAAAGCTGCTTGCTCAACTTGGCTGACACAGACATGCACAGGCTGTATAATATACAGTGGGGCAAAAAAGTATTTAGTCAGCCACCGATTGTGCAAGTTCCCCCACCTAAAATGATGACAGAGGTCAGTAATTTGCACCAGAGGTACACTTCAACTGTGAGAGACAGAATGTGAAAAAAAAAAATCCATGAATCCACATGGTAGGATTTGTAAAGAATTTATTCGTAAATCCGGGTGGAAAATAAGTATTTGGTCAATAACAAAAATACAACTCAATACTTTGTAACATAACCTTTGTTGGCAATAACAGAGGTCAAACGTTTACTATAGGTCTTTACCAGGTTTGCACACACAGTAGCTGGTATTTTGGCCCATTCCTCCATGCAGATCTTCTCGAGAGCAGTGATGTTTTGGGGCTGTCGCCGAGCAACACGGACTTTCAACTCCCGCCACAGATTTTCTATGGGGTTGAGGTCTGGAGACTGGCTAGGCCACTCCAGGACTTTCAAATGCTTCTTACGGAGCCACTCCTTTGTTGCCCGGGCGGTGTGTTTTGGATCATTGTCATGTTGGAAGACCCAGCCTCGTTTCATCTTCAAAGTTCTCACTGATGGAAGGAGGTTTTGGCTCAAAATCTCACGATACATGGCCCCATTCATTCTGTCCTTAACACGGATCAGTCGTCCTGTCCCCTTGGCAGAAAAACAGCCCCATAGCATGATGTTTCCACCCCCATGCTTCACAGTAGGTATGGTGCTCTTGGGATGCAACTCAGTATTCTTCTTCCTCCAAACACGACGAGTTGAGTTTATACCAAAAAGTTCTACTTTGGTTTCATCTGACCACATGACATTCTCCCAATCCTCTGCTGTATCATCCATGTGCTCTCTGGCAAACTTCAGACGGGCCTGGACATGCACTGGCTTCAGCAGCGGAACACGTCTGGCACTGCGGGATTTGATTCCCTGCCGTTGTAGTGTGTTACTGATGGTGACCTTTGTTACTTTGGTCCCAGCTCTCTGCAGGCCATTCACCAGGTCCCCCCGTGTGGTTCTGGGATCTTTGCTCACCGTTCTCATGATCATTTTGACCCCACGGGATGAGATCTTGCGTGGAGCCCCAGATCGAGGGAGATTATCAGTGGTCTTGTATGTCTTCCATTTTCTGATGATTGCTCCCACAGTTGATTTTTTCACACCAAGCTGCTTGCCTATTGTAGATTCACTCTTCCCAGTCTGGTGCAGGTCTACAATACTTTTCCTGGTGTCCTTCGAAAGCTCTTTGGTCTTGGCCATGGCGGAGTTTGGAGTCTGACTGTTTGAGGCTGTGGACAGGTGTCTTTTATACAGATGATGAGTTCAAACAGGTGCCATTCATACAGGTAACGAGTGGGGGACAGAAAAGCTTCTTACAGAAGACGTTACAGGTCTGTGAGAGCCAGAGATTTTCCTTGTTTGAGGTGACCAAATACTTATTTTCCACCGTGATTTACGAATAAATTCTTTACAAATCCTACCATGTGAATTCATGGATTTTTCTTTCACATTCTGTCTCTCACAGTTGAAGTGTACCTCTGGTGCAAATTACTGACCTCTGTCATCATTTTAAGTGGGGGAACTTGAACAATCGGTGGCTGACTAAATACTTTTTTTGCCCCACTGTATGGGTATAGTTTCCTGGTCTAAAAGGTGAAGCCATGTTAATGTGCCTTAAATCTGCAATGTTTTTAATGGCCACCAAGACGCAAAATCTGTGGTTTCAGTCCGATAGCAGTTTGTGAGTCCTCTACTGGGCCATGAGCTCAGTCAAAATTTTAATGGGTTTATGGACCTGAAAGTCAGTAGAATGTGCAGTTCGACCATCATTCCTTCTTTACACATGGATTCAAAACAATAAGATTGTTAAGAAATCAGTTTTATCCCAGTTCTTTGTATTCCTCGAGCATCCAGAGATGGCACCGGACTCAGTAGTCATTTTCACAAAACTTTTATTCATCTTTATTCATCTTCATTTAAGCATGCACTTCTAGAAGACAAGGCCGGTGTCCCTCTGCAAAAATCTTCAACCCTTTGTTAGTTACAGCCAGCCTTATAGAAGCGACCCCATCATAAAACCCCCTACAGTGTGCTGCAAACTCTGTCTGTGTCTATGTGCACGAGCACATGAATGCCTACATGTGCGCGTTCCCACGTGTCTATGTGAGTGCTCGTGTGCGCATACCTGTGTGTATGTGTGAGTGCACATGAGTGAGTGTGCGTGTGAATGTGTGTGCGTGACAGTTAAAACACTGTGGGTGTAGGTAACTCCCTAGGTCATAAAACCTTTCTCCCTTCCAAACCACAGTTACAAATGTTTAGACCCCCACCTTAAAACATCCTCTGGGGAATTTCCACTCAGTGGGGGAGAGGCCTCCTACAATCTACTCCTAAGTTCACGACACAGTGAGGCCTTTATTACTTTAAGGGCAGTATCAATGTCTCTACAATAGTTCTACATTCTATGATAACACATTTCTAAACTCTAAAATAAGCTAAACATTCTACAAGATGAAGTAAAAAGTCATCTGAGGCTTCAAAACAGTAATTCAAAAACAAGTGTCTGCCTATATCCTCTAAGGACGACAGTCAAAATGCTAAATTGGAAATGTCCATCTTTTATATACAGTATAGAGACAGGCCAGTTATTGGTCAGCCTGATTAGAGGGGCTGATATTCAGAACATTTAAAATCACTGGTGTTATTTTGAAATCATGAAAAAAAAAAAAAAAAAAAAAAGGATCATGGTGGCTAAACCTATGCAGCCTGCAAAAGAGAAAAGGTATGCTAGCAGCTAATTTAGCAGGCTGCTAATGACCATGTGACGCTCTCATGCCATTACATCTGTTACTATTCTTTGTTTTGATTTCTTTAAGAAAGGGAAATCCACATGTAAAATGCAATGTGAAAACAAATCTACAGAAGCGTAGCTCTCAGTACAGAGAGAACACGACAAGAAATATGACTATGATTTCTCCAAATCCCGACAGCATGCAGACACCAATATATCGTCATGTTTGCCCATCTTCAGGAATAACAGCACCAAGTGTAAATGCAGATCTGATCTAAATAAAAGCTATAGCTGAATCCTGTATCAGGATAAGCTATATAGTTTGTGCATGCATAATTTAGATATTCAGTTATCATGTGGTGGAGCTAGAAAGCATGCATGCTCAGGAGGTCTCACCTGTGTCCTGCGAATTAAGCACCTCCAGTGCATGCATCATGGCACTGGCAAATACGTTTGCATCCTCCTTGCTACCAAAGTTGAGACCGTAGACTTGTCGGGCATCACGCCACTGGTGGAAGGTCTGTGTGGCCTGGTTGTACTTCAGCCCCTTGGGAATGGCACAGTTTATCACCACCTGCAGACATCCGTGAATCAGAAGAGAGAGGAAACGGAGACAAGACAGGAGAGGTTTATGACTTCAAGTCTGAAGGATCATAATAATAATAAAATATCTCCAATTAAAACACAATATGTCAACCTTGTAACACTGTCGCCTGTTATGTTGTTTAAAGTCACTTTTACTTCCTCGTAAGTAGACTTTATGATCCCCTCACTCTGTGTCTAATTTAAGGCACTTTAAGTGTTCACATCTGAGGTTTTTACTGTTCGGGGCACACAGCCAAACAGTAATGCCTCAAGGTACTCCCAGTTAAATAAGACCAATAGGGAGGGGTCCCAAACCATTTTCCCTAGAACCTAAAGGAACTGTCTGAACATTTTCCTTTTTCTACTCACATGCAAAGTCAAAAAGTATTTTTAGAAAAATCAAACTTTTGAAGCAACAAGGGGAAATTACTCACATTTGACTTGTGTATTGGCTCATATCACAGTACAAACATATTCAGTTCCATCATCAGAGTGCCTACACAGCTGAAGCCTAAAGTATCCATGTGGTCCATATGGATAATGTGTGTATTTTTAAAACATAGTTAGGATTCTGTTTAGGCTTGAAGTCAGGGATATGACTTTAGTATTTTATTCGTTAAGTTTTTAAAAAATTGATATATTTATCATTATTAATATTATTTATCATTATTATTTTAGCAATATTTCATTCACTGGAGCCTGACCATCAGATACTGGCATTTTAAGACAGACAGACACATTTTAAAAACCACATATGGTGAATGATTATTCTTTCAGACCATAAACCATATGGTCTATAGATACAACAGTGTCCAAATATGACCTTTTGTGGCTCAAAAGCAGCCAAAACTTTAATATCATGGCTTCAGTTTGCACAGTTGAGAAACAAGTGGTGATGTCACAATGGGTGGCAGCATTCTCCAAGTTACCTTTAATTTCAGTCATCACGAGGAGAGTCATGAGTCCAATACGATTCCTACTTCATCCTAAAAATAACATTACAATACTGTTTTCCCCCCTAACAGCTATGCTTCTGTGGCCATCCACAAGCTCCAACACATCCAGAACTCTGCTGCTCGTATTATCACCAGGACCCCTTCCATCCATCACATCACTCCTGTCCTGCAGCAGCTTCACTGGCTCCCGGTCAAATATTGCATCAATTTCAAAATACTCTTGTACACATTTAAGGCTATTCATCATCTCTCCCCTCCATATCTCTGTGATCTGGTTCAGATCACCATCCCATCTCGGTGTCTCAGATCTTTCTTCTTTCTCTCTCTGTCCCCTCTCCCCGTCTCGCCACCATGGGGAGCAGGGCTTTCAGCTGCTCTGCTCCTCGACTCTGGAATTCCCTACCTCCTGATTTAAAAAAAAAAAAAATCATTTCCTTCTCTCTCTTTAAGTCCAGACTCAAAACTCACTTGTTCAAAATAGCTTATCCCGCATAACCTCTCCACTCTATTTTAAATTTGTTTTTATGTGTTATGCTTTTATGATTGTGTAAACTGCTTGCTTTTATTACCGGTATTCTGCTGTGTACAGTGTCCTTGAGTGTTCTGAAAGGCACTTTCAAATAAAATTTATTAATATTATTATCATCATCATTATGTCCCTCTCTATAGTGTCTTTGCTATGTCCGTCTTTTACAGTTACTGTATTTAAGATTTCTGAACCAAACAAGCTTCTAAAACCTTTGAGAAGGCTATTAAGGCTTATTAGTATACATTATTTGCAGTAGATTTATTGGATTGTTAGCATGCTAACTTGCCTTCTCTGCTGTTAAAGTCCAACCTCTTTTTCCCCCACAATGAAAGCATTCATATTTGAAGCATCATAATCAGCATTATCAGTGAATTCACACACACACACGCTTCATTTTGTTACAGTTCATCTGATATAGCGGATATACCCTGAAAAGATGTGTAATGCGGTTTAATCTCATAATCGCTGTGCTATCTCTCGTCCAAACTAATAAGGAGAATAAATTCAAAACATTCCCCAACAGGGACCCAGCAGCTTATCACACAGGGCTTGGTGGTGTGTTTTGATTTCTGCCGCATCCTGATTTAAATGAAGGATTACTGTACTGTACTGACACTAGGCTTAAAGGTAATATTGCAAAAATACTTCAGAAGACGATACTGCTACTTTGGCAAAAAAAACCAGCTCTATGAGTGCTAATACCTGTAATCAATCTGCTCATTTATAAAGAAACAAGCTTTAGCACCAGAGCAGACATTTATTTGACTATGGAAATGGTCTGTTGTCGATTTTTGAGTTTTTGCTAATGTGTCTCTGGTAGGCAGGAAAGGATTCCCATATTTGCTTTGTATTGTTGATGGACTGGATAAGATGACAAGCAGCAAATGTGAGGAGGAACTGTGTAACTGCAAATGTTTTGTTGTGGATGGCAGTGAAACAAATAGAGGAAATGGTAAGATAGGCAGTGCCACACAGTGAGAAATCAGGCTGAAGCCCAAGTGTGAAGCGCCAACACAAACACAGCCAGTCCAGCCTCTGACTCGTCCATGTTTTTACAGGCCTCATAACTGAGGATGCGCACACTCCAGCCAGTCAATTTTTAGCACGTCTGTATTATGAATATGAAACATGTGTTCCCTGATATTAATGAAAATCCACTGTCTAAACGCTCCAATTTGCTTTATTAGATATGTTAAAATTCCAAATGGTTACCAGATCGGAGGTTGGAGGAATGGGAAGCTGCCATAAGCATTGTTCACTAGCCGAGTTTTTATACACAGATTTTGTGGCATTCCAGAAGAAAGATAACCAACACCAAAGGTTTAGTGCAATTTAGTGCGAATGTGCAATAAATGCACATGCAGAGCACACTGACAGCTGTTTGCAAAGGTTTGCGCAATAAACACAATTCTGAACTCATACATTCAGCTCATCCCTCTCACACATTGCATTTCCTGCAGGAATGTTTGCCTTTTCACAATTCCACAGATTTGCCCCAACTTTTGCATATAACTGTACCCACTGTGCCTCAGCTCTGATTGGGATGCTTTCATCTAAACTGAGGATTATTGTCAGCTTCGGGATTATTGCTCTGAAGCTATGAGCCATTTGAGCTAATCTGAGTTTCTTTCTGCTCAAATGTCCTCACCAGGACTCTGCTGTGTAGGACTAAATCATTATGTTTTCATACATGCATGGCTTGCTGTAATAAATATATGATGGTTACTTATTCTTACAAATAAAAGCTAACCAGGCAGCACGATGTGCTGACATGCACAGAAAAAAGAGGAACAAGATGGTCAAGAAGAAAACAGTTGAAGACTCAGAATACAGGTTCAGTGGAAAGTCGAAAAATATTATGGCAAAGTGCAAGTAACTCAAGGTTATTTCCATCCTTTTCTATTGTCACTGAATAAAGAAACCATGTCATTCACGTGTGAATCTACTGAAACACCCAGTGGGTCACAGCATTTGGCTGTTGCTCTCTGAACCTGGTTCTGCAGGAGGTTTCTTCCTGTTAAAAGACAGTTTTTCCTTTCTACTGTCAACCATGTGCTTATTCATACGGCTCATGTAATTGTTGGGATTTTCTCTGTATTATTTAGTCTTTACCTACAACATACAATAAAATAAAAGGCAACTTCAAGCAGCAGTTGTTGAGATTTGGCACTGTATAAATAAAATTTAACTGAACAGACCAGTAAAGACAGCATTATAAAGTATAACTCAAATTTGAGCACTCAAGTAACTTTTGCAGTTTTTTTTCCACTGAGAAAATTTACATAAAACTACAAAATAACTACTTAACACTTTTGATTAATAATAACTAAAGTAATTGTAAAATACTATCACATAATAAAACTTAAATTATTTCTACGTGTGACGTTGCATCTTGAATTGAGATTTTTAAACCAGGCACATTTTTCCACCATGTAAGCACATCAGTAATTCATATCCATTGTTTGCTCTTTGTGACACACTGATTCAAACTATCAAGTGTTCTAGTGACACTTGATGGAGTCATTCATTTGCACATTGCACGTCACACCTTCCCTGCTAGGATCTTGTTTTTTGGTAGTCTGCTGCAGAAATTACATCACAACGTGATTCTTTTTTAATATGTATAAATATTTATACTAGTATCATTGCAGATGATATGATACAGCACAACAATCTTCAAAACTAAAAGGTATATTTGTAAAAGGGCTCCAAACAACTACTGGCACACAAATCAACATGAATACTACTAATGCTGGAATGTCCCAGCCAGGGCAGGACTGGTCCAGCGGATGGACAGTTCTGTCTTGAAAAGGATCTGCTGCCAGAGGACACAGTCGGAGGTCAAAAAATGTAATATCAGCACTATATCACTAACGCAAATGTGATAATTGTGTCATTGTTTTTGTATGCTTATAGTCACAGACCATTTCTCCTTTTCAAATCTATATATATACACTGTGATAGTAACAGCCCCGTCTCATCCACTGACCTGATGATCTTGGATCTTGCGTCCCACTACACGGAAGGCGTTGTTGCCCGTGTGGTGGTAAATGTGGACTCTGCTGAAGCCTGTAGAGCCACCGGCTGGGACCCACTTCTTATTGGCATCGTCATACACCATGACAGCAGCTCGCGCCTGGCAGATGCTCTGTTCACTGCAGGGACAAGAGACATAGAAAAGTTTATTCTACCATTTTAGAAATCCAATCTTTTTCAATCTTCCTTTCTTCTTTGAAGCAAGTTTTGTGAAGTGACCAAGTGCTTGGGACTGCAAATACAAAGATGACCCCACAGGTATAAAAGCAAGAAACTGAGAGCAGAGCACACAACACCAAAAACAGACTGTAAAATGAAATTAACTAGTGAATGTTTCATTGGCTCCACAGCTCACCAATAAACTTCACTACTTCAAGCCTAGCTGTAATCCCAGCAGATCAGCTGATGGCTCAGCCGGTACACTTCCACACAACATCTCATATTGTGAATGTCATTTCAGTTTTAGCCTGTGCACAACTGATTCTGCCTCTGCAAGCTGCCTGGCAACCCGCTCCCACCTCAGCTCTGACTTTTATACAGTGATGGACCTAATCAGTGTCATATCTGCTGTCATTGTTGCTTGCAGTCCTAACTAAACTAACTTTGTTGTATTAATAGTTTGGTATGTGGGGGGGTGGGGGGGTGGGGGGGGGGGGGGTGTTTGCGCGTGTCTTCTCAGTAATCATTTTCTCCCTAATTGCCCCTATGTATTACATATCTCACCGTCTATCCCTTTTTTGCTGCCTAGCCTGACCTGTATCCACAATGTAAGTTTGTATATTGTATGTATGGTCGACTAGGTGTGTCATTTCAGCTGCAGGCAACTGCAACCGACAAAAACAGCTTATCCGTATCCTTATTTATTTATTTATTTTTAAAATCGGTGTTTAACATGGTTCATACTCCTCCATAATCAAACATAGCAGTCTAATATCAGTTTAATCAAACATACCAATTCTCAAAGGCAGCAAGCAAATGCCTTCATTAGTGTTACTGATCAGTATTAACTAAATTCCTATGAACTTGGTCTGCAGTGCACAGACTAAAAGTCCACAGCCCTTCAGATGCCTCCAAGCTCCTCAGTGACACATTAGTAATCATCCATCTAGAGATTCTCTTAAACCAGCAAACAGCAAACCCAGACAGTATCCTACTGGTTGTCAAACTATTTCTTTATTATATACTGAGGTGTCAAAACTCGTCATTAAGGGTACAGGGAAGGAGATCAAATGTCCTCTTTACAGGGGAAAGAGTTAAAGACTGACAGTGAGGGGAGACTGCTCATTTGAGAGGAAAAAAACTGCCTCCAGTCTTTTCTGCTGCGATGGCTACATCTGCTGCCACACAGCTGATTTAAGGCCTGGAAACTCTGCTGTGCTCACTTTTCACTGTAGCTATGCAGCTTTGGAATTGCACTTTCTGTAGTGGACACATGAACCTGCCTCCAAAATCACTCCAGAGGCTATCATGTTGAAATGCCCAAATTCGGCTATGAAATGTGCCTTTTTCAGCCTGATATAAAAAAAGAAAAGAAAAAAAACAGTTTTTGCCTCTATGGACAGTTTCCACCTACATAATAATGGTACTGTGGTTTTGTTTTACATCTCATCAATCTGGTTTTACTTGAGGCTTAAAGTTAAGAGCTGTGGAGGCTTCTAATGACAAGTGTGTCTGCACAGTCAGATGTAGAGACAGCGGTCATTCAGGCCTCAGCACTGCTAAGTGTAGGTGCATTGGAATTGGACAGATTTTAAATGCAACTTGCCAACTAGGCTTGCTAACATCAGCTGAAACTTGGCTGCTTGCAAAACACACATGCTAGAGTGAGATGGAAAAATGATTTTCCTTTAGCACATCAAAAAGAAATCTGTTATACAAGCTTCCATATAGCGTGGTGACATGTCCTGGTAATTAATAAGCTAGGATGTAGTTTTGTATCTGCTCATATTCAAGGTTTGCTATAGATTATTTTGCATCCATGCAGTTCGGAAACACACAAGCTGTTATATCATGTTTTTTTTCTTTTAAAGGTCAAATTTAAAAGCAGCACAAGCCTGCAGTCTTCACGTTAACTACCCTGCCTTATAAACGTCAATGTCTATAAAACACCATCTCATTGGCTTGTTATATATACAGTGGGGCAAAAAAGTATTTAGTCAGCCACCGATTGTGCAAGTTCCCCCACTTAAAATGATGACAGAGGTCAGTAATTTGCACCAGAGGTACACTTCAACTGTGAGAGACAGAATGTGAAAAAAAAATCCATGAATTCACATGGTAGGATTTGTAAAGAATTTATTCGTAAATTAGGGTGGAAAATAAGTATTTGGTCACCTCAAACAAGGAAAATCTCTGGCTCTCACAGACCTGTAACGTCTTCTGTAAGAAGCTTTTCTGTCCCCCACTCGTTACCTGTATGAATGGCACCTGTTTGAACCCATCATCTGAATAAAAGACACCTGTCCACAGCCTCAAACAGTCAGACTCCAAACTCCGCCATGGCCAAGACCAAAGAGCTTTCGAAGGACACCAGGAAAAGTATTGTAGACCTGCACCAGACTGGGAAGAGTGAATCTACAATAGGCAAGCAGCTTGGTGTGAAAAAATCAACTGTGGGAGCAATCATCAGAAAATGGAAGACATACAAGACCACTGATAATCTCCCTCGATCTGGGGCTCCACGCAAGATCTCATCCCGTGGGGTCAAAATGATCATGAGAATGGTGAGCAAAGATCCCAGAACCACACGGGGGGACCTGGTGAATGACCTGCAGAGAGCTGGGACCAAAGTAACAAAGGTCACCATCAGTAACACACTACAACGGCAGGGAATCAAATCCCGCAGTGCCAGATGTGTCCCGCTGCTGAAGCCAGTGCATGTCCAGGCCCGTCTGACGTTTGCCAGAGAGCACATGGATGATACAGCAGAGGATTGGGAGAATGTCATGTGGTCAGATGAAACCAAAGTAGAACTTTTTGGTATAAACTCAACTCGTCATGTTTGGAGGAAGAAGACTACTGAGTTGCATCCCAAGAACACCATACCTACTGTGAAGCATGGGGGTGGAAACATCATGCTATGGGGCTGTTTTTCTGCCAAGGGGACAGGACGACTGATCCGTGTTAAGGACAGAATGAATGGGGCCATGTATCGTGAGATTTTGAGCCAAAACCTCCTTCCATCAGTGAGAACTTTGAAGATGAAACGAGGCTGGGTCTTCCAACATGACAATGATCCAAAACACACCGCCCGGGCAACAAAGGAGTGGCTCCGTAAGAAGCATTTGAAAGTCCTGGAGTGGCCTAGCCAGTCTCCAGACCTCAACCCCATAGAAAATCTGTGGCGGGAGTTGAAAGTCCGTGTTGCTCGGCGACAGCCCCAAAACATCACTGCTCTCGAGAAGATCTGCATGGAGGAATGGGCCAAAATACCAGCTACTGTGTGTGCAAACCTGGTAAAGACCTATAGTAAACGTTTGACCTCTGTTATTGCCAACAAAGGTTATGTTACAAAGTATTGAGTTGTTGTTGTTTTGTTATTGACCAAATACTTATTTTCCACCCTGATTTACGAATAAATTCTTTACAAATCCTACCATGTGAATTCATGGATTTTTTTTTCACATTCTGTCTCTCACAGTTGAAGTGTACCTCTGGTGCAAATTACTGACCTCTGTCATCATTTTAGGTGGGGGAACTTGCACAATCGGTGGCTGACTAAATACTTTTTTGCCCCACTGTATCTGTTGTCTCAAACCCAGTCTGACACTAATGACATCATCATTGTTTTCTCACCTAAAGCCAAATATGGTGGCCTATGATATCATGAACCTGTGTGACAATTTACACTCTGAATACAAGCAGGCAAAAACGCAGAGGTTAAGACGGGAAACGGAGGGAGAGCTTGAGAGACAGGAAGTGTAAAAATGACAGGCATAATTGCTTGGGGAAGGGTGAAGGAGTGAAAAGAGTCAGGGAGGAAGTGATGAGAACAGGCCATATACACATCCTCAGAGAGTCTGCGTCAGTGTTAGAAATGCATGAAAATAGAGGCTTTACAGTGAGAAGAAAAACACATCTCGGAATGTAGACCACGAACGAGGTTCACACACAGACACACAGGAGTGCAAGCAGTCTCCTGCATATGCCAGAGCTACTTAACATGCATCTCACTCCAGGTTTCAAAGAATATTCTGTGGAATTGAAAAAAAAGAAACTTCCCGAGACTGCTGCAAAGCATTTATCGCCAGTGTGTATTGTGGGCTTGTTCATACACCCATGCCTCTCCAAAGTACACACAAGGACACACATGCACAAGGTTCAGGCATCCATATGCACAGCTCCCCGCATTTCCAGCTCTCACAAACACTTTCACGCCTCTGCTCAAATGTGCTTCATCATGGTCGAGCTGTGGTAACACCCCACAGAAGCTGATGAACTTACAATATGATTTAATGTCAAACCTCTCTGAAGATGCACCGAGACTTCACACCTCAGCCCTCACCTTACATCAAACTAGTAAAAGCTCTGAGCTCAAACACACTGGAGCTGGAAATAAAGACAGAACCATTCATTCACGATCACTGCAGATTTTTCAATATTCTACGGGCAAATTACTCCAACCTTACGTCTCTATTATACTGGCCAAACGGAGTAAGAACGATTAACTTTTCTCCTCTGAGGCTCACAGCAGCAGCAGCTACAGTGATTTCAGCTGGGATTGGAAGATAAACCCACCCCTAGTCACTGGTTTATGTGCATACAAGTATTCAGACCGCACACATGCCTTTAAATTTCCAGTTGCATACTAAAAACTGCAAAGAGGGATGATACATTTCTGAAAACACCAAGTTTTCAGTCTCATGTGCTAATTTACTTCCTCTTAAAAACAAAGATTTGTTTTAAAGAAGCAGCACTGTAGCCAAGTATTCAGTATTGTAATTGCTCAGATGATAAATTAACAGTTTTTAGACCTTCAGTCCTTTATGCTAACAGATAGCATAGTTGGGTTGGTCTGGTAGCTGGGTCAGACTAGTCAAAAAAAAAAAAAAAAAAGTTGCCTAGTCTGACGAGTTTCCTGTCCTGCTGTGACATTTAGATAGTAGAATCAGAAGTTTCAGTAAATAATACGAAAGCATGGATGCATCCTGACGTACAGCAATGGCTGAGGATGCTGCTGGTGTGGAGGCGATTTTCTTGGCACACCTTAGTACCAAACGAACATCGTTTAAACACCACGGCCTACCTGAGCGTTTTAGCCAACCATCTCCAATGATCACTGTGTACTCATCTTCTCATGGCTGCTTCAAGCAGGATAATGCACCATGTCACAAAGATCAAATCATCTCAGACTGGTTTCTTGAACATGACAATGAGTGCACTGGACTCTAATTGCCTCCACAGTTACCAGATCGCAATCCAATAGAGCCACTTTGGGATGCAGTGGAATGGGAAATTCACAGATGTGCAGTCCACAGCCTTTTGACGGTATTGTGTCAGCATGGACCAAAAACTCTGAGGAATGTGTCCAGCAGCTTGTTGAATCTTTGCCATGAAAAATTAAGGCAGTTCGGAAGGCAAAGGGGGTCCAATCTAGTACCAGCAAGTGACAAAGTGAGATTTTGTTATTTTGTGTCAGTTTTCTTCTTGCTTTTATTTAACAGGCAAGTTTAGTCAGCCTTACTGTTTGGCTTTAGCTTTAATTTACCTTATGATTATAGCATTTCATCATCTTTACATATAAAACCATTTCAGACTCGCTTATATACGGGAAGTTAGGAATGATTAGGACCCCCCAAATGCTATGACTTCATATCCCAGGACCTCCTGGAATTGTACCAATGGATTTGGAATTGGGAGAGTGACTGAATGCAGCCATTCAAAAGAGGCACTCTGAACCTCACAACTGAGCAGTAAAAAAATAATGAGAGCACTGGTGCATATTTTGGTTACTGTGGTCACTTTGTTTGGCCAGATAGGATGTCACATATTATCATAGCATAAAATAAATTCAAGCTCAGGACCACTGCAGACCATAGCCTGCAGGCTTTAAGTCATAAACTCTCACCACACTGGGTGCGCATGTCTATGCAATTTCTCAACATTACATTTTTGTGTGGTGAATGTAGTACAGCTTGCATGTGTGCGATTCGAAGAGATTTTGTGTTGAAGGTCCAAGTGCTCTTTGCAACCAATGTGAGCAAAGACAAGGAATATGTGGAACCAAAAGAAAGAAAATGTGGAGAACAGATGAGCAGACATGACACAGTTGCTTTCTCCTAATTGGTCCAATCTCTGTAGGATAATTACTTTGACAGTTATGGTTCTTTTAAAGCAGACAGTCATCAGAGGAAGAACCTGTAAAATGCACCCTTATTTACATTAATAGCAATCCTAACTGAGATTGTACATGAGTATGTACATTATGTAGTGGTGAATTGTCTTTCGTCTTTGCAGCCAATTCAGTGATATGTCTCAGACAGTCACAGTGAAATGTAAGCTTTGATGGTTAAGTACTTGACCGGTGTAATCTAGTCCTGTTGACCCTCCTCGTCTCCTTGTTAACCCTTCCACTAAATGTATCAGCTACCCTCTGCCTGCCTCTCTACTGAGACTACACTGCTACACTCTGTGCCTCTGTGCCAACATGACTGCAGAAAGAGCCATGCTTTTTCCTAAAAAGGAATTCCTAAATGCAACTACAGATTAGATTTCTGAGATTTATATTAAGTTAAATGTGCTTTATAAAATGTTCTTCTTGTCTGAATAGCAACCAAACTTTGGCACATGGATACATTTAAGTCCAATGGTTGGATCCACTGGTTCCCATCTATATCGGATATTATAATGTCACCTTGCTACCTGGCAGCCACCTACCAACGGGCTAAAATCAACAGTTTACTGACGGCTGGACATTCATGATGTCCAGCCTCCGGGAGTGCTGACCACTTGAGGATAGAGAGCAGAGCTCATGATTCAATTACAGGAAGTCGTCCAGCTCCTGAAGCAGCAAAGAAGCCCCAGACGTCACACTAGAATAGAATAAAATAGAATACTGTCATTGTACATGTACAATGAAATTATGGGTGCTCCACACCAACTGTGCCAGAATAAAATATAAATAGTAGACAGCAAGAATAAATAGCAAACGGGAAAAATATATACACAAGAGGGATAAATAAAAAAAATAAATAAGGCACACATTGGAGAGCAAAGTAGTTGCAAAGTGCTTGGAAGTAGTGCAAAGAAAAGCGCTTGTCTGAATAGCATCTGTGAGTGGCCTCAGTGATGGGGGTTGCTCAGACCATGGCTCAGATTGGTAAGGTGTGTGGGCAGGGGTGGTGTAAATTGTGTGGGGTGTGGGTGGGGGGATAGTCATTGAAGCAATGGGGGCCATGAAGCAATGAAGCATATCAAGTAGCATTAGCTAACAGTAGCTTACATTAGCTTAAATGACCATCTAATTAACCAGATCTGCTTAGTTTAACAGCTTACTTTATGAGCTCCTTAAATTTCACCATGTTAGATAAAATACCAAACTACAGGCTAAAAATCTGAATGCTCTTACAGACAAACAACAGTTTTACATGTATGTGGATACTATTTCCCTGTTAAAAGGAAAAGCGAATAGTGACACATCAACACACACACCGACACACACACAAAGAGGACAAATGTGCAGATCTGACAAAAATAGAAATGGAGAGAATGGGAAATGAAATGAGAATATTTTCATCTCCTTCATTAATGTTAATGAAGCTCTGAGTTTGGAGCAGTTCTGACTTCAAAGAGGAACAGAACAGCTCCAGGGTATTCACTACCATGATGTCACATCCTGCCAGGATTGGGGTGGGTGAGGTACTGTGGGTTTACAGAGAGCAAAGGAGTGCAGAGGAGAGAAGTAGAAGACAAAAGCAAAAGGGAATCACTGATTTGGCTCCTTCTAACCCATGGTTGTTGAACTAAGGTACTGAAGACTGGAGCAAGTCAAATTTCTGATTACCTGAAAATTACTGACTCAGTCCATCATTACTATGGCTGGAAACTGCGACTTTTTCCACAACTGATGGGCCAGCGTTATGTAAGCAGCCGAGTGACTAATCTAAATATAGAAAAAACCCAAAAATGGCCAAACTAAAAATCTCATTCAGTGCGTCTGCCAGTCTGACAAAGCCAGGAGCTGAGTGATGAATTCATTTGTGTCATTGTGCCAGCTATACAGAGCCTTATGATTCACCATATGTGGAGTATTACTGTGGTATCAGTGTGGTGATCTCTTCACAGTAGGGCTGGGCCGTATCATACCGTTCACGGTAATACAGGTATAATGTTGGGCAATGATAAGAAAATGAAATATCGCGATAGAATATGAGTAAAACGCGCATGCGCAGTGCCTTTGTTTTCACATGGCGAAAAAAAGCATGGTGGCGACAGAGAATGAGAAGAGCGAAAGCGGATCGTTGAATGGAACGGATGAACCAGAATTGGTTTGTAAAAATGCTGCAACTTCAGGGGTGTGGAGCTGGTTTAGCTTTCATCTGTCAGATACACAACAAAGCACTATTTCTGGTAGCACATGCTAGCGGGCCGTCGTTATTACCGTGTGTTTTGGAAAACACGGCACACTTAAAATCAATCCTTTGATTTTTCTGAAAATCGACAGAGCCCCTTATAATCCCGTGGGGCTTATGTATGAATTCGGGTTGTGTTTACTGACCTCGAAACGATTTTATGTCATACACGGCGCTCGAAAATCTGTCAAATGTTTTAGTATGACTTTGCTAAGCTACAAACCCGCACCGCTTGATGGATTGTCAGAGCATTACGGCTATCGTAGGCAGGAGCCTCGCGGAGTGATACATACTGTGCTTCAACATAATATTACCGTATTGTGTGTGTATAACCTCTTTTTAAGTTTTGTGGATATTATACATGGTTACGCTGAAGATATGACTTTAATGCACATAAAAGTTCTGGTCATGTCCCAGCAGTAAGTGGAGAACTAATTATGTAGTGCCACACCAGGCTCACCAAAGAATAGCAACTACATCACTATCACCAAGTCCAACACAGTGGAGCTGTAGTTCATCATCCCACAGATGCTCGATTGGATTGAGAGTAGGGCTGCACGATTTTGCATAAAATGAGAATCACGATTTTTTGGCTTAGAATTGAGATCACGATTTTCTTTTCCAGTATAAATATTTATTGCACTTATTAACTGCACATCAACTTCGTAACAGTTGAGACTGAACATAAAAACAACAAATGTCTCACGTTTTGTTGTTGCCGCAAAATGTTGTACTGCTTGAAATTCCGTCTCCACCGTTGCTCGACGCTGCGTGTATAGAGCAGGTAGTGCAACAATAGAAAAATAGTTGCGGGACGGCACTGTGTAGCGTTTGTCTAGGGTGTTGATCATTTTCCTAAATCCCTCGTTTGCACAGTGTTGATGGGAGCCATATCTTTGGTCAGGTGATAAGTAATAGCCTCCGTAATTTCTTTGTGCCTGCGGGAGTTCGACGGGTATAGGGAAGCGCTGTATAAGGTTCCCGTTATTGATGTTTGGGTGGTTGACGGGACGAATTTTCTCCTGTCACTTTCTCGTCATCCCTGACGTGCTCTCAGTTGTTTTTTTCCCTGCTAATTTTAGCATCACACGGCACAGCTTCTGTATCACGTGGCATGAGGCTCCGCCCTTGTCATTTGTTGAGCAGGAAGAGTGAGCGCTTGTTTTCATGCAGATTACGTCCCGGATCAGAATGCGGTACAATCGTCGTCTTTTTTTTTTTTATAAATAGTTGTCATTTGGAAATGAGATCGCACATAAGTATGAATCGAGATCGCGATTTTCTAACGATTAATCGTGCAGCCCTACATGTGAGCCAGGAAATCCGTAGGCCAAGTCAACACCTCAAAGTCAATGTCTTGCTGAAAGAGGCCACAGCCATCCAGGAGTACCGTTTCCTGCAGACTAGGAACACCCCAGAAGAGCTGCAGTTTAGGAGACAACAACAATCACATTCTGGCCATTGTCAGATTCACTCAATCCTTACGTTTGTCCATGTTTCCTCCACTTAACACATCAACTTTGAGAACAAAATGCTCCGTGATACATCCCACCCACTAACAGGTCCCATGATGAAGAGACGATTAGTGTTATTCACTTCACCTATCAATAGTTCATAGTGTTATGGTTGATCAATGTGAGAGATGGAGAGTGGAAGTTTGCAGTGGCTGCAGTTTTTATACAGCTGCTCTTATCGAACATTCCACTTCACTGGTCTGATATAAAATTCAGATTTCCTCATTAATGATACGTTGCTGATATACAATGACTGTTTGTTTACAGTGTTCATTATTTCCGAGTTACACCAATGAGGTTAATTTCATTAAACTCTGTGGTATTTTTTGGCCTGAACAGATGTATAATCATTGAGACTACACTTAGCTGCTCAGACTCAATCAGCCTTCAAGAGACAAATTAACAAAAGGGTGCCCCTGACAAACACAAACACACACACACTTCTCAGAATAGATTCATTAACATGACTCACAACAGAGGCATTTCTTCATTCTGCCTCCTCCTCTCTCTTTAAACTGACTTGCTCTCTACAGTTTGCCCCATTTGGCTGACAATAAACTGAGGCTCTGGTCTGAAAAGCCAGAGTCAGCCGTTTTCAAGGTGGGGGAGGATGATAAATCCTGTGAAGCTGAAACAAAACTTGCAAGCTGAACCAAAATGAATGTTAGGGAAAGCTTTTCCAAGCTTGGGCGTGGAATCCAGCGGGAGTCCCCGCTGTGAAAATGCACATGAGGAGAAGAATAAAAGACAGAGGTATACTGGGATTGGGAAAGCCATGAAGGTTGTTAAGGCAGAAGTGCAGCTGGCTATAGACAGAAGGAAGGAGTTCAGTGTAGAGGGGCTCTAGGGAGCATCCCAGCCACATCTGCATCCTTCCTTTTCACTCAGCAGCCTGGACTAACTTTTAGCTCACTCTATGTTGTTGTTGGGTTTTTTTGTTTTCTTTGTTTTCTTTTTAAACTCTCTTTCTAACTTTCTGTCCCACTAACTCAACCTCTTGCTGCCCTCATCTAAACCCTCTTTCCCTCTCATTCTCTTTTCTATTTTATTAGTCAGCCATCGACTACAGTGTGGAGCAGAGAGCTCCTAGCTCATATGGAAGTGATCAGGAGCAGACAGGGAGGGAAGACGGAGGCCCGCAGACAAGAGAAAGATCCTGTTCAAACACTGGGCGCAGTTACAGTACCAGTGTTTAGAGGAAGAGAAAATTAAGAGATTCCAGTGGACTCCAGACTCTTGGGGGTATCTGAATATGTCCAAAAACCTAAATCACCCTAATCTAGACAAGAAGTCAAATAATTTTCAGAATGGATTTGCTCCACATCATATTTGCACCAAAGACTTTTGACATGAAGCTGCAAACAAACAAGAGCAGGAACTGACGATGTTCACACACATTCAGTCCACCTCACTTCTCCTAAACAACTGTGCTTATATCAGACAATAAAGGTGATCCATCAGATGTACTTGTATTACACCCACCTTTTAAACAGGAAACGCCAAACAGGAGAACGTCAGCTACCTGATATGACGTCATGACATTTTTCTGAAACCATTCAGCATGTTTCATAAATGAGATTCAAACTTGAATCAATACATCAAATTTAATGGCAACATGGAAACCCCCTTTATCACATCAGTCATAGCTGTAAAAACACCTGGTGTGTGACAAAGGAGCCATCACTACTAGTGACTATATATAACCCAGTACAGCCCACAATGATGGTGTGCGTGTGGGGCAGCTAGACTGCACTAGCCCTGCAGCCAGATATGAACAGCCACAGCAACATTCAGAAATTGAGCAAGCAAAGGTCAGCGTCTGGCCAGTAATTTAAGCAGGAATCAATAAAGAGATACACTCGTCATTTATAGATGTTGTAAATCCTGGAAAGGGTTTATAAACCCAATGCTGAAAAAATGACTAAAATGACAGGCTTACTACTAGGGCTGCACGATTTTGCATAAAATGAGAATCACGATTTTTTTGCTTAGAATTGAGATCACGATTCTCTCACGATTCTCTTTTCCAGTATAAATATTTATTGCACTTATTAACTGCACATCAACTTCGTAACAGTTGAAACTGAACATAAAAACAATAAATAAACATAAAAACAACAAATGTCTCACGTTTTGTTGTTGTACTGCTAGAAATTCCGTCTCCACCGTTGCTCGACGCTGCGTGTATAGAGCAGGTAGTGCAACAATAGAAAAATAGTTGCGGGACGGCACTGTGTAGCGTTTGTCTAGGGTGTTGATCATTTTCCTAAATCCCTCGTTTTGCACAGTGTTGATGGGAACCATATCTTTGGTCAGGTGATAAGTAATAGCCTCCGTAATTTCTTTGTGCCTGCGGGAGTTCGACGGGTATAGGGAAGCGCTGTATAAGGTTCCTGTTATTGATGTTTGGGTGGCTGACCGGGACGGATTTTCTCCTGTCACTTTCTCATCATCCCTGACGTGCTCTCAGTTGTTTTTTTCCCCTGCTAATTTTAGCATCACATGGCACAGCTTCTGTATCACGTGGCATGAGGCTCCGCCCTTGTCATTTGTTGAGCAGGAAGAGTGAGCGCTTGTTTTCATGCAGATTACGTCCCAGATCAAAATGCGGTACAATCGTCGTCGTTTTTTTTTTTTTTTTTTTTTTTTTTTAATCGTTGTCATTTGGAAATGAGATCGCACATAAGTATGAATCGAGATCGCGATTTTCTAACGATTAATCGTGCAGCCCTGCTTACTACTCTAAATTAGCAATGAGAAACTGGAGAAAAAGCTCCTCAAGGAACAGCAAGACTGAAAAATACCCCAGGAAGCTAACATAACCCTTATTTTTAAATATCTACAAATGAGCCAGAGCTTTAAAATCCCATGGTTAATGCAAGGTGGTTTTGGGCCACGAGAATATTTCCATAGTTCTAGTAGCCGTTACAAGCGCCAGCCCCTTTCTGGGAGTAAACTGCAGCATCTGAGTATTATTGTAGTTCTTACAACTCCATTTTTAGCTTTCTTGGTATAATGGTAAATGGACTGCAACATATAAAGTGCTTTCTGCTACTACTTTTCTATTTTGAGTATGTCTCAGTCATCTAATCAAACAGTGCTTTTTAACATTTGCAGACACACACATTGATGCAGGGTTCAGCATCTTGTACAAACTTTTCCAGCAGTTTCAACTCGTAACAATTCACCTAAACATGCTCAAAGAAGACTCGAAAAGGCTGAGCTACACTTTGTTTTAAGTAGTTTAAGATGTCCAACTAGGCTAAATAACAAAACATGTCAGTAATCCAACTCCAACATCCAAATTTATTTCTAGCCAACACAGTTTAAAGTCACAAAACATATCAGATGTTCCACACCGCACTGGCTTCCGGAACCAGGCCTACGCATTTTATCTCATGGTCATTACACAGCTAATCACAGAAAATGTTGTTACCGTTAATGACTGTTAAAACAAACTTCTTTTATTCCATTTTAAAGCTATATTACAATACAACTAGTGTCGTCACTCCCTTGATTATTTCCAAGTCACCTAAAGATGTAAAACATTATCATCTGCTAATTACCTGAACCCCTGACTGGACTATTCAAGTTCCAGTCTTATTTAATGAGTTCTAAGGCCAGGTCCACTGAATCCTTTTGGATTCAATTAGGCTTTGTGTAAGTCACTCACAGAAACCATGAAGAGCGTGATCCTCAGAGGCTTCGGCCACAGGTGGCACCAATCCTCATCCCACCACACAAACACGCACATCTTTTATTAGTGGCTCATCCTTTTCAGTGTCATCCCCTCAACAAGCCCATTTTGACCTTTCCTTAAATTAAACCGCACACTTTTTCAAATGGGCTACATTACAGTCAAAGAACAACGCTCAGACACATTTGGCTGACCTATTAGTAAGGACACAGCAAATAGAGACAGAAAATTTTACACTTGGCAGAAAACCGGCTGTTTCAAGCATGCACTATTGAACATAACCCAATCCAGATATCGAGTTCTCCAAGGTGTTTGTTCAAGTCGCTGTATATCACTTATATCTAGTGGTTTTTACAGGTAGTTTCCAGAGTTCAGACTGCGGCCTAACTGGGTGCCTGGCACATTTTACAAGGGTCCAATCACAGTTCTATTCACACACGGACAGGGGACACATTGATGGCAGAGCAAGTCTGCACTGAACTCAGCTTTCACTCCTCTTAAACCACTGAAATAAACAACTGCAGCCTTCAGGTGCAAAACTGCAAAGGTCTGGTTCAGCAACAGTCACATCACAATTCTGGTTTAATGTCCACAAAGTTCATAAAATACCTCCAAACTTCTGTTTCTTTGCCAAATACTCCCACAGGACTGGTTTAAAAGCCACAGAGCACCCTTTGTTTAGGTGAAGCTGGACATAAGGCAGTTATGCACTATGCCTTGGAAACTTTGAAAGACTGTCAGAAAGTCTGAAGATCTAATGCTCAAGACAACTTGAAAACATACAAGAAAGTCTGACTCCTTTGAAGTGACAAAGCAAACAAAACCAAGTATAATCTGTCTAATTCAGAGTTAGGGTCAAACTCAATCCCAGCAGATTATCCGATCTCACTGCCAATTAATACTTAGTGCCTCATATGATCCCTTTCCAGAAAACCTATTAGCAAATCTCAGCAGGTTCCAAAATTACAAAGCAACTCTGCAGGTCACCTCCACACAGGCTCCTGCTGTTCATGCATATTCTGCATGTACTTGGAAATCCCAGAACAGAGTCATAGTTCAGAGTGTAAAATATTTCAAATGTAATAATCTTATTTTTTGCAAAATTATCCAGACTAAAAGATCACTATTAATTTCTTAATAACATGGCATGTGAATGGAGAAGATGCTCATGAGGACCATGAAATAACACAGAAACTTAAAGAAATTCAGCATCTGCAGTAATCATGCTAAGCTCTCTAAACAGGCTTAGTTTTAACATTAACATACAGAGCCAGGTTTCAATCAGCTCTCCTCCCAATCACCTACTCACAAGCTCACTATGGCTGGTCAAAATGACCTTTGTTCTGATTTGAAGGCTTGTAAAGTCAAAGGTCAACTATAGGTTATTATCCCAGCCCTGTTTGTTGAGTTATATGGTCCATATCTGGATCCCTTGGTCCATTAGGCGATTTGAATACATTCGGTTTAATTCATTCATTTTGTTTCCCCAACTTTAAAATAAATAAATCTTCATTTCATTCCATGAAAACAAACAAAAAAAATCCAAATGAACATAACATTCGTGCTACTGAGCCAAACTCAAATGTTGTCTGACATTTTAGCAAACAATCATCAATAAATAAACAGAGTCTTCATGTTTAACATCACGTTGCAACTGCTAAATCACCAATGTAGCTACTTGGATCCAACCAAGCCCTTGGGGAAGAAGGCACACAGGCATGAGAACAGAAAATCCTTCAGTCAACTCAGAGTTGACTCGAACACACTCCGACAAACTGAGATTCGAAAACAAACTGCCCAAAAAAAACCAAAACCAGACCTTCTGCATGTGGATTTAAACATCTGGTTTTAAAAAAAGAAGGGCATCAGACTTTACACAGGTCGCCATTATTCACCGATTCAGGGTTTAAAACTCTATGCATCACATTTATTATGAATGCAGCAAAAACAAATGATCACAATTATTTAGGGGGACAAGCACGTACAACACTAGCATCCATTAGTACAATACATCCACAATGTAGCTAATACTAATCAATTATCTTCTCTTGATAGTTACAGAAAACCAGAACCGTAGCTTTATGCTCTACATGACATGTAAATTAAAGTCCTTGTCATGCCTTCAGTCTGTGCCAACCATTTCTTAAAACTTTAAAGAAGTCTGCACAAAGGATCAATTCCTGAACAGTTTCAGTTTCTGTTTGTGGAAGCGAAGGGCCCAAAATAACAGACGGCTAGCTTAAACAGATGGTGGCTTATGGATGAAGTGAGAGGCTGCAAGGGCCATTGTAAGTTAAAAATGATTCGGTGTACTGTGAATCATGCAAAGAGAGTAGAGTCAGAAATACACTCAACAAAAATATAAACGCAACACTTTTGTTACTGCTCCCATTCCCCATGGGATGGACTTAGAGACCTAAAATTCATTCCAGATACACAATATAACCATCCCTCCCAAACAGTGGTCACAAATCAGTCCAAATGTAGTAGTGGGCACATCTGCTATATTGAGATAATCCATCCCACCTCACAGGTGTGCCACATCAGGATGCTGATCTGACATCATGAGTAGTGCACAGGTGTACCTCAGACTGCCCACAACAAAAGGCCACCCTGGAATGTGCAGTTTTGTCTCACAGCAAAATGCCACAGATGCCACAAGCAATGAGGGAGCGTGCAATTGGCATGCTGACAGCAGGAATGTCAACCAGATCTGTCGCCCGTGCATTGAATTCTCAACCATAAGCCGTCTCCACAGGCGTTTCAGAGAATATGGCAGCACATCCAACCGGCCTCACAACCGCAGACCTCATGTAACCACACCAGCCCAGGACCTCCACATCCAGCAGGTTCACCTCCAAGATCGTCTGAGACCAGCCACCCAGACAGCTGCTGGAACAATTGGTTTGCACAACCAAACAATTTCTGCACAAACTGTCAGAAACCGTCTCAGGGACGCTCAACTGCATGCCCGTCGTCCTCATCGGGGTCTTGACCTGACTCCAGCTCGTCGCCGTAACAGACTTGTGTGGGCAAATGCTCACATTCGATGGCGTCTGGCACGTTGGAGAGGTGTGCGCTTCACGGATGAATCATGGTTCACATTGTTCAGGGCAGATGGCAGCTGAGAATGTCCCAGTTCTTGCATGCCCAGCATACTCACCGGACATGTCACCCATTGAGCATGTTCGGGATGTGCTTGACCGGCGTATACGACAGCGTGTACCAGTTCCCACGAATATCCAACAACCTCGCACAGCCATTGAAGTGGAGTGGACCAACATTCCACAATTGACAATCTGATAGACTCCATGCGACGATGTGTTGCACTGCATGAGGCAAATGGTGGTCACACCAGATACTGACCGGTTCTGGGTCCCCAGACCCCCAATAGAACAAAAAACTGTAAACTTCCAGGGTGGCCTTTTGTTGTGGGCAGTCTGAGGTACACCTGTGGACTACTCATGGTGTCAGATCAGCATCCTGATGTGGCACACCTGTGAGGTGGGATGGATTATCTCAATATAGCAGATGTGCCCACTACCACACATTTGGACTGATTTGTGACCACTGTTTGGGAGGGATTGTTATATTGTGTATCTGGAATGAATTTTAGGTCTCTACGTCCATCCCATGGGGAATGGGAGCAAAAACAAAAGTGTTGCGTTTATATTTTTGTTCAGTGTATACAGTGGGGCAAAAAAGTATTTAGTCAGCCACCGATTGTGCAAGTTCCCCCACTTAAAATGATGACAGAGGTCAGTAATTTGCACCAGAGGTACACTTCAACTGTGAGAGACAGAATGTGAAAAAAAAAGCCATGAATTCACATGGTAGGATTTGTAAAGAATTTATTCGTAAATCACGGTGGAAAATAAGTATTTGGTCACCTCAAACAAGGAAAATCTCTGGCTCTCACAGACCTGTAACGTCTTCTGTAAGAAGCTTTTCTGTCCCCCACTCGTTACCTGTATGAATGGCACCTGTTTGAACTCATCATCTGTATAAAAGACACCTGTCCACAGCCTCAAACAGTCAGACTCCAAACTCCGCCATGGCCAAGACCAAAGAGCTGTCGAAGGACACCAGGAAAAGTATTGTAGACCTGCACCAGACTGGGAAGAGTGAATCTACAATAGGCAAGCAGCTTGGTGTGAAAAAATCAACTGTGGGAGCAATCATCAGAAAATGGAAGACATACAAGACCACTGATAATCTCCCTCGATCTGGGGCTCCACGCAAGATCTCATCCCGTGGGGTCAAAATGATCATGAGAATGGTGAGCAAAGATCCCAGAACCACACGGGGGGACCTGGTGAATGACCTGCAGAGAGCTGGGACCAAAGTAACAAAGGTCACCATCAGTAACACACTACAACGGCAGGGAATCAAATCCCGCAGTGCCAGACGTGTTCCGCTGCTGAAGCCAGTGCATGTCCAGGCCCGTCTGAAGTTTGCCAGAGAGCACATGGATGATACAGCAGAGGATTGGGAGAATGTCATGTGGTCAGATGAAACCAAAGTAGAACTTTTTGGTATAAACTCAACTCGTCGTGTTTGGAGGAAGAAGAATACTGAGTTGCATCCCAAGAACACCATACCTACTGTGAAGCATGGGGATGGAAACATCATGCTATGGGGCTGTTTTTCTGCCAAGGGGACAGGACGACTGATCCGTGTTAAGGACAGAATGAATGGGGCCATGTATCGTGAGATTTTGAGCCAAAACCTCCTTCCATCAGTGAGAACTTTGAAGATGAAACGAAGCTGGGTCTTCCAACATGACAATGATCCAAAACACACCGCCCGGGCAACAAAGGAGTGGCTCCGTAAGAAGCATTTGAAAGTCCTGGAGTGGCCTAGCCAGTCTCCAGACCTCAACCCCATAGAAAATCTGTGGCGGGAGTTGAAAGTCCGTGTTGCTCGGCGACAGCCCCAAAACATCACTGCTCTCGAGAAGATCTGCATGGAGGAATGGGCCAAAATACCAGCTACTGTGTGTGCAAACCTGGTAAAGACCTATAGTAAACGTTTGACCTCTGTTATTGCCAACAAAGGTTATGTTACAAAGTATTGAGTTGTATTTTTGTTATTGACCAAATACTTATTTTCCACCCGGATTTACGAATAAATTCTTTACAAATCCTACCATGTGGATTCATGGATTCTTTTTTCCACATTCTGTCTCTCACAGTTGAAGTGTACCTCTGGTGCAAATTACTGACCTCTGTCATCATTTTAGGTGGGGGAACTTGCACAATCGGTGGCTGACTAAATACTTTTTTGCCCCACTGTATAGAGTTGGAAATGAGCACTACTGCCCCCCTTTACCTACACCTAGTTTTCCAACAGACATAAATCTGGGTTAAAAGTTTCATTTGATCATTTGTAATCATGCTGAAGTGTTCAGTATGTCAGATTTTGGTTCATGATCCTAATTCTGAAATTGACTAGATAACTTGATAAGAGCACACCAAATCAACAACAATTGTCACTGGTGAAGCATGAGGCATTCTCTTCCCATCGATCAAAAGTGAGCAGCAGTTTCCGTTTAAGGTTCCTATAGAAAGAGCACAAAAGCAGCAGGACTAAGTCTGTGACAACAGATACGTACCGGTGGATTTCCATTTTGGAGGCCAGTACACATCTCTGACTGAGGATGAAGCTGGAGGCTTTGGACTGTGGACCAGAAGACTGGATCTGCATAGCTGCCCACAGCCTTCCTGCTTAAGTAACTCAGCCAGCCCCAAGCGTGACTTCTCCCCTACCAGCCCTTTCCGGCTCTTGTTGCAGTTGCTTCAATTTTGCCAAAGTAATATCCCTGCTACCAAACAGCTCTCTTCATCATGCAAAGCAGGGTGCCAGCCACCCCCCTCCCCCTTCTCTTTAAAGCCCCCTTCTCAGGGTGATTCTTTCCTTATGCGTACATGCGACGACAGCAAGTCAGCCAGCAAGTCGGCAAGCGAGGGAACCGTCTAAACAGTCAGCCAGCTGTGTTTTTCCCATGGCAGCGGCACCAGCCAGCAAATACGCGCACGCTTTGGTCTTGGCTTTTCGCCGCCGTAGCGACAGCAGAGGTATCCAGGCAACAGGCTCCTGCACAGCCCACTCCTGCGCTCCTGTGGAAGAGGCTGCTGTGGAGAAATCCACACGGCGGGATCCAGCAGTTCACAGCGGCTCAATTCAGGAGGTTGCAAGCGGGGGCTGGGGCATGAAGGGAGGTATCCTTTACATCTGTCGCTCTCCTTCCCCTCGCCACTTCTGCTACATCTATCTCATACCTTTTGTCTCTCACTTGATCACCCCTTCTTTCATCTACCCCTCCCCTCCCTCTCTACTTTATCGCTGTGACCATCCACACACTCCCTCTCTCACCATATACCCACCCACCCAACTCTGCTCTCTCACTCTCCTAAATAAATAGACTAAAGAGAGTGAGCAGCCAGATGTAGTGATGTATGGCGGATGTGGAATAAGGATTAGTCGAATATTTCCATCTCTGTTGTCACAGGAGGCAGACATTCGCAGCGACCACGCAAAGTTCTTCATTTCTTTATTCAGTGTCCTGGCCTGCTTCGGCACAGCTAAAATCCTTTCTTTCACTTTCAGCTATCATCAGCTGGCATTGTGCCGAACAATGTAACATCAACATACATACGTTATGAATCTACCTAACAAGTCAAAATGACCCGCATTGGCGCTCCTAATCAAACATAATATTGGATGGAACATGCGACAGCTTTCTATAAAGGCTCATGTGAAGTAGAATCTGTATATACTGTGGGGGGGGGGGGGGGGATTTTCAGCCGACATTTGGGCTTTCCTGCTGTGCTGCGATTCGCTGTTCTGCAGCCTGTACCAGGTTGTATTGGTTGCTATGCCAACTTTTATGTTAAATTGGGAATTTGGGAGTCTTTTTTCCCCCTGTTTTGTTACAAGTATTAAAAGGAGTAGAAGAGCAGATTCACAGCACGCAACCTCCTGCCAGAAAAGCCCCAGCTTTGAACTAGGAATCATTTTGCAGTGAAGTGACAGTACTAACCATCGGACAAACATGCCAACCAAATTAACTTATCAAGTAGTTTACAGCTGGAAACTGAACCTTTCACCACCTTCAGTGTCCAATCAATTTGGGGCATTTATGTCTAGAATTGAGTTTCATAAATTTGCAGGGCCGATTTCATGCTCATTTAGAGATAGATATGTGCCTTTCATCACACATATCTTTATTGGAAAAATTCTTTTTCCTTAGGAACAGACTGTAAATGAATATAAACAAGAAAAACAACCTCTGCCTTTTTTCCATTTTAAACAAATGTATCAATGTATTTCTACTATACATGATTGACAGTGCCTTTTCCAGTCCTGAAGATGTGTCTTCCTGAGCAGCTGTCGTGATAAATGATCGACTTGAACACATTTTCCTTTTTTTCAGGGTTAAAATTAGAGTCGTGCTTCACCCTGAAGGCTACAAACTAATTCAAAAGTGGATGTAAATACTACAAGAGCTGAAAATAAAGGACTTTTTAAAAATTATTTCCCATTGGACAGCTGGCTTGACAGGCACTAAATCAGCCTCAATAAAGCAGCGAATTTCTATCAGCGCAGAAGGGCTGACATGTGCTTTCAGGGCAGGACACAGAATGTATAAAAAAAATACACTGAGACAGACACACAAACACAAAATACACAGGGTTCCAAGGGCAGACTGTACTCTTGGAGGTCGGAACAACAAGAGCTGGAGGAGATGCATATATGCGCTTTGGTTCAGCACATGAAATCAGACACTGAGGCAACACTGAAAAACTGAGCACTTCAACACAACACAGGCATACAAACATACGCTGTCATTGTCTCATTTATAAAGTCCGATATACAGCTTTAGATTAAAAAATAAATAAATATGAAGACGTATATAATTACATTAAAATTCCGGTTCGTCCATAAAGTACAGCTGCCAGTGTAAGACAGAACTATTAAAGGGAGAGGTAGCATGTGCCCTGGAAAACGGGGCTTGACGAATGAAAGGTCTATGCAGAGAGCAGTTTGTCACACTCCACTTAAGCACTGAGTCAAAAGCTGCCGAAACCATGCTCACACATCACAAGCTATTACAATCCATTTGGGAGGGGTGAGGAGGAGGAAGAGGGCAGTGTGAGGCACCTGTAATAAGCTATCAGTTATTTCTATCTGAACACCCGTTACAAATGACTTTGGCTGATCACTACAGCCAGTAGTGACTTTGAAAACATCCAGGGTTGTAATTTGGCAATTAACAACACTCTCAGAATTACAAAAGAGGCGAGGTTATTTTGTTCAGAAACACTCCAAACTGTGTGTTTACAAAAACTTCCAGAGAACAGAAAACAGCAGCAAAACCCAGCACTGAACAGCGTAGGCAACAACAACAGATACGCCTTTAAACAACAGTCATATCAGCATAAAGGAGGAGGAGGGGTGGAGGTGGGTTGCCAAGAGGCTTATAGATGTGCAGCAAGTGTGGAAACCTTGTTTAGGGCACCTGTTCTGGTCATTTCCATCGCCGCAGTTTTATATTTAGACTCCAGTTAATTAGCTTTGAATGACTGGCAGTTCAGCTTTTTCCCATGTATTTATCTTAAACTGCGTCTTGGTGCAGTACCCGATTATGCTTCACTGTTTCACAAATTGAAAGATTAAACAGCAGGTGGGTGGGACTGCTGTTCTCAAAGCTGTGGCTGCATGCCTGAGATGACCATAGTAGGGATATCCCTCTCTATAATATCACAGCCAGAAGTAGAGAAGACATGAATAAATTTTTTTTATTTTAAAAAAACAACAACTCTGAAGCCTGAGCTTTTGGCTCACATGGATAACCTGTACACATGCTGAAACTTCAGCCAACTTAATATGAGCATCCACCATGCCAACAATGGACAAAAAAATATGGAAAAGCATAATGTGCCTTTTAAGACTTTAGTTGTATAGAACCTTTAGTAATACTGGGATCCAGGGAAACGGGAAAAGGTGAAAAGAGGAGCAGTGTAAGCTCTGAAAAAGAAAGAAATGCTGCAAATAGCTCTACTAATAGAAAGAGAGAAGGAGAAGAAAGAGATGAAGTGAGCAGCACATCTCGTCTCCCCCGAGGCCTGATGCCATTTCAGGTTGTGTCACCGCAGGAGGCTGCCGAGTACAGGTGGCTCAAATGCCACAGACAAACATACACACAGCTCATAAACCGCAAGCTACGTCCCACACAGTTATTTCAAAAGCTAAATAAAACAGCGACGTGCACACATTGTACTGTATACACTGAAAAGAACAATGCTAACAGATTGTATACCACAAAACTCCCAAACTATAGCTACACCACAACGGCTTCCACAGTGTCAGTTTCACAAAGTCTTACATTTAATACAAGAAGAGTGAGTAATGAAGACAAATATTTAGCAGTCATCAACAGAGCCCAGCTGATGCAGGATTTCTAAGGCTGACAGAGATACCAGTATTTGGAGATGTCAAAATACCGGTTATACCAGCTGATGTAACCAGGCACACAACACAAAGAGATTTGCCCAACATTTGTTAGCTGTAGTTCGTCTGGGATAATATGAGATTTTCAATGTTTAAAAATAAACTTGTGTTACTGATACAACAAGTCGTGGATTACTCATTTACTGCTCGGATCAGCTGGTTGTTGTAGCGATGTTTGAAATACCACCGGATGCCCTCTAGTGGATAAACTATTCAACATTAACTACGACAAAATCGTTGAACTGCTTTTGCCCAGTCTCATTTTCCTTTTTAAAAATTTTCTGTCATAAGCATTTTACATAAGCAGGGTGTTTTTTATGACTGTGCGGGTTTGTTCCTGGAGAGCTTAAATTACAATGCATCAATTATACATGTGTGAAAGGCAACGTAATTCATGCACAAGTAGTATAACCAGAATGACTACTAAGCTGTCTGTGTCCACAACAGAGTACAAGTCAAGTTTCAGTCACACCAGCTTTACACATTGTAGAGACACCTGTGAGTCGAGGCACAGGTCACAGTGACACATTTTAACAGAGCAGCTAGTGTTTCCTCAGAGCAGAGTAACGATGAGTCAGGGGTGGATAAATGGCAGTAGAAAATGAAATTAAGAATTAAGACCTCTATTGTTTGCAAATGTCCAGTATTAAATCCCCCAAAGCTGCATGATTTACCTTGGCTTTTTCAAAGAAATAGAACAAAACAAAAAAACAAAAAAAAAAAACAAAAGTATAAAATCAGTCAAATCACAGAATTAGATGGTACTTTTACTTATTTCTAATCATTAACTATACTCTGGAGAGAAGTCCTCCTCCCTTTGATGTTAGAAATTAATATTTAGAGGTTGTGACAGGATCCAGCAATGATTCCAGAAAATGTATTTGTTGAAAGTAACATGAGTTAAAGTAACATGAGAAAGTAACATGTTAAAGTAACATGTTAATGTAAGTTAAAGTTACAAGTTAACAAGTTAAACAAGTTAACAAGTTAAACAAGTTAAAGTAACATGAGTTAAGCCCATCTTCAATATGGACAAATAAAGCAGGGTTTTCATCAAATATGAGTATTTACTTTCTACTTCTAATTTAAATGAATCCAATCTGGAGATCACATGATCAAACGTACAGTATCAATCGTAGCGGTTCTCCTGCTGGTGCTGAAACAGCCCTCCTCTCTATTTACACTCAACAAACAGCCTCCTCTTCCTAATGTGGGTGTGTGTCCGTGTGTTACTGAGGGACGAGGATGACATCATCAGGCTGGTCAGCAGTACTTTTTGCCTCAGCAGGCAAGAGAGGGGGAAAAAAAAAAAAAAAAAAAAAAAACAACTATAGCTGACTAAGAGGAGAGGAGCGTGAGGAAGAAAGGGAGCTTTAATTTTTTTGTCTATCTATCTCTCTCTCCAGTTATACTGCAATAGGTATAGGCTGATGGGGGATTCCCATGATGCACTAAGTGTTTCTTCTTCGCTCACTATGTGTTAATAGACCTCTTAATAACATACTTGTTATTAATCTCTGGCTCTCTTCCACAGGATGTCTTTTGTCCCATCTTCCTTTTCTCTCCCCAATTGGTTGCTGCAGATGGCTGCCCCTCACCGATCCTGGTTCTGCTAGAGGTTTTTTTCCTGTTAAAAGGGAGTTTTTCCTTCCCACTGTCGCCAAAGGGATGTCATATGATTGTTGGGTTTTTCTCTGTATGTATTATTGTAGGGTCCTTACAAGATAAAGCACCTTGAGGTGACCGTTGTTGGGATTTGGTGCTGTATAAATAAAATTGAATTGAATAGAATTTTCTGAAACTGTCATATGTAGGAGTATTATAGGAGTATTGGAGAGATTTCGTTCATAGCAGACTGCCATGTTCAAAATAGTTCAATTGGTGACTAAAGCTCCTAGAAGAAGTCAGTTTTGGGATTACCGAGAGATCAAGGCAGGACATTTGAGACTGAAAATTTTGGACAGTAAAGCTTCAAATTAACCATAACACAACAACATTTTATGGATCATTCTACAGCCCCAGTCTCCCAGTTCACATCAGGAATTTTCTTATGAAGTCGTGAACACTTGCTTTAACTTAATGGAGTCACACCTAAACTCCAAATGCTTTTAGTGAGGTATGACTGGCCTTCTGAGCCTAATACCTACATTTGTATGATTCGCTGTATGTGTAGTCTGAATGGGACTTGTTATAGTGCACAGGACAAGGCTTACAGTGAGTTGTATGTGAAGCTGAACACTAAGGAAGGAGAAAAGGATTTGGAGTAAGGGGATAGGGAGAGAGATCGAGCTGGAAAGGATGTACAGCAGATTAAGGTTAGTGATGGAGATGTACTAACAAGTGAAGACAGTGTGCTGAGAAGCACATAAGAAAAGGAATGTCGGTAAAAAAAAAAAAAAAAAAAAAAAAAAAAAAAAAAAAGTGGTGATGAGGATGATGAGTGGAAGCAGGTGGTACAGACAACATACCTGTGGAGGTACAGAGGTGTGTATGAGAGAGGGCAATAGATTGTTTAACACAGTCTTGTAGAGTGGGAAGATGCATGGCCTTCTCTATAGTGTGTTGTATCAGAAGTGCTGTAGTAATTACAGATGGATAAAAGTGATTCACTACACAATGAAAGGGAGTAAAGAGAGGAACTGTGGATGAGTCAGAAGTGGCAGAAAACTATGTGCAGGTGGTGCAGGGCATGTATGATGACAGAAGACGATGTCTACAGCAGGAGTGACAGATGGTTTCAAGGTGGGGGTGAGATTACATCAGGAATCAACAGCTTCTGGTGATGGACAGCAAAACAGATAAAGTCAGACAGGAGTCTACATGGAATATTATGTTCACGACAACGCTGCTCTGTAGACAGAGTAGGGAGCAGGTGGAAGAGAGCCTGGAGAGGTGGAGGTATGCTCTGGAGAGAAGAGGAATGAAAGTCAGTGGAAGCACGACAGAATACATATATGTAAATGAGAGGGAGACCGGTGCAACAGCGACAAAACAGAAGTAGAGTTAGTTTATGGTAGTGAGACCTTGTATAATGTGGAAAAGATGGCACTAACAAAAAGACAAGAGAAGCTGAAGGTGACAGAGTGGAAGATTTTCTTTAGGAGAGAGCAGGATGGAAAATTAGAAAATAGATTTGAAATGAGTGTATCATAATGACAGCTAAGGCTGAACGCTCTGGAAACAAAGTGAGAGAGGCAGGGACGGCTTGAGGGACAGACACCCCCGTTATACTTCATGAAAAAGTTTAAATAAAAGGAGCATTTGGTACGGCTTGGAAACAAATCACTGAAGTTAAGAACTTTAGCTGAAAGCAACAAAATTTAAACTTTGACGATTACATGAAGTTGATCAAATATTTTATTACTGTTGGTTTTGTTTTTCCAAGAAAATCTCTAACATGAACTACTAAGTTTAGTTGACTTGGTGTGTGGGACAATCAAAGTGTCACGGTAACTCTGAGTACACACTGTCAAAGAAAATTAAAAATTACATGGCTGCTAGTCTCTGCTTGGCCAACAGTCTTTGTTTCTGTATTATGACAGACAAAGTTACAAACAATATTGTCATGAGTGACTGAGTCAGCTTTGTAAAGACTAGTGATTAGTAAAGAGGAAGATGAATTAATGTGGTACCAAACAGTTTCCCAGGAACATCAGGGAGTGTGACAGACTAGAGGGGCAGAAATATAGCAAGAGAAAAGACAAGAAAGCTGGATCATGGTGGAAACCTCTTGTGCTGAGCCAATCAAGCAGTTTCGTGTAATTTGGGAAAAGGACCCAAAACAAAAACAAAAAAGCCCCACACACCCTGCTGCTGAAACACAGACATGCATGTCTCTCAAGGGATATGAATGGCTAATAAGCTACAGATCAAGTGGCAGGCAGGTACGCTAAGACTGCTAAGGAGGTCTGTCCACAAGACAAACTAGTGATATCAGTGGTCCATTTAATCCCAGACAATATACGAGTATAGTCACGGTTCTCACAGCACACAGGGTGTGAGAACACTGCCGCAGTACACAGATAGCTTCGCATTACTGCACAGACGGCAAAACTGAGTGGAATACAGCTGAAGAAAAACCAGCCTTTGTCCTTGCATACCTCTCCCAGGATGTTTTCAGGTACACTGAAAGGCACATGGATCATTTTACATGAGTGGACCGAGGAGAAAAACCTGAAACCGACAGTGTTCAGCAGAAGGCGGATGCTGGGTGGGGACTTTTTTTCATTATTTTGGTATTCTCATCTGCACCTTGACCTTCTGCACCAACCTGTAGCACAAACCCCAGTTTTAGAAAAAAAAAGGATCAAAGTGCCTCACAAAGAAAACACTAATCGACTGAGTGTTTTACTCAAGAGATTCAGCATTCAGCAGTTTTGTACCATGTAAAAGTCCTCTGTTTGAATTCTGCTGTCATCCACTCTGACATATTGGACCCAAGCCTTCTCCAGCTAATGGCTATATGACATTCAAGCATATTACAAGCTGTTTAGCAATAGTTCAGTTCAGTTCATTTTTATTTCAAACATTTCAAACATGTGCCTTCACAATCATTACAAACTATTATTCCATTATTTGTTTGAAAAGGAGTAGGCAGAAGTATTTACTTATTTGTCCCTACCCCCTCAAGTTTTACCTCTCATTCATTTAATTGTTTTTTTTTTGTCTTAAATTAAACAAACAACATATGCAACAAAAATAAAACAAAACAAAACATACATAAATCAAAAACAATAGCAAAGGATAAAGAGAGTCACTGCAAACTTAGACACATAAGTAAGAATGCACCAGGCACACACGTCAGATTTTAGGCATAAGAGTTAAAAGGTATCAACATCAAAGGAAAAAGTAAATATCAAAAGACATTTTTATGATAAATAAATGCCATTTGTGAAGTTACTGAATAATCAAGGTTACACTACTGAACAAAATTATAATGACTATGATTTTTGGCTATAACCAAGTAGCAAATATATTCAACATGAATATCTGGAGTTTAACAGCAAAACTGTTTATTGGTCTGTGAAAATTCCAAGATAAAGCAGTTTGCTTTTGTTGCCTTCAGTGGTGATTTAGGTCTGAGGTTTGAAGTACAGACATAACAGAACAGCACGGTGCTGTGTGGGGTGGGAGCATAACTCTGTGTTGCTGTCATTTGACCTGCAATGCTTCTGATGTCCAGCCTGGACAATGATGTCATTGTTGCTGGGTGAACCATTCTAGAAAGAAAAAAAAAAGAAAAAAAAGAAAAATGGGGCAGCAGGTGATCTGCAGATGGATGCCAAGTCAAATTTGCAGTGTTGTGAATGTGGGGACATTGAACAAAATACCAGTTTAAAATCACTCATTTAGCTACATTACCTCCACTTATTACAGTGAAACACATTTTGGAAATCACTTTGATGCTGCCAAGCATCCAAATGAAAATGAAGGGAGACGTGCTCAGTGGAACAAAGGGTATAAAAATGATGTGGCGAGCAGATTCACAGGGCACAAATCAGCAGTCCTCACACTAACGAGACAGCAGATATTTGCCAAGAGGAGGTGAACTATCACCACAGAGATAAAATACCCCGAGTCACCATCACATACATTTTTAACAACAACCCAAGAAGGACAAGCCTGCAAAGAGGTTTTTAGAGTCCTTTAGGAAAAACAACGGCAGCTCTAGAAGCAGCAAAGGAGAAAAGTACCCTGTCACCACACGAAGAGATGAATCCTATCCTGTAACCGAGCTCCAAACTCCCTCTGATTGGACTCTGAGTTTAACAGCTACTGCAGTTCTATAAAAAGGAAAGCTCCTCAACTGGTGAGAGCAGCTTTTTTAGATGGGGGGGCTCCGAATAATGAATGAATTTGTGGATGCTGATAACAGCTGCAGTGAGCGTTTCAGCTGAACTTTGAGTGTCCATGGTAAATGGCAATGGTTCAGCCAGACAGGTAGACGGGCAGAGAGACTGAGCTCCACAATAATCACACTTCCCTGAGCCTATACTACAAATACTTGCCAACTCTGCTTTGGAGATGATAATACTGTAGGTAAAGACATAGAAAATGGTTAATATGGTTAACCCCGAAATCCTACATCGGCTCCATTGCTATGGCCGGCTGAAACTTACGAATCACGAGTCATCCTGGCGTTGGTAACCGCTCAATCTGGCACTTCCACCAACTGTACAAGAAAATCGGTCGCTGGGAAAGTTTGGTCTAGTGTCCACTTTCTCCACAGGCTAGCTGACTGAGCAGCTGCTTTGGCCTGGCTCCACGACTGACTTGACTCCACAAGGGAGAAAGTGAGAGTGTACGGGCATCCACCCAACCACAAGGCCTGCTGGAAGTAACCCCCTCCCCATTTCAGCCCATACACCCACCCGGACTCACTCACCTCACAGGAGCCTGGGCTAAAAGTGGAGCAGCTAGGTGGGGGCATGTAGGGAGTGTAATGAGTCAGGGGTTAAAGAATCTTTTTCTACAGTCCAAAAATAGATACTGTGACCTGCACACATCAGCTTAGCTCATGTGGGGGACTATCAATGGTCTCCCAATTCAAGGTTCAACTCCAAGACATGTTTTACCATCTATTACCAAAGAAGGAACCTGAAAACGAGCGTTAAAATCCTTATATAGGTTTTTAAAAACCCGGACAAAAAAAAATAAAATGTTTTTTGTCAAATGAAATTAATCCATTGGATTAGACTTTTTATTTATATTCTTAGGATATCCAGTCAGGTAGACGTTCTGCAAACAGAAGGACACAATCCACAATTATGTGCCGATATCTGAGAGTCTTTGGGAGTTTTCCCACTCTGCTTACAGTTTAAACAGTCTGATTGGAAAGTGAAAACAAAACAGAGACATTTGTGCCCTTCTACATCTCTTCAACAAGTTAGACCATCTGCTAAGGCCATTCCAGTCACAGAGCAGCTTATGTTTTAACGGCTTTATAATTACACAAAACCACAACAAAAAAGAAGGAAAAACAAACAAACAAAAAAACAAAAAAACACCACACTTGAGGTCTACAGAGGTGCTGCTGACATTCTGCCTCTGCTGCATCACAGAAACACACGACATAAAACTAGTTCTTCCTTCCCCTCAGAGTGAAACGATGCAGCAGGGATGTCTCCATTCAGCACACTGACATTGCACATTAGGGAAAGCACAGCTGCGACTGTTAATAGTAGTTTTCTCCCCTTCCTGCGTTTCATTAAGCCATGACAGAGCCAGCATGCTCAGGTTCATACTCAGGTTGCTGAAACTAAAGGGTTTTTTTTCCCTCCCCTCCCCCCTCTAATCATTTTTCACTGACAAAATACTGAACTCGGGGAAATACGCTCATAAAGCATTTCTAAATTAAAAACAGTCAACTGTCTTTTCCCCCAGGTAAACTCACAGGTAAACACTGCAGCAGTCATCACACAGTAGGTTTAATGCCTTAGATCATACATCTTAGATCATCTCTAGAGCATCTAAAGCCCCCTCTAACAATCAGACCACTAAAGACTGTGACTTGCTTCAAGTGCACAAATGTGAAAGTATACAGAAGTTTCACTTTTCCCATATTTCAAACTTTTCTATATACAAAGAGAGTTCTTGTACAGGGATCAGAGGGGCAGATCAATAGGATTTGACATAACCTAGATGGTTTGAAGGAAGTCTGAAGGATTGAATTGGAACCTTTCATCGATTCAACAATGCACATTTGAAACTCAATGCGAAAATCTCAGAGTTGCCTACATTAAAAAGTAAAGGCCTTCAAAGGCCATTTGCATGAAAGTATGTGAACATTCTCAGCCTTGAATTACTATACTCTGCTATTTAGGGGGCCTGATTGCACTGAAGTACAGGAATGATCTGAAAGCTACTAGATCAATGAAACTGCAGGAATAGAAGTCCTGTGTTTGACCTCCCACTGCCTGACAAAGCATACAGTCGGAGTGTTTCACTCTATAGTCCTCAAAGGAAAGGTTCTATGGACAATTCTCAAAGGTGCGTCAGGTCAATATTGAACCCATTTTTCAAAGAGTTTTGCAAAACTATTGATATTATTGACGCCCACAGATACCAAGTGAGCTGCAGTTGGCATTCAATTGCTAGTTTTAGCACGCAGATCATTAGTGTACTATTTTGGAGCTAGCATCGACAACTGGATTCTGCACTGTGTACTACATTGCATCTATTTTGTGCAACAACTTAGAGACCAGCTACATGTTGTATATCGGAATATCAAAATGACAATATAATTTGACTTGGGTGTGACACAGCAACCATGAACACACGAGTGGAAATTAGTCATCTAGCTTCCCAAATTCAAGCTAACATGACCCATTATATTAACCTGTGTATAATGTCACATTATACTGGTTTAAGACAACAACAGATCATTAGCTTAGGCTGTTTTGGATTCAATCTGAAACCCCGCTTTTTGTCATTTGCTGACATTTGTGAACTCCTACCATTCTGCTATTGTCAGATAACGTTCATTATTGTTGACACTACGAGCTGAAGTAAGAGTTGACAAAGATTATGTTTTTATGATACCGTATTTTCCGCACTATAAGGTGCACTTAAAATCCTTTAATTTTTACAAAAGTTGGGAGTGCACCTTATGTATGAATTCTGGTTGTGCTTACTGACCTCGAACTAATTTTATGTGGTATAGGCGCTCAAAAATCTGTCAAAAAACGTTTTAGTACGACTTTGGTGAGCTACGAAGTTGCACCGCTTGATGGATTGTCGGAGCTACCGCAGTCAAGAGCCTCGTGGAGTAATCTGGGTCCAAAACTCCATCTACTTCAAGTCCCAAAGCCAAACGAACACTGCGTCATCAGTGAGAGTTAAAAACAGTCTAAATTCTTTCATATTTAATAAAATGATCAGCGTTGCTGCTTTACCAGGTGTAAAAATTAAGTTTAACATCCAGTTTCATCTAGGAAGTTAGCTCACTAGTTTCCACCTAAACATGATATAGCATGTTCCGACTGAGCGATCTCTGAAAGAAATTACAGCTCTGCCATCACTTCCAACATAAATGAAGACAGAAAACTAAACGGCTCTGAATTTTTTAGGGTTATTGAAGTTGGACTAGCTGGTATATAATGATGTGCTGCGTGATTGCTAGCGACACAGCTATGTTAGCATAACATAAACACAGTGAAGATGGAGCATGAATGCTAACTTTTTTCACTGGATGAAAGTTATCGGGAGGTTTCCCGATGGTTATTGACAAATGCAATCGCATGGCAGGATGCTGTAAATGGACCAAACTTCAGTCAGGAGAACAACTGAAATAATCCATCCACAATACGAGGTTAGTCATAGGGCTTTTCAATATAACCATATCTATCAGATGACGATATGAAAATGTCTATCGTTTCATATTACACTCTCATTTGATTCGTGGCGTCGCAAAATAAACTTTTTATGGCAATAGTTTTTCATCGTTTTGATGGTCACTGTAGTGGCTATATTAATTTCTTAAAGTTCTCTCTTTCTCTTATATTTAAAATAACCACACTACGGATGGACAAGCGACTGTTTTTTATGCATTGTCGTTAGCAACAACGATGTGCGGATGTGTTAGTGATGTGCGGATCGATCCTGAAATATCGATTCCTCCCATATAGAGCTGGGCGATATGAGATTTTTTCATATCACGATATGTTTTTTTCATTTCAGGCGATAACGATATCTATCACGATATAAGCCAAATAACTATATTTGTAAGATTTAAATGTGCCGTTGCTCACAAGTAAAATGTGAAATAATCAGCAGCTTGTTTTTATTTAAATATTTATTTCCCATAATAAGTTCAACAGGGTAGATGTACTTAAGGAACATGAGACTTTTTCAGATAAATAAAGGCAAATATTGCAAACTACACAAAAGGCAGCCGCTAAAGCGTTTAAGTTTCAAAATAAGACAAACGAAACAGACTAAATTGTCAATTCCACTTAGAAACAAAATATAAATTCTAAAAATAAATCTTAGTTTGTTTTACAGAAGAACAGACAAAACTGACTAACTTTTGTCAATATCAAATAAACTGAGAACTAAAAGGAAATTCTCAATCTCTCCTTGTTGTATAGCTGAGCTTTTCAAACAGTTTTAACAGTTACTTTAGTCTGACAAAAGCCGAATGACGAATTAGCGCTTCCAGTCAGAGACTGAGGCTACGTCCACACGTACACGGGTATTTTTGAAAACGGAGATTTTCCGTTTTCGTTTTAAAAATAATCCCGTCCACACATAAAGGCAGAAATGAAGGAAAACGCTGCTATGAACATGCCAAAGCAGCAGGTGGCGCTAGATTCCTAACCGTGCCTAAATGTTGGCCAATCAGAAGTCTAGAAGCCTCGGTGGGAAAAAGTAAACAAAGCTGGGGCATAGAAGCAGAACCGAGTCGTAAGTGTGGAGGGACAGTAACTGTGTGTATATGTAAGCATTTAAACACTGCAGAGAGTAGAATTAACAGTAACAGTATTGTAGAAATTCATTTCACTGAAACAATAACATGGCGCAGTGTGACGCATGCACCAGTTTATTGTATTTCCAGACTTGCTTTCGGCACAATTTACAGTGCACGCTACTCTGTTTTTGTCAGACTTGAAATAGCCGAAATACCTTCACACTACGGAACTTCTATGGCTCTTCCGTTTGACAATCTCTCCGGCATTGGAACCATCATCTGTTTTCTCTTCGGTCACGCTCGGTTGATTTTTCTAGTCGGCACACTCATTTCCTCCATTACGCGCTGGCTCCATTACCCGCTGGCTGCTTCCCAAACAAACACACGTGCGGCTTGGCACTTGTGCTGTACATAACAAGTCACGCGACGTGACGCTGCGGCCGTGACGCTGCGGCTCTGCGCTACTTAATTTGGATTGGCTGACCTTGGACAAGAGCGGCGAGGTCTATCGCGATAGCTTAATTTCTCTATCGAGTAAAAGTTATATCGCGATACATATCGTTATCGTTCTATCGCCCAGCTCTACTCCCATACCAATCATTTATGTTCTAGAATACATTCTCACATTAAAATATCGATATTTTAGTAATTTAGGTTAAATTTGTAGTTTATCATTAACAGGAACACAGTGAAAAGAAACCATAACATTCGGATTGTCTACATTCAAAGGAACTACTTCCTCTTCCGCCTTTCATAGTCATGTGCGAAATACGGCTGTCTGTCTCGCAGCCCCTTGGCGTGTGCACTCACAACAATGGCTGAGCGTAATTGGAGTCATGTGCGAACGTATTTTACCTCCACAAAAGCTGAAACGTGGTTTGCAATAGTGATGGGATTTATGGCTCCTTTCAGAGAACCGGCTCTTTCGGCTCGGCTCACTAAAAAGAGCCGCTCTTCAGGTTGTGTTGTTGCTTTAATGAAGTTATTATTAGCAATAATATAAAATTATGCACAAAAGGAAATACTAATGTTAAAAAAAAAATTTTTTAAAAAAAGGTTTTATTTATATATGTTTATATATAAATATATGCGGTGGCCCCTAGAGACAAAACACGTACAAACTCCAAAAAGCACGTACAAATTCCAAAACAGTTAACTTAATTTCCAAAACAGAGCTACCTAGATCACTTAAATTACACAATTGAAAGCATATGTGTATTGTTTGTGTATTTATACACAAGCACTCATATATATTCAAATAATTAAAAAAAAAAAAAAAAAAAAAAAGTTCATTTACCTGTTACTACCACACACCAAATCCGGTCGTTGGTACTTCCTGGCTTGTGTAGCCACTAGGTAACAAAAGCTCAACACTGCACCTAGCATTCTGGAGCACTTCGGTTGTCTTTTGTACGCGTTTTGGAGTTTGTACACGTTTTGGAGTTTGTACACGTTTTGTTTCTAGGGGCCAACGTAAATATACTTTTATTTATTCACTCCACATAAAATGTAATAAATAAATCATATAATACAAAAACCAACTATTCACATTTCAACTTTTAACTATTTAAATTTTCAGCTTTTCCCTTTTAAACAAATTTAAAGTGAAACAACACAAAACACTGCAAACCACAACACAAAAAATATAATTAATATAAATGAAAATATGAAAACAAAAAGAACATGCATATTCTCTGTCATATGGGTTTCTGAATCCTTTATGATCCTGCTCTGTTCCTGTGCTACTGCTAGTTTAACTACCGCCCCTCCCCCCTCTTCCCAGCTCAAAGCACAAGGCTCGCATGCGGAGTGAAGCGGGAAAAAAGTGCGAGAGAGGGTGAGAGAAAGGAAAAAACAAACAAACACAAAAACAAAAAACAAAACACGGCTCGCGATAAGGAGCCGGCTCACGTCGTTCACGTCAAAGATCCGGCTCCAAGAGCCATTTCGTTCGCGACTGACACATCACTAGTTCACGATACATGTGGCAAAAACGTGAGGTGTTGTGGCCACACTAGGGAGATAATTCAAAAGAGCTGTTGGGGGGGGGGGATAAATACATTTACAGTGTTTATTTATCGAATAAAATACGTTAAATGTCTGGAAACAGTGGGCGTGTCCAAATTCAGAGGCTGCTTCCACCTGAGGACCCGGCCTTCGCGGTCTAAAGAAAGCTGGGTAGTACGTCACGAGCTCCCTCGGTGGAGTGAAACTCTGCCGTCTGCTCCTTGCTATCTAAAATATAACCGGGCGCTGGCGTAAACTCTAGACTCTCTCACTTCTGTTTTCAGTTTTCTGTTTGGCGTTTATTCAGCTGTGTGAAAACCCGGAGGAACCCTCCTGAGGGATTAATAAAGTTAAATTTAATTTAATCAAATCTAATAACTTTAATCTCAGCCAAACTGATTTATTCACGAACAAATAAAACACTGAAAAAGCCAAACAATAACATTTTTAAGTTATCTAAGTGACTTATATATCATGTTTAACCCGAGTAGCGAAAGACCGCGGGGGTTTGAAGCCGATGTGTTGGTCGGTTCAGATATTTGAACACAGCTACATTCTTACCTGAAAATATGTTAAAAGTTTTTTTGCGACCCAGAAAGAGAAATAAGAGTAATATTAAAACTAAGTAGCTGCCGCCGTTGTTGGAGACTGGAATTGGCTGGGTTGCGCTATGAATTCTGCATATAGTTTTTCAATTTTGTTATCTGGGTGGAAAATCTGAAGAAATTCAGGAGAATGGTGGCTCCGGGAGATTTTCGGGAGGGGCACTGAAATTCGGTATTCTCCCTGAAAAATCGGGAGGGTTGGCATGTATGGTTGTGGCAACTAGAGATGGACCGATCCGATATTACGTATCGTATCGGTCCGATACTGACCCAAATTACTGGATCGGATATCGGCGAGGAATAAAAAATGTAATCCGATCCATTAAATATCAAAAAAAGCACCTCACAAAACTTGCTACATGGCGTAACTCGGCTCATAACCGTAGCACGTTGCAGCAGTATGCATCAGGTGATAGAGCGGCTGTGTGTAGCCTTGCTAGCAATCCGGCATTTCATCTCTGAGGAAGTTATCCCAGAGAGAAGTAAAGCGAGTGTGTAAGTTCATCTCTGAATGTTTGTAAAGCATTCCCATGTTAAGCTTAACAACCAATATATGGAGGGACTGCCCCTCTCTCTCTCCCTCCCTCTCCTGCTTCAATCATGAAACTGCTTAATGATCAGCTGATCGGCTTTTCTGTCGCAAGTCCGTCTCTCTTTGTTTTTGGCCCACTTTGCACCAGAAAGAGGAAACCAGCGGCTGAACAACAGCAGCATTATTAAGCTTGATAAGCCGTTGTTAGAATTTATTTATTATTACTTTCTACACCAGGATTCTTTTCTACGCAGCTGACGGCTGGTAACTGTGCAGGGGCGGATCTAGCAAAGTTTAGCCAGGGGGGCCGATAGGGCATTAACAGGGAAAAGGGGGCACAAAGACATACTTTTCTTTCTTATTCTCATTTAAAATGTCTGGCTTTTAATAAATAATTATCTGAATCTTACACCCAAAGTTTTAATCTGATGTAAAATATAGAAGTCCATTACTGTATATAGTAACTGTTAAGTCTAATATACCCTAGTAAGCAATAGTACTTTTTCCTTTGGGAAGGTACCATCTGTGAATTCTGCAATACTGTTGAAGAAAGATGTTGAATCTATTTAATTATTCTTGAAAAATAATTTATTTCTGTGCATTTTTTTTCCCCACACTGCAATCGAGCACCTTATTTCAAAACAAGGGGCCTCTGTATCATGGACACGGTGTGATTATGAAAAGTCTGACACAGACCAGAAAACTGTACTATGCAAATTATGCAGGAAACCGGTCCCCACCTCAGACTCAAAGAAAATGGCGGTCGTTACAACTTATGTCTAACTATGTATAGTTTCACGTATTGGTCAAAACACTGGTACACGACGCCCAGCTGAAAACTTTACGCAAGTTGAGTTGCCCAAGATTCACAGAATTTACAGAAAATGTAAAATTATTGTGATATCGTTGTCGGGACGATAAATGTCTTATATCGGGATATGAGATTTTTGTTCATATCACAGCTCTAGTTAGTCATTACTGTACTGCAACAACATGGGAATAGAGTAGCTACGAGAGAATTCAACATTAATGAATCAATGGTACGGAAGTGGAGGAAGCAAGAAGAATGAGTTGAGTAAAGTTTGATTTATCTGGGGCAATCGTGGCTCAAGAGTTGGGAGTTCGCCTTGTAATCGGAAGGTTGCCAGTTCGAGCCCCGGCTTGGACAGTCTTGGTCGTTGTGTCCTTGGGCGAGACACTTCACCCGTTTTGCCTACTGGTGGTGGTCAGAGGGCCCGGTGGCGCCAGTGTCCGGCAGCCTCGCCTCTGTCAGTGCGCCCCAGGGTGGCTGTGGCTACAATGTAGCTTGCCATCACCAGTGTGTGAATGGGTGGATGAGTGGATATGTAAAGCGCTTTGGGGTCCTCGGGGACTAGTAAAGCGCTTTACATAAATATAGACCATTTACCATTTATCTGCCCGTTTTGTTTTGCTTAATGCGCCTTATAATCCGGTGCACCTTATGTATGAAAACAGGCCCATTCATCGAAAGTGTGCCTTATGGTCCGAAAAATACGGTGTGTTGAATTGTTACAATCTGTTCTGGCAAATGGCATCTAATATAGAGCACAGAGCAAATTTAAGTGAATCACAAGTACATAGCATGGATGTAATAGGGAGAGGGAGCATGCAGGAGCTGTGAGCCTTTGTGTTCGTCTCCAGTAACATTCTGTTTATCATCAACGTATAGTGGATATACTAACCTTAGGAAGACAAACACAAGGATGAGTGAGATAAGTCTATCAGTGACTGATGGCCATGATCCTAATGGGGCTATGTAGGTCAGAAAACTTATAGAGAACACGCACGCTTCAAAAATCAGTTCAATCCAGTGTCTCTTCCACGCTCTTGCAAGTCAGTTATATTTGCTGCTGCGTCCCCCTGATACAGTACTTTAAGACAGCTGTTAAATAGCTTAGCTGTCTGCAGAATGCTCATCTGAGAGGAGGGGTGGATGGGGGTCGAGCTCACACAACCCAAATAGAAATAGCATCTTTTCATTGTGATGTAGTTGAACAAAAGTTTAAAAGAAATAATCCTTCTTAATCACTGCCAGTGCTGCTTTTGTCAACTGATACACAAAATCCTAAAATAAATGTAGTAGTTTGGCCTTCAAAAGAAAGTGTCATTTTATGGAATTCCAATGTTTAAATCTTAATCATCAGTGTCGTTAACAGCTTTCCCTATTGTTTTCTAGAGCAGTAGTCTCAGGATCCACTGGTCCATTGTTTGGTCTGTATGATGTTGTAAGTCATCTGTAATGTTATTTCTGGGAGCAGGAGGTACAGACTACCTGTAAAAACATTACACTTTTGTACCCTGCAGACTCAGTCTCAACTGTGACTGCTTTTACTGAGATTTGGCTTCAAACTAATTAGCAATATGTCAAATGAAATCTGCCAAAAAGTCAACTGTAAAACTGCAGCAGTTTGCAGCCCTACCATCTAACATGAATTAACATGTAAAAATAGTAAGCTAATGTGTGTTAGAAGTGTAATACTTTCAGTTTGTATCTATAAATGTGTTTTTTCTAATACTAGGTTTTATAAAAAGCACACTCACCGGCCACAGTTTCACCAGCTCCAGCGTCAGTAGCAGCATCTCGATCCAAACCAATGTGTGTGTAAAGATGCCTCGCTCATCTCAACACAAAAGGGTCTCAAGTGCATAAAAAGCGCATACATGTTCAGTCGAAACAAACTTTGAGGTTTGTATACAATACCTGGGCTGTTCATTGTAAAAACCTTGAAAAATATTTCCCAGGCAGTTATAATATAAACTGCTGTGATAAAGTATCACTTTAGAGTAGTGACACATGAAATGTATGTAGCTATATTGTAAGACTAATTCATGTCTAGTCAAAACGTCAAAAAACAACAACAACAACAACAGGTACCTTTAATAGTGTTTTGGCAATCAGATGCAAAGGTACTCCAAATGAAGTTTACTTACAAGTGCATTTTATGAGTAGAGATCCAAACTGCCAGTAACTTTTGAATATTTAAAAAAAAACAAAAAACAAACATAGTTAAACAAAGCAAAGACAGAGCAGACATAGTTAGGAAAGCAGAATTATCCATAGCAATAAACCTCCTTGACTGAACAGAGCCAATGTATCATTTATTTTAAAGTTTCCCACTGCCACATTTTCCCATCCTCTCTTTTAAACACATTCTCCTTTTGTTCATTCCTTTGCTCCATTTCTCGTTCAGTATCTCTTTTCCCAGTCTAAACTCTCTCGCTCCCCTCTCCATTCAGTCTCTCCTCTCTTCACCTCTCATGCTAATGGGCCATTGATGTGGTCTCTATGGTGATGTACTTTTCATTCCCTTGGAGAGGAAAGGGCCGATGAACTAGAGGATTAGAGCCAACTAAGCAACCGGTCAGCGTCTGAGTGTGTGAGCTCAAGATCGTGTAGGAGAAATTACAGCCGTTTCCATTTAAAGCTGCGTGTACAAGAGACACCTTTCATTTCCACTTATGTTTATCTAAATGCAAGTGTATATAATTGAAGTCTTATATCCCTTTGACTCATTTTTTATAAATACTGGCTATTTTTAACAATCAATAGCACGCAATGCTTTGGTCATCATCTTAAACACAAGCAAACCTCAATAAATATAGCTCAAATGGTTACATTGGTCAGAGGTAGCGTTATGCTGAAACTTCAGGGCATTTATTTGACTTGCTGGCTTGACAACAGGAACTAATCCCAAACTGCTTCCTCTTTAGGTATGAATTTAATAAAATTCTATTAACTCGGGACGCAACAAAAATAATTATACTATCACCATCTATCCCAATAGAAGAAGGGGTATGGGGCACACTATGAATACTATAGGGTGCATGGGGTTTGCCCAACTAGTTTACATGTTTGTGGACATTGACAGATCATTTGACCGCATCCTCCTGGGGTTAGGTGGTGGGGGGTGCTTTAGTATTGGGTATCAGGCCTGTTGCTAGGGCAATTTGGTACCTATACAGCCAGAGGGATAGCATGGGGCAATCAAGTGTCCAACACATTTCTCTCACTGCCCACTTATGGCAGTGAATCAGTTTTACTAGCCCTTGGTGGTGAATGTGAGAAGACAAAGACCAGGATTTTTACTAGTAAAGGTTTTAATCATGATTACAATAATGTAAACTGTTGTTGTGAATGCTAAAGAAAATGTTTCTTTCATCTGAGCTCTACAACTCTGTAATGGGACCCCTCTGTGCTGTGGCTACATTTTAACTACAACAGCATCTTTATCGCTTTTGTTGAAAATAGACACCAACTGCGTTTGATAGTACCATCATCACCAGTCCAAACCATCAGCAGCTGGCTAATTAATTTTTACTGTCCCCCAGCCACAAGATCATTGATTACAGTGGCTGCCCTTTGCAAGTCATTTTGTTTTTAGCTTTTAAGAACATAGTTCCAGGTTAAGGAGGAGTTAAACTCCTCTACTTAAGGTAGTAAGTATCTCGGGGTCTCGATCAACAAAGAGGGGAGAGTAGAGCAAGAGATTGGCATATGGATCGGGTGCAGCATCTGCTGTGAATAATATTGCAGTGTGTTGTGCTGAACAGAAAGCTAAGCTTGGGTAGTGATCAGAGAATAAGGATACAGCTACAATTAGTGGAAATGAGCATGCCTGGGTTCAGCCTTACAGACAGGATGAGGATAAGATGTTCAGTCATCCAAACTGAAGAGTAATGATACATCTCAAAATTGCATATTTCCACACTTTTTGTGCACAAGTGCCTTCACATCATTAAATACAACTACATGAACTGTTTTGTGAGTATATCGTGGCCCCCAAAAGTTTCAGCTAGTAACAGATGGATACATTGTAAACGCAGAAAGGCTAGGACTAACTGCCTAGACATTGCGACATTTTTTCAAATCAATGCTACTTGTGTTTTGGCTTTGCTCAGTGTTTGTGCTTTCACAAACTGAGGTAGCTAACAATCACAGACAAATTTTGCAGTCACCCTTTCGAATAAGTCCAAAAAAGTTGATTTCCTTCATCTGGATGTAACGCTAGAAATTTTGTGATTTCATTATCTGGATGATTAAGCATGCATCAACACATTTCAAATAAGGGTAAAACTTGCTATGAGCGACTGGACACTGTGTTGAAATTTGTGGAATACTCAAGAACTAAAGAAGCTAAACTACTGTTCAGTTTAGCTGGGTTAGCCTGAAACTAAGGCTTTTAAAAGCAATAAGAAAGCAACAGCATTATTAAACTTTGTTAACGCCGATTGATCAGGCTAGTTTAAAAAAAAAAAAAAAAAAAAAAAAAAAAAAAAATCTGGTTGTTAAACATTTGTCACCCTTTAACTTTTGGTATAGATATAATTGTTACAACTACTATGAAGTACAACACACACACACACACACAAGTTATTACACCCAATTCAGAATAATAAGGTGTGAGCACACTGACAACCAAACTGTAAGCATGCATGTGGGTGAGTGTGTACATGAAAAAGCAAAAATCTTGATCATCACAGCATCACACTGCTGACTTGGCAAAGCAGCAAATGTTTGCTGTGTTTGGTAGCAACACTCTGTTGCTACTGTAAGCACCATGAGTCCCATCTATCAAACTGTAAGTGTGGTTACATGTGGACACAAAAGAACACAGAGTGGGTAAAAGACTAATGGTAAGAGACAAACATTTCCTCTCCACAACAGGGGCAATAATTAATTTTTCCATGATGTGAAAGGACTCCAATTCCATCTGGAAGCTAAACATGAAAGAAATGCTAAATCATATTACTTGGAGGGTTTGGCACAAACTTTATGACCCAAAGCGGATCCTTGCAGACAGAGCTGCAGAAACCAGAGTCTGACCCAACGGGTCCTCAGCTGTTGACACAACAACACTCAATGATAGAAATGGTGTAGAGACAAAGGAAAAGGCTGCGTTAGTCTGGCAAGGAGTAAGAAATGTGCAGAAAGCCTGCCTTCGTTTCCTCAGCCTTCTATGATCATCCTTTACCACTTTTTTGAGCATGTGTGCTTTGTTCACTCACAACCATCAAGCTACAGATTTTAACCAGAGGAAAAGTGGTAATGTTGTAATTGCATTAATATACAGTCAGTAAGTTAATGTTTTGCTCACCAAGGTTTTAGGCAGTAAAGTTTAAGACTTAAAAAAAAAAAGGAAAAGAAAAATTACCAAATCCATTCCTAATATCAATTTTAAGCTGTTTCGATTTGTGTATTTAACAGTGAATCAAAAAAAAAAAAGTGAATGCAAAATGTGCATTTTAGCCTCTTTCAGCTCTTTGTGCGGGTTTCAACTCTTTCGCCCCCGATTCGCAGCAAACTGTTTCAGTAAGACATTTTAAACAGACCACTGGATTCTGCCAACCCAGCATAGTTAGGAAGCAGGCTTCCGAACACAGTGAAGCTCTTAGCAGCTACAGAGCAAGATCTCTCCCTCAGGAGCTGGTGGAGAACAAGAAAATAGTTGGAGGGAGTGAATTTTGCACCTACAGTAAAAGGTAAACTAATTGCATGCTTAAATCTTGTCGTGCTGATGACATTAAGCAGTTTTACTAATCGAACTGCATTAGTGCTTCTAAAAAATAAAATAAAAAACATTATTTGCATATTACACACACCATCTTCCTCTTCTCAGTCATGCTCATTAGAGTCTGAAACAAAGTCATCTCAGGCTGTACTCACAAATAAACTTCAAGATAAAATGAGCCTTTGTCATTTTCTACTTGAAGTAATCCACAGCATGAACTCTCCCATTTCACAAGAGCCGAGAAAAGGAAAAATGTTAACACAATGTCAGCATGCAGACTGGAGCAGGCAGGGATTCAAACCAGCAACCTTCCGGTAGTCAACCTGTTTTACCTCAGCCACCCCGTGGCTCAGGGGTGCTGAATTCATCAGCTGAGGGCAGTATGCATATGACAGGCTGCACAGAAGAATTCTGTCTTTATCTTATTTGCATTCAGGAATGACCTCTTTATCCTCTCAGAGCAAATTCAACACCACACAGTAAGAACAGACACTTATGTCACATTGCTCAAAAAATAGATACACCACAGCCTGAGTTTCGGCTTCACTGAAGGAGGGGGATATACTGCAGGGATGCACCAACATACACACACACTCTTTGAAATCTCACCTCAAGCATCCTTTACCTAAATAAGTGTCCAGTATTCAAAGCTTTCTTCTTCGCCAGTTAAAAAGCAGAGAAAAAGTTTTTGTTCAAACTCAGCCTCCAGTTTGTGCCGAGCCTGTGGAATTCCACTTGCACAGGAGTCTGTTTGTGAGCCCTACTGGTGTATTTAGGACTTTCATGGAGCGTTTCCTTGCTGTGCCAGTGTGCGTGCAGTCTGTGTTTTGTTACGCAGCCTGCTGCCATTACAAGACTGTGACAGGCAGATGGCATCTGCAGACATAATGAGAAACAGAAATTCTAAACATACAATTGTAAGCTCCTAAACATGGAAGTGGAGACATCTTTGATGGGTTTGCAGCAACTCGGTGGTCAGATTCTAACAACAAAATGTTGTGAGCACTAAAACTGAACATAAAAGGGAAAAAAAAGCCACATTTTCTTCAAACCTGTATTCTTTCTAATGGTCAACAATGGGCTAGTCTGCTGGTGGCAGAGGTTGGAGTCCAGCAGTATGAAAATGGAGGAGAAAAATAGCCAAACCAATCTTGGTTTATAAGCTCAATGTCAACAAACTCTACTGCAAGTTTCACGTCTTGTTTAATACAGCACGGTGCTCATTTAGTTAATTACAGTTTCACTTATAGTACAACAGAAAAAGCATGGTATGCTATAGGCCATGCTTTGTCACAGCTTCTGGGTCAGATCCACTTCTTGAAAACATTACATCAATGGAGGATGAATGTAACAACCTCAAGCCTTCATGTCACAAAGCAGTAGGTGTATTCTCAGAGGCCATGTATGTTTTTACATATACAATCTATTGCTGATGTCTCTGCTAAATTTCACCTCACAGTTACCGATATAGTAGTTTGGAGCAAAGTGGTCGACTGTTTCTCTTTAGTTTCCCCCCCCCCCCTCCCCTCCTCACCCTCACACCAACTTTAATCTTTTCATTTCATGCTCTTACTCTGAAAGTTCAGTTACTGCACATCATCCTTCTGTCGAGTTCTTTCACTAGCGTCTGGCTCCGTCACGTTGTTGTTGTGGCGATTCTTTATATCATTCAGCTGCTTCTCAAGGATCTTGTACCCAGTGTACTCAAATATACTCAAAGTCCACCATTTCTAACTGCAGCTGGTGGCTGCGGTCCTTCTGAACTGGCGGGCTACTTTAGCCAGAACTTGCAGCAAAAACTGGTTCATGTGCCAACAAGCCAAGCCTACAGTGACTTCAGTCTCCACAATAAACAGAATCTGTGGGAAACCCCATCTTATTCATGCTTGCGTTGTTGTGGGTTCTTTAGGTTATTTGATGCCCTGAAGAACACAAAGAAGTAGTCATAATGTACTAATATACAAAGAATTTTGCTGAAGTAAGAGAGTTATTGACATTAACTTCATTTTTTTTTTTTTTTTTTTTTTTAAACTGTCCAACTACTTCGCATTCTACCATGATTCTTAGTACATCTCCAAAGTATCCTCATTGGCTGAATTTCCCCATTCCTTCTGAAGATCCACAAAAATGGGTACCAATTAGGGCTGGGCGATATGACCCAAAATTCATATCTCGATATTTTTTAGCTGGATGGCGATATAAGATATACATCTCGATATATCTTTTTTTAAAGCCATAAAGTAAGAACAAAAAGAGAGTTCTTAGTCAAAGCTGTGTCCCAGATGTCACACAGGCACTTTTATTAACATAGAGCAGATGTACATAAAATTTACTCAAAAATAAATTATGAGCATTTATTAAATAATAATGCTCCATAAATAAAAGAAAACAATGTTGTTTTTGTGCATAACAAAAAGCTCACAAATGTGCAGTCAAAATGTAAAGTAAAAGACGAGCACTATAACAAAGACAGATTTCACAGCTGCTCTGTTCCCAACTTGTACTGCGTGACTGACAGCCTGGAGTTTGTAATCCGCTTCGCAACCACGTCTCTTAACAGGTGCCATTTATGGTCCTTATACACAGTAAGGTAATATTACGTTGAAGCACAGTAGGTATCACTCCGCGAGGCTCAGCCGTAATGCTCCGACAATCCATCAAGCGGTGCAGCTCCGTAGCTTACCAAAGTCGTACTAAAACATTTTTTGACAGATTGCTGAGCGCCGTGTTCCACATAAAATCGGTTCGCGGCCATCAAGCACAACCAGAATTCATACATAAGGCGCGCTGTCAACTTTTGAGAAAATGAAAGGATTTTAGTCCGTGCAGCACCTCTGGGCTGCATGGCGTTAGCGTGGTTAGCTCGTTAGCGTGGTTAGCTAGCTAACACGTTGACGCCGTCCAGCCCCACGCACGGGGCGATGCGCAGTAACTCGTTAACGGAGATTTGCCGTGTCCATCTTGTCGCTTCCTGCAGGTGAAGCGATGGGGGAGGAGGGGGAGTTGTGTTCAGCGAAGGAGAGGCGAGGCCGAGTAACGTTGCGTAAAGACGAAAGTGGACGAAAGAAAGGCAAACTTGCGGCTCCGCAAGTATAATTATAACGTAACATAGACTATATCGATATAAAGGATATGGTCACATCTTATATCTCGTATAAAAATATATCGATATTTTTTAAAAACTCGATATATCGCCCAGCTCTAGTACCAATGTAGTCACATCATTACTTACAATTTCCTGGGGATTACAAGACAAAGCAGAACTGTTAAAGCTCTACTGATGTTAAAAGGACTGCATAAAGATCCATCCCAACCAGGGCCTTCACAGGTCACCAACTATATGTTATGAAAGAACCAATGCTGATCAGAGTCCAGAACTTTGGATCCAGACTTGTGCTGAAATATAGGGACAAAGATGGAGAGACTGATATGGAAAGCAGAGAGGTTTTTAATCAGCTGAATGATGGTGGAGAGGCAAAGAGGAATCCATCCTGCAGAGAGGAAGAGAAGCTGTGTCACCACTTACACATTAATGCTTTTAGCTGCTAGCAGTGTTTAAAACTGCAATGCAGGCTTCCATTAATTATTGTGTTTGTCCTTTTATTAGAGTTGGCTTTAATTTCATCCTCACTTTGCAACTTTAAAAACTCCAGCAACAGCAATTATTAATTAATGCAACAGTTCAAAAGAATTAGATTGTGCACTTTTAACAGGGGGTCGATGTGTTCTTGGTTTTATTAAGGTGCTTGGCTGCTGTGAAAAGCCCTCAGGGAAATAGCCATAATTCTATAGAAATAATTGTTTAAATTGAAGGAAAAATAAGAAAAAAAACCAACTTCCATGTTCCTTCATGAAGCCTTAAGCAGCTCATCTAAAGATTCATGAGACACACATTATATTTCCCTCTGCTACCCTTTAGCGAGCCAGTGAATCCCATGATGCAAAAGCACAATGGTGACTAAGTGCAACGTGATATAGCACCTAGCTACAGATTACACACCAAAAAAAACCAAAAAAAACCAAACAAACAAACACTTGGGCAAATCTCATGACTCACTGTCACATAATCCTTATTGAAGGAAGCAGTAATAAATAACAGAACAGTCAGTAAGGACTTGCTGTGAAAGAAAATGAAGGAAACCTCAGTACCTTATTTTGGCAGAAGTCTCAGATGCAGACCACCATAAGAATCCTAATCAACTGGACCACAAGCTTTCAGTGCTGCTCCAAGTGCCACTTGGGGCTTTGGTAGTAATCACAGACTCAAACAATCACCATACACATTTTTCAGTCTTGTGCTATGACTTCACACAATGCACGGTTGTGCTCTGAGAGAGAACTGCCCATCCATCCATTTCTCCAAAAAAGAAAAAAAAAAAAGAAAAACGACAGTGCGCCTTATAATCCAGTGCACCTTATGTATGAATTCTGGTTGCGTTTACTGACCTCTAACCAATTTTATATGGTACACAGCACTCAAAAACCTGTCAAAAAATGCTACGAAGCTGCACCGCTTGATGGATTGTCGGAGCATTACGGCTGCCGTAGTCAGGAGCCTCGTGGAGTAATCTAGGTCCAAAACTCAGTCCGCTTCGGGCCCCAAAGTCAAAGGAACACTGCAGGATCACTGAGAGTTAAAAGCTGTCCAAATTCTTTCATCTTTAATAAAATGATCAGCATTGCTGCTTTACCAGGTGTAACAATTAAGTTTAACATCCAGGCATGCATGAAAACAGAATTTAGTCAATTTAATTGAGTTAGCAGGAAGTTAGCTTGCTAGTTTCCACCTAAATATGATATACCATGTTCTGACTGAGAGATTTCTGAAAAAATTAAAAAGTACAGCTCTGCTATCACTTCCAACATAAATAAAGACAGAAAACTAAACAGCACCGACTTTTTTAGGGTTACTGAAGTTGGACTAGCTGGTATATAATGATGTGCTACGTGATCGCTAGCAACACAGCTATGTTAGCATAACATAAACAGTGATGCTGGAGGATGAATGCTAACTTTTTTTCCCCACTCGATAAAAGTTAACGTGAGGGTTCCCCAATGGTTAGGATCAAATGCAACCGCATGGCAGGATGCTGTAAACAGACTAAACTTCAGTCAGGAGAACAACTGAGATAATCCATCCACGATACGAGGTAAGTCATGCGAAAAGAGCAGCTGCAAGAGAATTCAACAATGAATCAACGGTACACAAGTGGAGGAAGTGCCGTTTTTGGCTTCTAAAACGTGCTTCGTCTCTTCGCTATTACTGTCGCCCGGCACAATTTCCAGATTATATTGCTTGCAGCCACTGCAATGCTTTTGACCAAAACAGGCGCATATGACACCATCCACATGTGCTATTGCGGTAGAGTCAAAATCTCTACCATTGGCCAAATTCACCCCTACACAGAGTATTCCCCAGGTGAAGTTACAAACAACAAGCTGACCCAAAACTGAAAACCAGATCCCCACAAACAGAGTGAAGTAAAGGTATCATAGTATTTTTCAGTGTGTGTGTGGCTGTACAAAGGAAGACATGATGGCCAAGTCTCAGCCTGTGGTAACATCAGTGCAAGATGGAAAAGAAAGTCAATATATTAAATCATTTAGTTTAAACATCACTTTTTACAGAATGCCGCCTTCTCATGTTGAATGAATGCTGAGAGAAACTTATAGAAACTGTTTTTTTGTTTGCTTTTTTACAGGATGGGATTAGAGTGAATAGAAGGTTACATAAGTACTTGGTGGACGAAATAAAAGCCCTTTTATAGGCCGAATCCTCTGCGTTAGGTAACGGCAAACAGTGAAAACAAATTGGTAATCTCTACCGTGCACCATTACATATTACAGCGGCAGCAGACACTATTTTTTGCACAAACCCTTGCCCCGAGTAAAAGGCTCGATCTGTACATCGCACGGTGTTATGGTGCTTCATTAAAGTGATTAATATTCAAACTTCACAGCTTATGCTTGGAATTCTTTGCAAAAAGCAGATAAGAGTGCCTTTGAGCATACCACTGGCTGTTTGCACAGGAGATTTTTACTCTCAGCAAGGAATTTGACAAAGACAACAGGAGCGCCGCCAATACGTCAGCAAAAGAAACAAGCTCTTATGAAGCTGCCAGCTCCCCTCCTCTCACCTGACTTTCCCTTTGCTCTGCATTTTCTGAGTTAGTGAAAATATTTATGGAAGTCCCAATCGCAGCCTCCTGTGAACTCCTTATTTTAAAACCAGCATATGACACAGGTCTGTGACTACACTTGTTATAGTCAGTCCTCCCCTCCACAGTTATTCAGCACACTGATTCTACTGGACCCAGACTCGCCGCTTTCTCTACGCGAACAGTGAAAACTGTACAGTTGGGTTTATCATTTTCAAAATGTATGCAAAGACAAGACAGTGAGACAACCGTGTTAATATTCAGATAGCGCTGCTAAGCGTCTTTCTCCGAGTGTGTGCTCTTTACTCTGCAGTGATTTCACTCAATGCCAGAGAGGCCTAATTCTCCAATGCAGACTGTATGTTTGTTGGAACTGCACTGTGATAACTCCCAACACCAGGCCGAGGAAGTTGCAAACTTCTTTCAGCTATATTCACAGATTTGAGCGCACTGTAACTGCTGTCAAAACCCTGAAAAATTGGCCATGTTTGCCGTGTGAAACAATGGCTGCAACCCATCTGTTAGTGTGGGCGTGAGAAATGAAGAGAAAACTGAGAAAAGTGATCAAGAGCAAGAAGACGTGGTAGAGGAACAACAGAAACGAAGAGGAAAATAAGAATGAGAGAGGGAAAAAAGTGAGAGACAGAACAACTGATGCGTTTTACATGCTGGAAACTGTTTATTTGTCAAAGATCTGAAAACCCTGGATGTACGTCACTGTCTGTTCTTCACCATTCATCTGATTCACTTCAAACTTGGTGGCTGGATTGCAGGGGACCCTGGTACCACGTAGTTCTCAGATTTTGGTTAAAAGTTGCTGTGTTAGTTCAGTGCGTGCAGGGGCATAAATACACAGATCAAACGGAGAGAAGCTTTCACTCACCCAAACTCGGTCAAATGATTGGCTGAGTTTGTTTTTCAAGTGGGCCAGAAATGTGCAGGGAGTTCACTCAGAGTGGATGAAGTGCAAAACCAAAAACACAAACAAAACGCTGAAGGTAGACAGGCATCAAGTTCCCATAAACCACCAACAAGCATCAAGGCCAAACAAACCTAATCCTAAAAGCAAGGCGTAACCCTAAAAACAGGGTTTTCAAGAAGCATGATAACAATTCCACCTAGCTAACAAGTTATAACTTTTACAAAAGGTGGACTTAAATGCTCATAAAGACAGCTGTGGAAGTAAATACCACGTCTAACTGCCATATTACAAGAAGGCTGGGCCATGACACTTTAAGGGATCTCTGTAAAATTGTAGCCCAAAAGACCCCCACACACATTCCACTCTGTAACATGCACCCCAACAGTTACAATGAGAAAGAAATAACAGTAGGAAAGAAAAACATTTATCAGATTTAAGAACTCTGATAACGATGATTTTCATTATGTAAAAAGCAGACGTAGCATACTTAAACCACAAAGAGCATCAACCAGAAAGCTAGATTGAAGCTTTGCATCACTCTGTGGCCCTGTAACACCAGAAACATAGAATGTGTGAATTTGTACACCCAAAAAACTGAGTTTCTGAGAAGTCTTTCACATTTGAACAAAAAAAAACAGAAAGAAGATGAAATGAAATGATAAAAAAAAAAAATCTAGAGGTTAAGGAGGGAAAGCATGCTTCCAAAGGGAAAAGACAGAAGGAGAAAAGAGAATAGAGGCTGGCTAAGATGAGCGGTCAGAATGAAGCGTCTCTTTATCTTGAGCTGATAAGAGCAGACTTGGCTCACACAGTGTAGGATGAAGGACAGACACTGCTTTAGGTCTCCCCCTCTCTCTCTCCCTCGCTCTCTCTCTCATATGCACACACAGATTATCAGACTGACTTTGTGGAAGTTTAAGGACATTCACAAACATGTAAACAGATTTATTTAAAGAGTAAATATGGTTTTTAAACAATAAATACCGTTTTACTCTTGAAAATAACTGCATTAGTGAGATGACATTAAAATTAAAAAGATTATTTCTAAACTAAACCCTTCATTGATATTCTACAGTTTACAAGAAACTTCATTTTACATTCTATGTTAAATTTTTCAGTTTAATTAATTTCTCTGAAACACACTTTCAGAAATGTTAGGTGGGAATACACAATACAATGTCATTAGAGCACATCACTCAGAATACAACAGTATTGTGATTAATGAATTTTGAGTATTCCAATAACATGGGATGTGATCTATCACCTTCTCAACTGCAAGTTGAATTACACTTTGTATACATCCATTTCATCCAATAAAGGTCAAGTTATCTTACTTCTGTCATTTCTTTATTACTGCAAAAGGAGATCGTCAAGAATTTAGTACCAACACTGCTTCTAAAACCTGCTACTAAAGTCTGCCACGGTCACAGATGGGTCAAACTGGCAATTACATAAAAACCCGTTTCTCATAATACAAAAATTAATTGTGATAAATCATAGACAATCTCCTATGTTGCTGTTTACATACATAAAGTCACATTTAATCATTATATCTGAGATTAGACGAGCACTCATTGGTAGTATTCCCAAAGTATTTTAATTGATTTAACAAGAAATGATTAAATTATTCTTGTCAGGACACAAGGACAGCATATTTGTTGTCCTTGTGTCCTGACCCAAACACTCAACTATCCCTACACTGAACAACAACAGTTTACCCAGTGAAAAGGTTTACGTCAATCAGCTTGTTTTTGAAGTAGTGCATCTCCATTAACCTGACATACAAGTAGATATATCAGATGATTTATGGGCCTATGTGTTGAAGAAGATTAAAGAGTGCTCTGTTAATGCCAGTTCAAAGTCCTTCATCGTTTGCATTTCTCTGAAATGGAGCCAGTATTTTTCCATCCATTTCCTCATTGTGTGATAAATGCAAAGAGGTGGAAAGAACCCTTGGTCACCTTTTTTGATCATGCCCAACACTCAGGAGTTTCTGGGAAGCAAGAGAGCAAGCGATCTATGTCAATGGAAAATTGTATTTAGTAGTCAGTATAATCTTTTAGTGATATAAGTTTGCTTATGGTAGGATGCTGTTTGTAGTTATTTGGTAGTGACAGGATGTGTGATTTTTAGCAGGCTTGGTTCACCCCCACATCCTGGGAGCATGGGAGAGGTCGTACCTTGTTTTATTGTTTTAACGTAGCTATGTCTGTTTTAGTCTAAGTGCTTTAACTGCTGGACTTCCTCACCGTGCCATCTAGGGTGGGGGAGACTACCCTCTTTATGACCAAGGATGTACCTTTTGTGCTTTCATGTTTTATGACCCTTTGATCAGCAGGACACACACACACACACACACACACACACACACACACACACACAGAAGTATAAATAAAGACCGGGGCAGTTTCTTAGTGCGAGTCTCTCAGTAGGGAGCTGCCTTGCTAGCAAGAACTCTGTGTGTTTCTCTTCTCTGAGTCTTTACTGAAGAAGTGTTTTAGAATATTTTCCCTAACAATCTATATCTATCTAACCAGATTTATGACTTAAAATTAAAGCCACATAGTATACTTGCAGTCATAGGCTGCTCCGTAACCTCACTGGCACTTCGACATCATCTTCAGAAAGCCTTAAAGTTTGGCATGATTGTGGCTAAAAGACTTCTTAGAGCCTGGAAATCACCATCCCTTGTTTAGGGTTTGGCTATGTGAGGTGACCGCATGTTCGTATGTTGAAGAGGTTAGTTTTCGTCTGGCTGACACTCACTTTAAATTTGTCCAAATCTGGGGGCCTTCTTCAATCGTATTAACGGGGGTTCAACATAATCTTTAACCCATTTGACTGTGCTTTGTGTTTATGTGAAATCACACTTCTGCCGGACCCAATTCCTTCCAGGACTTGTTCCCCACATCTTTTGGACTCTGAGCTCCGTTACCCTGTCTAACGTCACACAGAAGATCATCTTCAGACTCTAGCATTTCTCTAGAACTTTTCATTTCAACTGACTAACATACCAAGATGAAAACCTTACAATCCCACATAGCAGCTCTACATGAAATATGTTCTCAATTTCAAAATGCCCACATATACATTAAAACACAAAACCACATCACTTCATACCAGCAGCCTCGCAAACAAAGATAAAGTATATTTATTAGTGTTACTAGTGTAGACTGGCTGAATTGTACACTGTAGTTTGTGACCCCTGACCCTAGTAGAAATCACATGCACACAGAGTGGGTGAGGGGAAAGGACAGACAGCTGCTATGGAAGAGGGTGCAGATGGACAAACAGAGCAGCCACCTGTTTTTACTCATCTCACACACATTTCTATCAAGACGCTCAGCTTTCTTCACCCACAGCATCCCACCATACAGGCTCCCCCGATGTCTCCGAGTGCTTCAGCTTTTTGCATGTGCTGTTGTCCACACACAAAGGAAACATGTTTTAACAGTTGGCAGACTTTCACACACAGAAAGGGCCCACAGTGAGTGTGAGAGGAAGAGCATCTAGCCTGGACTGGGTCAGCAACCAGCCTCCACACCTAATACACACAGAGTCAGAAACACACACGCCCACATGATGGCTGGCAGGGTAGGGTATTGGGCATTAGAACGGCTGGGGCATTACAGGCTGCCACATAAGCCTCTTCCAGTTTTTACTACCAGTGACATCTGCTGCCTGAGGTTACATGTGTGGATATAGTACTTACACTGATAATACAGCAGCAATGGAAATGTGATCTGCACAGGCATGACCCAGCAAACAAGCTGAAAAAAAATAAATTCCACGGCATTCATCTAATTAAGGTCATTTGGTTCCTTGGGTATAAAATCCAGTAATAAAAGTAAACATTTGAGATGTTTTAAAAAGCATTATTAACCAGCAGCTTAGCAACAATTTATCTGTTAATGTCATCACAGACAAGAGGAAAACAATACATGGAACTAGGATTCTGTGCAGTTCCAGCTGTTTTGGTATTTTTCTCATCTATTTAAGGGGGCAAACATAACACAGAAAGACAATTGTTGCACTAATTACTTCAATTTTTATAAAAATACAGAACCTAATGACATACTGGGTAATACCAAGAATGCCAACTCTAAATGTTAGCCAGCATAGCAGTGCCTTAACAGCTAGGAAGGATAAATGAAATAAAAAAATAATAATAAAAAAAATAAAAAACAACAACCCGACAAGCTCCAAAATAATTCGTGACCAATAGAGCCGCCGTCTGCTCCTAGAGATACTCCAGCGCTCCACTATTACTATAGGTGGGGCTCCGGCAGCTCTTCCACATGTAAAAATGCTGGCAGCCATCAGCACGACCCGCCAGCCTCATAATAGATGCACCTAAGGTATCAAGATCCAAGATTGCACAACACTGGACATTATATTCTTCATTTCCAGTTAATACTTGTACAGCTGCTGTTATTGTGTATATATTTATTTATATTTCTTCATACATTCTTATATAGTTCTATATTGTGTATTTTGTTGTACAGTTATTTTATTTTCAACTTTAATTTATATATTTTATCTTATTCTTTCCCAGTTAAATTTACCTTTCATTCTAATTTGTGTTGTACAGTTATTTCATTTTTAACCTTAATTTATATTTTATTCCTTCCTAGTTAAATTTACCCTTTTTAATTTTTCATATTTATTTCCTATCTTATTCATAGCCTTTTCCTTTTTTGTTTTCTTTAGGTCACGAGCAGTTGTCCAAGCATTTCACTACATACCGTACTGTGTATGACTGTGTACGTGACAAATAAAATTTGAATTTGAATTAGATCCAACGCCTACATCGCCATGTTCTTGAGTTGTTGCATTCACAAACTTGCATATCCACAACGTCCACACGCCCAATGGGGTGTCGACAATACCCATGACCCTTTTATGGCAGAGGGGTAAAAACCATGGCAACAACAACAAAAAAAAGTATCAGATTTAACCTAAAAGCAGAGCGGGAATCTACAACCCTGTACCAAATATATTATTCCAGAGTAGATCATTTACTGCTTTGGGTGCAGTTTTATTTCATTTGTTTTCCAATTATTTTATGTACTGGACTCTTTCAAAGCCTCAACATTAGTGTTTGCGTTTTACTGCAGTATTAGTAGTAGCAGCAGTGGTGGTAGTGGTGGCGGCGGCGCCAAGTAACCCTGAAAGGAAAAAACCCACCACAGAGCAAGCTCCATTTTGTCAGAAAATTCCAATAAAAATGCTCCAAACTGCACAAACGTGGTGAAGAGGTTCACTTCAATGATTCCAGTTAATGAAGGTAAGGCTGTGCATATAGCCGTCTGTGTCAGGATCATAATCTTATTTCCTACAAGCTCTTATCACATTTTCTGTGATAAGAGCCTATGTCAAAATACCATTGGCTGTGCCGGGCAAAAGAAAAGTCCCTCAGCAGCTCAGAATGTTATTCTAATGTACTTTCACTAGATCACTGCCTTACCTGTAAACACCCATATTTGTGTTCCACTATTTGTATTTCACTCTGTGTCTTACACATTTGTACTCTCAAAATGCTGGTGATGTCACTTAAGAGGTTTTTTTTTGTACTAAGATCCTCTACTGCCTGACATTAATAAACGGTTTCAGTCTCAACAGTACTGTCTGGTTAATAAATCCATTTTGACATGTGCAATTAGCAGAGTGTACTGTTAAAGGAAAGCTGTCATTCAAGCTGTACTTTGTTAATGGTATTTAACTGCGTAGCACATCTTATCTCAATTGGATTTACCTCACTAATTTCAGTGTGTACAGTACCGCTGGAGGAGAACTTGTGTGAGATCAACCTTCAGCTGATGCTGAATTCTTACAAAAGAAATGATGGGCCATGCCCACTGAAGTGCCCCTGAAACTGAACACCCTGTAGCTAACTCTGAGCTCAGCAGAAGTATCAGGTGTTGACAGTAGAGTAGCTGTTCCTGTTATAATACTTTGCAGTCCACTGCCCGAGGAACATGCATAGTTGGTGCATCGATGGTCCATGGACAAGTCCACACAGTCACCCAGAAAACAAAAAAACCCACACATGCAGGGACCACTGCGTTCACTGGAGGGTGAAACTAAATAAAGAAAAAAAAAAAAAAAAAAAAAAAAAACACCACACACACACACACACACACACACACGACATCAAATGACAGTTTTTCTTGAAATACAGCACAGGTCAGGATTTGCAGAGAAGAGCAGGCCAGAGAGCCCCTGACACGGCTGTGGTAAAACAGAATGAAGCCTAGTCCACCTCACCTGGCTGTCATCTTAGCCATGCCTCCTGCTGATTTGTCACATAATAGGCCAATAGCCAAGGTGTGTAGAAACAACAAACACACTCATACTAAGAGCATGCACGTATGCGTGCATTAACCACATTAAAGTATTAAAACCTGGAAACTGGAGCATAAAAATCCAGCCACAAGTCAGCAAAACAAATCATTCCAACCAAACCCTGTGACTGAATTCTTACTTCTAACAGTGGAGAAAGCAGTAATCTGGTATCATCTAACTCAGGGGTGTCAAACTCAAATACACAGTGGGCCAAAATTGAAAACTGGAACAAAGTCGCGGGCTAACGTTAATATTTATTGAAATATATTTATTCCTCCAGATATAAGAATGAATCTTTTCTTATGGACTCAAACACATTTTGCTGAAAAACTGAATATGGAACAAGCAAAGCTTAATACTAAACAATATATATATTAGCTGTATAATACCAGTAGGCCAGCTCTAATAGTAATTTGGTATGGCTTCGCGGGCCAAATGTAATTAGGCTGCGGGCCAAATTTGGCCCGCGGGCCAGAGTTTGACACCTATGATCTAACTAATGTCAACTGTGAAGATCATTGTCTGAAATCCTTGAGCCATTGCCCCAGACACACTGACCAGCGTGCAGGAAAATAACCAGTTCCAGCTACCTCCCAAAAAGCAGCTATACCAAAAAAATAAATAAATAAAAATAATAAATAATAGAACCTCAAGGTCTTGAACTATGTGAAAAGTAATTAGAATAGTTAAAGTACAACCCCGACTCTTTGTGTGTGTTCTCAAATGTCAACAGGTGATAAGCAGGCTGCTTTCAAATGGCAGCTGTGCGACTGAGCTGTCAGCGAGCAGAAAATGAGTTACATCAGAGGCCTCTGAAATTTTAATAAGAGCTTCGTTTAAAAGATGAGGTGTAGCTGCTACAAGGAGGAGAATTTGAAGATCTCAGCAGGTTGATTGCTCTGTGCTGCACACAATGTTCTCTATAACCATGTGGGTCTCCTTTGAGAGCAACACCAGCTGATTGGTGGAAGAATGAACACCCTTTGACAAATTAATGACTTTTAAAGATTGCCAGCGAAAAACTCCATTTAATATAAGGCACGCGACCATGGTTATTCCTAATAACATTAGTATAATAAGTGAAAATTGACTTTGTTCAATCTGCCAGCAGATAGCACATAAATCTGCCAAAGCCACCGTCAATGTGCTTCTCACTTGTGCAGTTGGCTTAGTGTTATGTTTTTTTCTCCATGATGCTTCCATGTCAGAGTGGAAGGCGCAGAGTAAAATGACAATCCCCTCAGTACATTGGACCATCTCCCATTTAAACAAACTTCAGGGAGTGTTAACAGCCTTTTAAAACGAATAATAAAATAACCTACATTAACAAGATTAGGTCAGTTAGAGACTTTGAGTGTTAGTTTTGATTCATTTTGAATTAATCGCCCAGCCTGATTCAGAAGCTTTATTAGCTTGTCACCACAACCACACAAAAAGGACCCAAAGTGAATTAAAGTACATATACAATGCTACACACTTATACCTGAGACAGTCAGTTCAACCATAAGCCACTAATATGTTTAGTGGGTCATGTGGCAGGAGGTACATGAAATCAGCCAGGTTGTGTCATCTTTGTAGTGATTTTCAAAACAAAAGAAAGGAATTCATGAGGAACAACCTGCAACCCAAGTGCCCAAAATTTAATATGCTCATCTTTGAGGACATTTACTTGAAATATGCATGCGTGTTGTATACATGTAATAAAGCCCCATTACTACGGCTGCACGATTTTGCATAAAATGAGAATCACGATTTTTTGGCTTAGAATTGAGATCACGATTCTCTCACGATTTTCTTTTCCAGTATAAATATTTATTGCACTTATTAACTGCACATCAACTTCGTAACAGTTGAAACTGAACATAAAAACAATAAATAAACATAAAAACAACAAATGTCTCACATTTTGTTGTTGCCGCAAAATGTTGTACTGCTTGAAATTCCGTCTCCACCGTTGCTCGACGCTGCGTGTATAGAGCAGGTAGTGCAACAATAGAAAAATAGTTGCAGGACGGCACTGTGTAGCGTTTGTCTAGGGTGTTGATCATTTTCCTAAATCCCTCGTTTTGCACAGTGTTGATGGGAACCATATCTTTGGTCAGGTGATAAGTGATAGCCTCCGTAATTTCTTTGTGCCTGCGGGAGTTCGACGGGTATAGGGAAGCGCTGTATAAGGTTCCCGTTATTGATGTTTGGGTGGCTGACCGGGACGGATTTTCTCCTGTCACTTTCTCGTCATCCCTGACGTGCTCTCAGTTGTTTTTTCCCTGCTAATTTTAGCATCACACGGCACAGCTTCTGTATCACGTGGCATGAGGCTCCGCCCTTGTCATTTGTTGAGCAGGATAAGTGAGCGCTTGTTTTCATGCAGATTACGTCCCGGATCAAAATGCGGTACAATCGTTGTCGTCTTTTTTTTTTTTTTTTTTTTTTTTTTAAATCGTTGTCATTTGGAAATGAGATCGCACATAAGTATGAATCGAGATCGCGATTTTCTAACGATTAATCGTGCAGCCCTACCCATTACTCTCCAAAAGTTCCTTTGTACATGTTGTTTGTATCTCTTTGATTTCTAAGAAGTGTAGCCCTGACCATGTCCAAGAACGTGTCCTTAAAAGCAGCACTAAGACTTTCTGGAAGGTGCAACAGACGTCTAGCCAAATAGATCAAATAAATCTCCATTAAGGTCATGGCAACAATTACCCTCAAAGCAAGAAAAGGAGAACACTGTCCATCTCATGAGCTCAGATATGCAATACGTAATAATGCTGGCTAATATTGCAGTGCTTGGAAGCACAGTAGACAGATAAACTATCCCTGTGTGTGTCAGTACAGCCTGTTGAACACAGCTGACTGCTGGGAGTTCATATGTCAGATGATTCTCTCCTGCTGCACAGGCATTGTGCAGGGAAACAAAGATGGAGAGGTTTGTCTGGGGTCGTTTCATTATGGAAGCCAAATGAGGCCTAGCTGAGATGTGGATGACCTGTTTCAGAAGTCACGTTCTTATGCTCCTCCCTCGCCTGTCTTTTGCCTTCTCTCCATCTTCATGGAACTGTGACTATTATTTCCCCCTTTCTGTTCATTCAAGATGTAGTGAGGCCACAACGGGCCAAACAAAGAGCGTCAATTTGGCGGTATTCTTGTGTTGCCTGGACGACCACTTCTAATGACAGAACCATTTGGGCTAGGGGGCAGTAATCCAAGACTTGGGAATGCGAGTTTATATATTTTGAAAAAGTTAATATAACAGGCAAACAAACATTAAACACAGAAGCATTGACAAATATTACTTTTAATAATTAATTGTGCAATAAGAAAATTACAAGTGAGCTAAAACTTCAGTTAAAATCTAAAACTTTAGAAAAACTAAAGTATGTAGTGCATTCCAAATAATTTTGCAACAATCCACCACTTACACTTCAACAATAGAGAGAGCATAAGGAGATGTCTTATCTCTCTTTCCCCTTCTTTTCCCCTTCGTGTCAACCAATCAACAAAGATTGCACAATATAAATAACATTTAGTTTAACTGAACAAATCAGTCCACTGTCACCAGTCATGCTTTTTGGTCAGGATTATCTCATATCAAGTCCAAATTTTGGACCAGTGCATCACTAAATTACAAAGTAAAGCACTACTATCATCATATTACATTTCTCTCCAACTGTGCTATAAAGCATTAGTTACTAATAATCATCCCAGTGGAAGGATTGTTATTAGTGACTAATTGCACTCCATAAATTTGAAGTTAATTGATCTCCAATGTTTCAATTATCTGCATGATTTGCGGATAGAAAAAAAAAAACAAAAAAAAAAAAAAAAACTGTGTCCACAGTGGAAGTGATTTGCAGTGACAGGGTATATTAAAGTTGTGATATAAAGTGAAAGGAATTTTACGACTCCATGAAACGATGGGTGAAATAACCGCTGCCACCAAAGTGTTTGAGGAAACCACCAGTCAGAGTGTGCGATATCATTAATTGTAGCTGCATGCCAAGTAGTAGTAAATACATTAGAGGGTTACCTAGGCAACCGGAGCCGGGAGTGTCTGCATGTGACCAGCAGTCAAATTTAAAGGGATGCACATTCCAGTGTGCAGCGAGTCTTTTTATGTACATGCTTGACTTCATTTTGTGGGAGACAGGACAGCAATCAGAGTGATCTTCAAATTTTAACAGTGCTGATTACTACTATTAAAAAACAAAAACAAAAAAAAAAAAAAACAGTAGCAGTAAGGTCAAACTGTGCAATGATCCACCACATCAAACCTTTCCAAAAAACCTATGAAAACATCATGCTAGCATCTTTATACGTAATGATACACACAGTGCACAGGCACACAGTGCACAGACACACAGTGACGTTCAAGCTGAGTGTGCGCTAATCCAAGAGACTATGAGTGTCGTGCTAACTACAAAAGTAAACAAGGAAAGTAATTCATTACTTTTATTGAGCAACCCCTTCAACAGTACTCAAAATTAAAAGCAATAGATGAGCTTTTTCTGAGCTTTAAGCAATTGTATGCGATTAGCTATAAAAAGGAGCTGAAGAGGATCTTAGTTCATGGAGTAGTATTTAAGTTGACTTACTGACAAACAGTCTGTCAGCAACTTTAATTCCGTAAAAATTCTGACAGTGATGAGGAGTTAATACTTTAATATAAAGCAATACCATAACTACAATCAGTATGGGTTCTTTTATGCATGTAGGTCATGCTATTATCTGCTGAAAATAGTCAATCTGCCTGTAGGAAAAGGATTAACACACAGACAGGTTACACAAAACAGTCAACAGGAGAACACACACACACACACACACACACACACACACACACACACACACACACACAACCCCACCCCCCATTAGGAGGTCCCCAGAGCGTCACACAAAAGATGTGTGTATGATAAATCCATATACTGTCCTAGCAGAGGGTTCAAGGAGTTAGCAACCACAGGGGAGTAATAATAATCCCTTCAGCCATCATCAGTATGTGTGCCTTGGTTTGTTTATTCCTTACTGAAGAATGAACAAAATTACAAGTTTACCCATCCGTTCATTTCTAATCTCTTTCCAGTCTGACTCTGCTGGATTTCTGTGGTGTCAGGACAGCCAAATTACACAGAGAGAAAATGTGAGAAGAGGGAAATTCACTACTGCTGTTTTATTATTGATTTCTAGCTAGCCTGCTACTTGGTGCCTCAAGCCACATCCACAGCTCCTTTAGAGCATCAGTTGTGCTGGAGGATAGGGCTGCTCGATTATGGCAAAAATGATAATCACGATTATTTTCACTGAAATTGAGATCTCGATTATTTGACGATATTTATTTAACCCTTTAAGACCTACTATAGGACCAAGTCCGCCAGAGCTTATATTATTTTTTTACATGTTGTAGTGCCATTTGTGGGAGCATTTCAAGTTGCTATACATCAATACAACTGTTATAGCCCATATTTTAATAATATGTATGCATTAAGTCCATAGTAACTACATTAATTGCAAAAAAGTGCAATAAACTACCAAAAAAAAATTGAAAATCATTTTGTTTTTACATATATTTCTACTTGGAGAAATTTAAGAGGCTTATCCCTCAAAACTTTAAATACAAAAAAGTTGCAAAAAATAGTTTACAACAACAGGAAATTTATTTTGGGTGTCTTCATAGTTTTATTTTGGAGATGCAGCAATTTTTATATACTGCAGGAAAAAAAAAAAAAACAATCCTATGATGCAAATTTGCAAAGAAAACAGCAGGTGCATCAAAATAAACTATTTCCAGCAGTGCAATTAGAGCATCCCAGAAACTATTCAGAAAAGTCAAACATGACCAGTATAGGCTTTTAAGGCCTACAAGTAAAAAAAAAAAAAAAAAACAACAACAATTACATTTTCCGCGAAAATGACGTCACTTCCGGTTTCAGGCAGGAAATGGCGGAAATGCGATAGTTAGCAGTGACGTCTGTTTTAATGTGTGAAGTGCTACGAACAGCTGATCGGATCGGCAAAGCGTGTTTCTGGAATATTATGTTTTTGTTCCTGCAAGCGCTTTTTATGCAATCTTTGCAAAGCTTTATGTGGAAGGAAACCGTGACCGAGGACAAGCTGATGGCATGAGATGTAAGTTTCATATGCAAAAAAAAAAAAAAAAAAAATATTTCTTCAGTCTCTGCACGCTCCTAAAAAAACTCCACACAAATAAAGCAACGCTATCCAACTCCAACCTGATTAATCCTTACTTGCTAATCAAAAGCTTTATAATTTTGTATTACCAATTTCAAAAACATCACACAACATTGTTCATTTCACTAGATCTGTAGCAAAGGAAGCCCACGAAGGTGGTTGGGGAATCTGACTAGTGTGCCTCCTGGGCACCTCCTAGGAGGTGTTTATGGCATGTCCTACTGGGATGAGATCCCATGCCAGAACTAGAACACAGTGGAAAAATTATTTCTCTTAAGAACACAAATGGAGAGAATGAGAGTTGTACAGATCTGTGCATATCTGATTAAAAATCTGCCCACATTTTAAAAAAAAAAAAAAAGGGAAAAAAAGAAGAAAACATAATGGATGGATGGACGAGAGAAAGATATACAGAAAGACTTCAAAGACAACAAAACTGAACCAACAGGGTTAAATATGTGTGAGATGTGAAAAGAGATAAGATCAATTGAAGGGAATTGGAAGACACCAACAGTCTGATTACATCACTTCGACTCTGCTGACAGACTGGAGGAGCCAGTCTACGTGTCAAGTATCCTTAGGCAGCGTACTAACCCCAAGTTGCTCTCCGATGCATCCATTGGAGTCTGAATGTGTATGAATGTTAGATAGGGCGCACTTAACAGCTTAGAAAAAGTGCTTGTGTGAATGGGTGATTGTGGCATGTTGTATAGAGCGCTTTGAGTACTCCGGGAGAGTAAAAAAGTGCTATATAAGAATCAGTCCATTTAAGGACATACTGTTTGAGCTCATACAACACTTCATTTTGTTGTAGCTGTTAGGTTGGCTGCAGGACAAATTATACCTCAGTGCTGCTTATAACCACATGTACAAGTCTGACTGATCGTTGGATTTAAATCAGCAGATCACGAGGTCCTCAGACAGTGCATGTTGGCTCACTGCTGGAAAACCTGTTCATACAAATAAAGGCAGCAGGCCAGCCGTTAACTTTAAGTTAAATTGTCCTGTTCCGTTTTCACCATAACTCCGACCTTTTAGAGCACTGGACTGATTGATCATATTGACAACACTGTATATTAAGATCATTCGAATAGATGCAAAACATAGTTAAAGAATAAACACATCACATCTCAGTGACAGCTATGCTTAACCTATATAAAACTTATTTCCAAGGTCCAAAAGGGCCTTTAATCCTCCAAACAATGATCAGAAACATCCAACTGATCCTGCACTGTGAAGCAATTAAACCAACAGGGGCAAAAATGCTTCTGCGTCACATTTGCTTCACCTCATCTACCATCATCACTGTCACTCCTCATTGCATGCTGACCAGCAGAGCTGAAATGGCATAAGCATAATCTCAGAAGAAGGAGAGGGAGAGGACAAGTGAAAGGTCGGCAGTGCAGAGCGTAGAAAAGCACATTCATGAGCTGTCGTGGATCATCAGGCTAGCGTGGCCTCCTGTTGGCAAATCACACAGTTGAGCACACCGTGGGCATGCAGCTGGCCAGAGCAATGACACGTACTGTTGACTAACACTGTCTCAAACACTCCTGCACAGTCAACCCTTTTCACATGCTCTGATGAAACATATGCCAAAAGTATGTGCACAGGTGTCCATATTTTAACAATTATTTCCAGCTACCTGTGTGTTTCTTTAGTAAATATACTTCGTTCTATAAATTGCAAAAAATTAGCTATGTTACCAACATGATCTTTTGACACCCACTCCCTCTAATGGATCCAAAGCTATGTTTATACCAGATACTCCTTTGCGCTATGATCGAACTGTATGCCACCGTGGAAGAATTTTGGACAGATCATACCAAACTCCTATTTTGTAGTCTCAGTACTTTTTCCCCCTCAGACAATGATGTCCATGGCAGAAGCTCACAAATTTCACAGGATGGTAAAGTAAGCACACAACTTGTCTGACACACACAGACACACACCAAGTGAAGCATTCAGAGCTCAGCAAACACTTTTGATTGATTGATTGATTGATAATACTTTATTCATCCCGAGGGAAATTGGGTTAAAGCTGCCAGCCGTGCCAGCGCTATCTTACCCTTCCGACCATACATAAATTACACAAACATCACGGGGAAGACAGGTCAGAGAGGTATAACCATGGAAAATGCACAAGATGAGAAAAGTACTGACGGTCTATAACTTCAAGTAGGCATTAATATTGTTTTCTACCTTTAATCAACTTCAACACTAGTCATGTAACTAAAAGCAAACCCGAAATTTACTGGGGAAAAGCGCCTGATCAACAACTCCAACGTGAAGAAAGAAAGACCGTTGTATCAGCTTCCACTCCCTGCTGTTTTACACAGGAAGTACTACAGTAAAGCTACAGAATTTAAAATAAAACAGTGTTGAAATTAGTCCGCTTGCTGAAGGCTGGTGGATATCATCTCACTTTCTAGCAAGCAGGGGTGAGTCTAAAGGGGGGTATGGGGTGTACTAGGCCAGATCAAGACTGTAGTAACATTTTACAGATTTAGATCAATATAAATCAATAAACTATATTGCTTAATTGTAGTGTAATAATATTAAAAAATAATAGAATAATGTACAATTATATTTTTTTTATATTACCAAACTAAAAGCTTGGGGGGGGGGGGGGGGGGGGTCCTTCCTCCACAGGCCATTAAAAATATTCCTGGGCCAATATCACTGAGCAGGACACCAGATCATCATCATCAACAGTAATTACAGGTGGCTAATTACATGATATGCTCGCATTTCTTCATTGTTACTCCTTTAAATGCTTACAGACATACATACACAGTCATACACTAGCACATTTAAACACAAACAGGCTGTAATGATTCATTCACCGAGCAACTCAAATAACTCCACGCTACAAAAAAAAAAAAAAAAAAAGAAAAAAAAAAAACAACCCCTAAATAAATAAAAAAGATTTTAAAAAGAATCGTCAACACTTTGTTTAGTCTCCAACTCTGCAGCACTCAGTTGTCACCATGTAAGCGCACTCACATTTGTAACTAAAAATAAACCTGCAACAGAAACATATTAAGGCGCATGGATGCATGCATTAGGCCCAAGCAGCCTCTTGTGGGGGGGTTTTGGTGAAAAACAACAAATCACAACAGCAGCAATGACATCATAGTTTAACATGGAGCTGGAGTTTGCTCTTTGCCATTTGTTTAGACAAAGAGGCTGAGCATTGCAGAGATGTGATCACATAGAAGAAAATGTCTTTTTTCTTATCAGATAATTTAATTTTTTTCTTTAAAAAGGATACAACAGGAATCAATGTGTGATCATGCTTTTTATTTGTTTTTGTTTCTAATGTCTCTGTAAACTTTGAATCACCTTGTTGTTGAATTGTGCTATACAAATAAATTTGCCTTGCCTTGCCTTGAATGTGAAGAAACAACTGCTGTAACTTCACGGGGGGGGGGGGGGGGGGGGGGGCGAGGGGGAGACTACAAAAGCTATATTTAAGATAAAGAAATACACTTTCTGGATGCAAAATGTTCCATATTTAACGAGAAGAAAAGTATTTTATACCAAATCATTACTCATTTCACAGTTAAATGTCAAGCAGCATTTATCTTTGGGTAACGCCGCTTCTTGGTAAATGTCAAAACCGGGTTTAATTATGACTGGTATCACTCATTGTACAAAAACCCCCAAAACAAAACAAAAAACAGTGTCAGATAATTCCAGTGTTTCACACTCAAAAGCTAGAAACTTAGCATTTGCATAATATTTCGGGAAAGCATTAATAAATCTCAATTTCACCAATTTTTTCCAGCCACTATAGTTTTCAACCTATTGACCTCGAGAGATCCTGTGATGAAGGTACTTAGGAACAATACTTTTATACAAACTTTTGTTTAGCACTACAAACTAATACACAAAGGAAGCACTAGAAGATTACATTTCTTTCTATAGACATTAGTAGATAAGCAGCAGACAGGTATCATACTAAAGTATTGAGGCCCCATGGGATGCCAAAACCAATTCAATGCTTCTTGGCAACTAGAGACCATAGTAAAGTTTCACATTTCAACAGTAGTGATGTATTAAGCAGTTAAAAGTGTTAATCTGGCCAGCCCACACTTTAATGTTAGCTACTTAACTATTAGCAATTACCCGCTAGGAACAATAGCTGTGTAAAGTTATCAATAAGCTAGCAGCGAACAGCTATGGCAAATAAAACATTAACATTATTATAGGAGCTAGACTTCTTCCTTTTTATTTCATTGATGTTGTTGTATATTTTTACGCATCTTATTTTTGCCATCCCCCATAATATCAAGTATCAGTTAGCTTAAAGTTCATCAATTGGACATTCAACATGCTGACTGAGCTCTAGTCCCACATTTCCCCCCCCCCTTATATAGCTCTCATTTTTTGATCCGCTTACAACACATATGCTCTTGCTTTGCAGCACTGTGCTTTTACCCTTTCCTTAGTATGTATATTATCAGTCGATATTAGCTACAAGCTATAAGTTATAAGTGTTATGTTGCAAAGTTTATCAACCGGTGGACACTAAAACTTCTGTTGGCAAAACACATTTGGAATATCATAAATAACCAGCTGGATCCGAGACCACTGTAAATGAGTAAATAAATAACTAAACATAACAAATTTAAGCTATAGAGAGATGGATCAGAATCAGAATCAGAATCAGAATACTTTATTGATCCCTGGGGGAAATTATTTTTTGTTACAGTGCTCCATTTTAAACCAACATTAAGACAAGACAGACAATACGCTAACTAAGAATAGTACAATATATACATATATATACACATACATAAGTCACTCATAAATAAATAGTTGGAAAAGAAACATGTGTAGCTGTAGTAGCAAACAGTGTGTTAAGTGGATGCGTTGTACAGGGAGATGGCCACAGGCAGGAATGATTTCCTGTGTCGTTCAGTGGTGCTTTTCGGTAATCTCAGTCTCTCACTGAACGAGCTCCTGTGACTGACCAGCATGTCATGGAGTGGGTGGGAGGTGTTATCCAACATTGTCTTTATCTTGGACAGCATCCGCCTCTCCGACACCACCTTGAGGGAGTCCAGCTCCATCCCCACAACATTGCTGGCCTTACGGATTAGTTTATTAAGTCTGTTGGCATCTGCGACCCTCAGCCTGCTCCCCCAGCATGCAACAGCATAGAGGATCGCACTGGCCACAACAGACTCATAGAAAATCCTCAGCATTTTCTGGCAGATGTTGAAGGACCTCAGTCGCCTCAAAAAATAGAGCCCTTCCTGTAAAGTGCTGTGGTGTTTTTAGCCCAGTCCAGTTTATTGTCAATGTGTACTCCAAGGTATTTATAGTCCTCTACAATGTCAACATTGAGCCCCTGGATTGAAACAGGGGTCAAATGTTTCCTGGTCTTCCTGAAGTCCACGATCAGTTCCTTGGTCTTTGCCACGTTGAGCTGCAGATGATTCTGCTCACACCACGTGACAAAGGAGTCGACCACAGCCCGGTACTCTGTCTCATCATCCCTGCTGATGCATCCAACCACCGCAGAGTCATCAGAAAACTTCTGAAGATGGCAGGTCTCTGTGCAGTGGCTGAAGTCTGTGCTGTAGAGGGTGAAGAGGAAGGGTGAGAGGACAGTCCCCTGTGGTGCCCCTGTGTTGCTGATCACCTTGTCAGACACACACTGTGGGAGACGTACATATTGTGGTCTTCCTGTCAGGTAATCAACAATCCAGGACACCAGAGAAGCATCCACCTGCATCGCTGCTAACTTATCACCCAGGAGGGTCGGCCTGATGGTGTTGAAAGCACTGGAAAAGTCAAAAAACATGACCCTCACAGTGCTCGCCAGCTGGTCCAGATGGGTGTAGACACGATTGAGCAGGTAGATGATGGCGTCCTCAGTTCCGAGACGAGGCTGATAAGCGAACTGAAGGGGATCCAGATGTGGTCTTACTATGGGTCGCAGCTGGTCCAGGATGAGCCTTTCCAGGGTCTTCATGATGTGGGAGGTCAGTGCCACGGGCCTGTAATCCTGGGGGCCACTGGGACGTGGCGTCTTTGGTACAGGGACGAGGCATGATGTCTTCCACATCACCGGGACCCTCTGCAGTGAGTCTGAGTGACTCAGCATAAACAGTTTATGAAAGACTCCACACAGCTGGGGGGCACAGGTCTTGAGGACAAGGGGACTCACTCCGTCTGGTCCAGCAGACTTGCCTGAGTGAAGTCTCCTCATTTGCATCTCAACCTGGTATTGAGTGAAGGTGATGGGTGGGGGAGGGGTGTCAGGAATCTCACAGGAGGAAACATGTGAAGAGAGAGGCTGGCACAGTGGTGTGGCTCTGGATTCCAGGCTGACTACAGGTGAGGTTGTGGGGGTGGGAGCAGACACTGTGGTGTCGAATCTATTGAAAAACAGATTCAACTCGTTAGCTCTATTCTCACCTCCCTCAGCTCCCCTGCTGTTGGTTGGCCTGAATCCAGTGATGGTCTTCATGCCCCTCCACACCTCTCTCATGCTGTTCTGCTGGAGTTTCCACTCCAGCTTCCTCCTGTAATTGTCCTTAGCCTCTCTGATCTTGTCCTTTAGTAACACCTGGATCTTCCTCACCTCCTCTTTGTTGCCCCCTCTGAAAGCCCTCTTCTTGTTGTTGAGGAGGGCTTTGATGTCCTTAGTCACCCACGGCTTGTTATTTGGGTAACAATGAACAGTCTGAGCTGGAACAATGGAGTCGGTGCAGAAAGTTATGTAGCCTGTGATACACTCAGTAAGCCCATTGATGTCCTCGGCGTGAGGCTCACAGAGTGTTTCCCAGTCGGTCACCTCGAAACAGCCCTGTAGTTCTGCTAAGGCCTCCTCTGACCACCTCCTGACAGTCCTGGTGGTCACAGGTTCCCTCCTCACAATTGGCACATAGCAGGGGGTGAGGTGAATCAGGTTATGATCTGACCTTCCAAGTGGGGGGAGGGAGGAGGAGCTGTATGCATCCTTGACATTAGCATACAGTAAGTCTAAAGTTTTCTCTCCCCTGGTGGGACAGTCCACATATTGTTTGAATGTTGGTAGTGTATTGTCCAGTGATACATGGTTGAAGTCACCCGAGATCACAATAAAGGCAATCTGACCTCTGCATCCCCGATGTGTTTTCCTCCAAATTTCAGCTGGTACTTCTGCGGGCCTGGCCAGCGAGCCGGCCGGCATCAGGGCGATCAGCTGATCTCTGGAGTAAACGGTCCGTGCGTGTAGGAGATGTGCCGCGGTCCCGTTCCTTGATAAAAGTAAGAGTTCCACGGCCACCAGAAGAACAAAAACTCTCTCAATCCACATGATTGAGTAAGAGATAGAAAATGGAGGAAAATACAAGTCAGAAAAAAAAAAAAAAGAATACGTAAGAAAAAAGAGCTAAACTAAGAGAAAAGCAGGAGCGACTGTAACAGGCTGCACGCTGGTTGGCACATGCGCACTACCCAATGCAGTACAACATTGGGTTTGTAAATCACCAAATATCCACATCAGTCTTTACAAAAACTAATCCGGGGGTGATGAACTCAAGGGCCGGTGTCCTGCAGGTTTTAGATATCACCCCAGGTTAACACGACTGAATCAAATGATTAGTTCGTTACGAAGCATCTAGAGAACTTCAAGACATGTTGAGGAGGTAATTTAGCTATTTGAATCAGCTGTGTTGGATCAAGGACACATCTAAAACCTGCAGGAAACTGGCCCTCAAGGCCTGGAGTTCCCCAACCACTGCTCTAAACTAAGGTAGGAGAAGTTAAGGTCTCTGTAGATGAACCTGTTGAAGAATTGTTAATAGTTGCCTGCAGCAGCCTTTGTTTCCAGATCTCTTACCTGCTCAGCTCTGGGTAGTATGTGACTGCTATTTTTGTCTCCATTGCTAAAATGTTTATCAGTAGAAATGCATTTTAAGTGCTTTATTTGTCTACTGCCACTTCTCAAAGGAACAAAGTATCCCTGAAAATACTAATCATAAAAGCAGCAAACTACCACTGAAGAGAAAAAGGAGATCATTTCTCAGTCTGGTCTGTAATATCCTGAGTGTCCATGGAGTGACTCATCAGAAAAATACAGGGAAAAGGCACAGAGTTAAACACAAGTATCATTCAGCAGGAAGAAAAACACCAAGGACGTGATGGCTGGTGGTAGCTTACAGATTAGAGAAGGGAGCTTCTAAGCAGGAGGCCAATGATGTGAATCACGAGGTCAGCAAGGACGAAGTATGAATAAAAATGAATGAGTAATTCTCTCCTTATAAATTACTGTTGAGACACCCTTGAGCAAGGCACTTAACTTTCAGAAGCAGCAGGCTGTGGTTATGGTAAAGACATTAATTGGTCTTTTCTGTCTGTCACAACCTTAAAAATACCCTAATATATATCCAAGTAAAGCAATATGTTACCTATGGTGACTTAATACTAAGAGCTCCATGTCACATCTTTTACTGTAGTGAATCAGCAGTAATCCTGGGAGAGCTGGCCCTGTGTCAGCCACAAATCCACGGTATGATTACTTTGCTCCTCTGGTTGACTTTACCTCAGTAAACAGCCATCCAGTAGACGGCCGAAACATAAGACCTGAGGGATGAAACTCGTCTGGAACGTCAAAGGGATGAAAACTTTGGGGGGGGGGGGTCCTGGCTCAGAGAGGACTGCAAAGCGGGCCTTTTTGGAGCAGATTGGAAGAGAAATGAGAATGTGAGATTAAGGATGGACTGGCTGACAGCAACTGCAGAAAGAGGTGAAGGGGAGAGAGAAAGCATGAGGGGCAGATGATGGCAAGCTGCCAGGAGATCAAAATCTTCCCCAAAAACTTCAAAAGCAAATCGTTCTGGCACAACACCTTTATTCTCCTGTCCCATTTTATAGTTCAATTCACCCCCATCAATAAACAGACAACATTATACATTCGGTTTTATAGTCAGATTATACTCTTATACTCTTCCAGTTGATTGGTCTGTTTATAATAATTTCTAACATTTTATAGGAATATAAAATATATGACAATTCAGGTATCACAATAACACAAGGTCACATCAGCAGCTCTGCAGCCCTCACTCTGCATCTGGTGGAAAACTTGGACCAGTCCTTGCATTTACATGGAAACCATAATACAGGAATAGCAATCCCGATGATTTATAAAGTTAATGGCCTGTTCAAAAAGTTCATAAAAAAAAAAGACACAGACACACCATTGTATTTCCAGTCTGGACAAGGCCTTTGAAAAATTCCAACTTTGAAAACCAGGTTGCGATCAGCTTGTGTATTAGAGGGGAATAAGGCCAAATGTGCCTCCAGAGCTTGCTACCAATTCCTCACTTTCCTTTAGAGGTCACATTTATTTCTACGATAGGGCACAGACAGGGGGGGCTGAATCCCTGGGATTTGTGGACAAAGACTGCTACGCTGAAATTAACAGAGAGCGATGCCATTATGTGTCCATTAAGTAATCAAATCACAGTTCTTGTAATATTGTCTGTGAAGGTTCTCAGTCATCCAGGTCATCGTAGTCTAAGGAGCTTGGAAAGAAAAGCGTCTGGACTTCTTTAAGACAACTGACAACAACTTAAAGAAGTCCAGACGCTTTTCTTTCCAAGCTCCTTAGACTTCTTGTAATATTATTGTCAGAAAATCTATTAATCTGACCTGTAAAGACGAGGAAAGGATCCCTGACTCTGTCACTCTGAGATACGATAAACCCAAAGAAGAGACCAGAATCAGTGACTGTGTCTTCAGTCTTTTAAGTCAACGTAAAGTGTATTGCATTTATTCCAATTTCAAATTAGCCTTAGGATGACCTCATTAATATCTCATTTGGAGTAGATACCATAGCTGGCTGCAGTCCAGCTTCAACTCATGAGGGACTGGGGGTGTTTTTCTCTTCATAAACAGTTCCTCCAGTGCAACACTTACATTAAAATGTTCCAAGCTGCATGGAGTCTGACCTCAGCTCCTGCCATTCATCTGTGGCGTGAACCTGTAGTGCCTCAGAGGCACGTGGCCCTTCAGCAGTTGTCAAGAACTATTACTGTGACGCCTCACAGCCCCCCATCGCCCTTACAGTGCTGCTTATCAAACAGCCAGAGATAAGCTGGCATCGGTGGTATGTGTGCCCTGACAGAACATGGAAGAATAAGCTGACAAGCATTATATAAAGTCTCCTCCTAATGGTTTAAGAAGGACCATTCACCAGGTACCTTTTACCTTAAGAGTCAGGATGAGGCCATGTTGCTAAACATCCAGCATTCACACACGCACCTCACTAAGAACTCATAAACTAAGTTCTTGGATCTAGCAATACACATAGATGTGAAACAATCAATAGGCGTTTTAACGTCATCAATACCATCTCTCAATCCTTTTTTTTGTTTATTTTGTAACTAATTGATATCAAACTGGGTAAGTTCTGACGCAAAATGCCCAATTTTGCAACAGTAAAGAATCCTTCAAATAATTCCGAAATCCGTTTAGCTGAAGTTTATCACTTGTAAACTGGGCCTAACCTCACCTATGGTTAAACTGGAATTATATTTCCCCACCTTTCTGAGAAGTTCTACTAACAAAACAGACAAACCAAACCACTCACATAACCTTTTCATTGTATTTTTTTTTTAAACTGCAAATTTAGAAAGTTTGACTTACATTGGCTGCCTATTAAATTTTGTATTGATTTTAAAGTTCTGCTGCTTACTTTCAAATGCTATCTCACCAAAGGTCTGTGAGATAGCCCCTGACTATCTCACCGACCTCCTCAGTCTCTGTACTCCCAGCCGTTCTTTACGATCTTCCGGTCAGTTACTTCTGGCCCAGCCCAGGCACCGTCTGAAGACTAGGGGTGATCGTGCTTTTGCCTCTGGAATAGTCTTCCTGCTACCATTTGTGCCTCTGACTCCATTCAATCCTTTAAAGCACACTTGAAAACTTACCTATTCAACCTGGCTTTTCTAATTTGCTAATTCTCACCTCATTAATTGCTGTATCGCTACTCATTTCTCTGGATAATCATGATCTCTCCCTTTCTCTACTTACTAATGCTTTTTGTTTCTTTTCTCTACTTTCTCTATTTTACCTTGTTTTAATGACTTACTGTTCAGTGTAATCATTTACCGTTATTTTTACTGTGAAGCACTTTGGTGTATCCCCTGGTTTTAAACGTGCTAAATAAATAAAATTGTATTGTAATTTTAAAAAGCTAATATTGTATATCTGAGTTATTGACACTATATAAAAGATTGCTAAAGCCATATAATCAGTTTGTGGACTGATGTTCTGAAGACTTGAGTTTCACCGTTTTTAAACCTTGGTATCAAAAGCAAAGGATGAATGTGACTGAGAAACCAAGAACACTGCACACTCATACTTTTACACAATCTCACTACATTTTGCAACCACAAGAGTAGCCCCTGGATGGCTGTTGGAAAGAATGCAGGTTCAAGGCACTACTGCATTTCCAGACTTTGCTGTTTTCACTTCTTTATTGACAGTCAGTAGTTTGGGTTTTTCAGTAAGTCTCCTTGGCCTCTGCAAAGTAGCAGTTACCATTTTAAAAGCAAAAATGTTTTATGAAAGAAAGAAAAAAAAGTTTAGTCATCTAAAAAAATATATATATTGTAAAGGTTTATATCTTATTGTAAATTTAAATATAATGGGGGGGTGGGGAACCCTTCAACGTGGCTAGCGCAAAAATAAATGTCAACTCATCCACCCACCGTCACCTTCGCCCAGCTGTGAGTTAAATAATCAAACTGCCTTCTTTGCTGTGATGATTGGAACAAATTGAACAGCGCTTTGCTGGAGATAATTTTGAAAATGGCTTGCTAATACTCACCTCCAGGAGCATGTACTGAATACTCAATGGGATAATAACTTTGGGGTGTTCATGTGGTCACAGCCATGTGGCACATGGGGGACAAGGAAAGGACAAAAAAAAACAAAAAACAAAAAAACAAACCAACAACAACAGATCCACACAAGTGTCCTGCATGAGTCAGCTGCAAGCAGCTGGGGCAGCCACTCGTCCACACACCTGTTCTATGACACAGACACACAAATACATTCCTTCTAAACAAGATTTCTGCCTCTGAAAACAACTTGTGTTAAAAATTACATCAGTCTTTATTTCTCTCTGTTGCTATCTGCAGTTTGGTGATGTTCATTTTCAGCGCTCCTCCTTGTACTTTAAAAGACATGCTCAGGGGCTCATAAGAGACTAAAAACAACTAATGAGGGAGTTGTTAAGAAATATGAGGAAGAGGATGGGAAAATGAGAGACATGAGAAGTTAGCGGTTTCCATTCTGGGACACGGACGCAACATGCGGCTCTTTGAAACAACCAAAACTATTGTTAACCACAGTTTGGCCTACAGAGAGATTCCAACAGCTGGCTTCAATTAAGGGTTTTCTTTAAAGAGGCAGGCCTCCTGCACACTGCATGTCTCACTTCTTAACACACACACACACACACACACACAGTAAAATAAAGATCTCAAATGTCCACAGAAGCGGTTTTGACACTGAGCTTTGTCTGGATGAATGTGAGCATCACAAATGAAACACGCAACAGGAAATGTCTGACAAACATTGCCGTGCTATGTTAGCCATGTCAAACAGAATCAAGTAAATCCAACACTTCTTCTGGACACATTCCTGTGGAGATGGCAGCTCTACATGAACTGAAGAAAAAAAAATTTTAAAATACAAAAAAAATAAAATAAAAAGAATACAGCTTTCATGCATGATGTATCTAAACAAGGCCAGTGCTAGACCTTGACACTTTGGTGGTAACATTACAGTGTGGCTGCTCATGCAGGAGGCATTTCAGGAACCTCAAGGCTTGTGCAACAATGTTACACCAAATCGTGGAAAATAAGGCCACAAGAAATGCATTGTACATCATGACCCCCAGAAAGAGTAAAGTAACACAGCATTCATTTTCACTCCCACACTCAGCTCTATATGAGGCTGAAATTTTGTTCATGTGGACACTCACTACGGATGATGGTTCTTCACAAGAAGTTGCGTATGTTTTGGGTCATTTCTCTGACTAAAGCGATAATCTAGACCCACTTTTGCTCCTGACTGCTTGAGGTTCTCTTTTAAAATCTTCACATGTCCTTCTTTATTCATATTTCCTTCTAGATGAGATTCCCAGTTCCAAACACACTGAAGCGTTCCCACAGCATAATAGTCCCACCACCGTGTTGTAAGTTACTCCCTTCTCCAAACATAAGCAGTGTTTTTATTGCCAAATGAATGAGACAAAACTAGAGCCCATTTTCATCTGATTCTATCATTAGTAATAGTAATTTCTAGTCACTTCAGATGCTCACCTTGGAGTTGAGAAACATTTAACTTGAGACTCGTCAGCGATTATTTTGCTGTCACTGAATATCACTGTGGTCACCACATCACAGCACTACTAACAGAATTCATTCAACTTTTTCCTCTATGGGTTTAAAAGATTTCTTACCATCTGTTTCTATGTTGTACATCATTCAACATTCCCCTTTTTTCCTTACACAAAAGCCCACGTTGTTATGTCACCACCAAACACCACAGTGTGGGATGGGTCTTCCCTCCACATTAAACAAGCACTGACACATGTTTGTGTCAAAAGAGACACCATCAAGCACAACCTGCTTGTCAAAAAGTGTTTTGCCATAAGTGAAGTAAAGTTGAAAGGATGCAAATACAATTTGCACAATAGATATCCGAAAATAATTTGGACAAAAACAGACCTCCATAGAATAAGCAGCCGTTCAAAGTATCTGCACGAATAGGCTTTCCCTTCAGAAGATATCATGTTTTAATGGAAAACAGAGACTTCATCCACGCTACATAACAGCCACACATGGTAAGCTATGATGGTTTTGTCAGGTGGTACATCCAACATGCTGCACGAACATTGTCAAACCCGTGTCCTCCCGAGTTCATGACACATGTCAGAACTGCACTATGTGTTTAAGCAGCTATCATATGTCTTCGCCATCTGCCACCAGACTCGCTCAGGCTGGGTGTCTATGGAGCTAGCGTTTATTTACCAGCCATTCTCTGTGTGCTTCTCTGCGCGTGTGTGACAATCATGATGTGGCATCAAATAAATGCCACCCCATCAGCAGCACCGCTGAAAGATAATCCTCTCTCATGCAGAGTGGGAGTAGCAGCAGCAGGAGGAATAAGCGAGCGCCATTCCAAACCCATGCACGTCCACAAATGCAGCACAAATTCAGATTCAACTGAGCGCGCCTGCTGGCGTTAATAAAACCTGACCACAAACAAACACCCTCTAATAAGGCGAACACGGCACTGCAAGCAGGCGCGCACCGGTTACTCGATACAAGCCGTTATGGAAGCAAAGTTGGCGTAATTTTGTAGTTTTCATTGTTTCATCTCTCCCCCCCCCCAAAAAAAAAAAAAAAAAAACACTCACTCCTCTCACACTATTTCAGAATGAAGACAGGGGCTTCCTACCTCATGGTGAAAGTGGTGTCAGGCCAAATATGTCACAGAGTCTTTCGAATAACGACGACGGCTGAGTTGCTGTGTAGTTTTCACCAAAGTTCGCTGCTCGGTTCAACGATACAAGCGACCTAAGATGAATGGGGACTCCCGACGACGGCGTGACAAGATGTTTCACAGTTTGCGGGCTATCCGATAAAAGTACAAAAAAGGAAAAGAAAAAAGAAAATGGTGGCTTAAAAAGAAACAGTCGACTCCTACATGTTCTAGAGCATCGCCGCTCCGCTGCTGGCACTGAATCACTGGGAACTAAAGCGGAGAATCGCAGCGTTTCTCGGCTGTTTCTGACGCACTCAGCTCTATGTGATGCGGCGCTGTGCCGCTCGGATACCGGTCTGCTGCCGCTGGCTGCTGGCCGCAACATGTGCTGCGTTTAAGGACCCGCTGTAAACTCCTACTCTGAAGTTTCTCGGGAATAAATATGCCCCCTTCCCTAAAACAAACAAACAAAAAATGAATTTTACCAGCGCCAGGTGTGTCTACAGAAAAGTATTGCCTTTCGTCTTGAAACTCCTTCAGGCACTTATTGGGGCAGTTTTTCTAAACGAACTTTGATTTAAATGGTTACATCATGGACAAAAATCGGCATGTCTAGCATCAGCACGTATGTAATAAAACTGTTTAAAATGTTTGCCCCAAAATAACGTTTTAATAACCTTTCTTCACTTGCAAGTTATGTGTTCTACCACCAACTTTGCTGTCGTGGAAACCTCTAATGCATTTCAATCTAGGACTGGTCCAGGTTTCTTCATGTATTGTACCTTTTATAAAATGAAGCTTATTTTGGAAAAACACAACAGAAGGCTAATTTAGTTCGAAACATAACTCAGGCAACAGCACCCGGCTTGCTGCCTTTTTTTCATGCGAGCCGGCATAAGTTGGTTATGTCGCACTGTACCTGAATGCAGCAATTTACGCAGCTTGTCAGACGTCGCACGTACAGGTTGCCCTTGACAACTGAGGTGGATAACTTTTTCAGTGTTTCTGCGTTGACTGGTTCCTGTAAGGAGTTGGTTATGTCTTTAATAACACTCCGTTGTTCTTTATCTTAATTTCCACACTTATAGACAATAGTTCAAATGGATTTCATTATGATTTACACACATTCACAACATTTTACTCATGCCCTTGATAACTAACATGTAAGTCTTAATTATGTAATTATGTTAGTCAGTCTAACTGAAAACAGTAGTAAAGTAAACAAGCAACAACCATTGTACATTTATTTCCCAACTTTTTTCTTCTTATTGTTTGTTTTGTCAGGTTGGATGATGAAAGTCGGCATTGTCAGGTTTCTACAGAGATGTTCAATAGAGTTCAGGTCAGTAACTGGGCTACTCTAGGACATCCGTAGAGTTGTCCCTAAGCCACTCCTGTGTTGTCATTGTCATGTTGGAAAGTGAACCTTCAAGTAATTGTCACAGAGACATCCTCAGTGAAAACCTGTTCCACATGTGGAACAGGTTTTCACTGAGGATGTCTCTGTACTTTTCTACTTTCAGCTTTCCCTAAACCCTAATTAGTCTCCAGTCCCTTCTGCTGAAAAATAGCCAGACACCATGATGCCACCATACTTCATTGTAGGGATGATATTGAGTAGGTCATAAGCTCTGCCTGGTTTCCCTTCAGACATAATATTTAGAACTGAGGCCACAAAGTTTAATCAAACCACAGAATCATGTTTGGTCACAGTCTGAGTGGTTTAAACTACAGATGGCACGATACCACTTTTTTATGTCCAATACCGATACCGATATCATACATTTGGATATCTGCCAATACCGATATGAATCCGATATAGTGTATTTTTTAATCAATAAAACAGTTTTTTTAACATCTTGCTGCATTTTGTATAAGGTCATAGTCAAGCTTTTGTGTTTTCTTTTAAACTAAAGCAATTCTGTTATACCTGTATGCAAAAACTACACTGCACCCAAAATATTTAATTGTTCAACAATACTCAGTGGCGGTCCTAGGCTGTTCGGTGCCCTGGGCGAACACCCCCTCTGCCAGCTTGAAGGATTGACCACCTACAGGGGCGAGTGGGCAATTTATATATATATATATATATATATATATATATATATATATATATATATATATATATATATATATATATATATGTATATATATATATATTAGTGCTATTTCTTAAATGTGTAAAATCTGTAACATAATGTTACATAATGTTTGGAGTTTAGTCTGTTACTGTTAAATATTCTGATTCTGATTGTTTCAGGATGACCTGCCATGACATCTGCTTACCTGTATCTTTTGCTCTTTTCTCCTCCTCTTCTTTTCTCTTTTTTCTAAACTGAGCACCTGATGGCTTTGAACTTTTCTTGTCCATCTTCCATTGGTTTTAATTTTGCACTCCAGTATGAACAATCACCCCCCAACCCGAGGATCACCACAACATAACCTAATAGACCTACACCTTAGTTCACAGAATCACTTTGTCTAGGGTTTATTTCTGGGATTTCGCACAACCCAGGATTCAAATCATGAATACATAATGGACTTGGATTTACAACATTATAAATGAAATGTGCTCTGTTTGGAAGCAGCAGGGCCCCCCTCCCCTTTCGACGGTTTGTGTGTGAGACTTTAAATCATCAAATATAAATTTTAAATTGTTATTGATCCCTTCACCAAAAGTCCTAAAGTGTATATTTATTTTCTTACTCTTCTTATATTTATTGTTTGTTTACTTGCACTGTTGTAACTGGAGCCTCGTCTCTCTATATCCTGGACTGTATGTAGCGGAGATGACAATAAAGTTTACTTTGACTTCAGCAGCGAGCAGGCGCACCGAGGGCTCTCGCGCTCACTTTTCGCGTATGGAATTTTGAAAAAACAGCGGTGCAAATTATAAGTCTGTATTATAATGTCTGTTGTTTTCGTGTTTGGTTTGTTTTTATTTAGTTTTATTTTGCGGGTTGGTTATTAGATGCTGCTCCAGCCAGCCAGAGAATCCCCCGCCGCCCCGCCCTCTCCTCCCTGTGCCGCAAGCAGCAGGCGCACTACGCAAACGAGGGCGCCCTTACTCCCAGCAAATGGGCGATAGAAAACCGATCGGTGCCTGTGACATTCCCAATATGCGCTGGCATGACGTCGGGCAGCATGAGTACAAGTAAATGGGCGTGATGCCGCCCCCCACCACGATGCCGCCCGGGCAACCGCCCGTGTCGCTCGTATCGAAAACTGCTACTGACAATAATGATCAATCTAATAAACTTAAACCTACACCATCCTCCCTATTCTGCCATTTTAAAGAGTACTTAGCAGAAATATTAAACAACCTAACTAATAGGGTTGCAAACTCCCAGCAAAAAAAAAAAACAAGGAACCACCCCCCCACCCTCTGCCTCGTCATTCTATACATTTTACATCAGATTAAAACTTTGGGTGTAAGATTCAGATAATTATTTATTAAAAGCTAGACGTTTTAGACGAGAATAAGAAAGATAAGTATTTCTTAGTACCCCTCTTTTCCCTGTTAATGCCCTACCTGCCCCCCTGGCAAAACTTTGCTAGATCCGCCCCTGCACAGTTACCAGCCGTCAGCTAGGTAGAAAAGGATCCTGGTGTAGAAACTAATATTAAATAAATTCTAACAACAGCTTATCAAGCTTAAACGTGCTGCTGTTGTTCAGCCGCTGGTTTCCTCTTTCTGGTGCAAAGTGGGCCAAAAACAAGCAAGAGAGACGGACTCACGACAGAAAAGCCGATCAGCTGATCATTGAAGTAGCAACAGGAGAGGGAGGGAGAGAATGAGGGGCAGTCGCTACATATATCCGTTGTTATTATGCTTAACGTGGGAATGCTTTACAGACATTCCAAAATGAACTTACACACTTGCTTTACTTCTCTCTGGGATAAATTTCTCGGAGATGAAATGCCGGTTTGGTAGCAAGGCTCCAAATGCTCAACCAGACAGAGGTCTTGCACGCCACAGCCGCTCTATCGCATGAGGCATACTGCTCCGACGCGCTAACATTTCACTGCATACATTTATTTCACAGCTAGAATTATATTGCTTATTAGTCATAAAGCCTAGATCAATGGAGAGCTCCAGTGATAGTTATCCATGTGGTCTTCTTCTTCTGTCCTTTAGTCAAAGTGATCATTAGGTCCTTGGTCATCTCTCTCACTATACCCCCCCCCCCCCCCCCCCTGCTTGTTGGGCTTGTTATTTGCTCTCATATATATAATCAGTTGTGAAACCTTCTATAGAGAGCTGTGTGTCTTTCCAGATCGCATCCAATCAATTGAGTTTAGCACAGGCGGACTCTAATCAAGGTGTAGAAACATCTCAGCAATGATCAAGAGAAATGTGTCGTTGTGTTTTTGCCAAAGACTATGTAAATGTGATATTTCGGGGGAGGGGTCTGAATGCTTTCTGAACACACTGTAAAATGAAAGCTGGAAACATTCAGACTTTAGTGTGATTCAGTGGTTCTCAAGCTTTTAACAGGCTTTGTCTCATAAAGAATCCCTCCCTACTCTGATGGGAATTTTTATTAATGTCTTTGACTGAGAAAATACATTTGAGGATTTTACTTTCAAGTACACACACACAAAAACAACTTGTAGCCCTCCCCACAAAGACAAACAGGTGTCAGAAACACAGACAGCTGATGTTCTGCCACAGGTGGTGCCTGACACAAACTGTGTGATTTACTGCTGGTCACTCTCTCTACTGCGGGTGTGTGTTTATGTGTGAGTGGACTGATGTGAGAGTTCATGCTGGTGTGGTAAAAACGCTGACTGCTGATCCCTGACGATTATTAATGTGCAAGTCAGTGAGAAGCAAAATTGTCATCCTGTTGTCACCATTACAGATCCGCAGCCACAGCGAGTGTTTCTATTTTAACTGGTTGCTTGAATTTCAGCCATATGTGTGTGGGATATATCACATGTCCATCATCAAGTGAAGTCCTGTAAGCTACTGACACACAAAAGGGCTGAAAGAAGCTTATCAGAGGTGAGGCTGAATCAGTTAGTCCACAAAACTGAAAGGACTATTTATTTATGTAGCTGAAGGAGATCCTCCTCCTCCCTGAATTGTATAAGTGCACAAACCACTCCTGTGTGTCGTTGTGGTTTTATAGCCGAACGGAAAGACCTGACTCAAGACCTGACTCTATAGTTCTTGTAGACTGCAAGTACAAGGTGGCAAATCCCAAAACATAACAGATTACACATTCTATTATCCTCTTCTAGGACATCTAACAGCTTCCTAGAAATATCATTATCAAACTGTATGTAGTGGAAAGGACAAACAGACTTTTACCACAACATTAGAGGCAGCTATAGTTTGCAATGTTGCCTCTGAGATGCAGGTTCTTCGTGCTAAAAGCCTGTGTTTTGTCAGTTTGTTCATGAAGGGTCTTGTCGCTGTGTTCTTCTGTGAGGATGGAGTCCCCGTGGGTGTGTATGTGTCGAAACACTAGCACCATCCATCCTAAAATCCGAAATCAATACAAGTCATCCACTCGAGTGACTGAGCTGTGACTGACTCACCGATGATGAATGAACCATCAGCACAACGCCCACTCCTCACCAGCTCTGTTGTTGTGACATCTAACACAATGAAGCAGTAAATGTCATTAGATCTGAGGCAAATGAAGCATACTCTCACTGCAAACTGCTCAAAGGCAAAAGGGCACCATCCAAATCCTGATGCAAGCAGCCTGATCTGAACTCAGTTTTGTTGCATCAGTTTTCTTCTGCGCTCATTAGGTCTCTAAAGTTCACCCCAGATGCCAGTGAACTCTGTCTGCCATCTAGTGTGGAGACCATGAAATGATCTCCACAACACTACCAACATTCTGCCAGTGTTAAAAAACATCTTTGTATTTGGGTACTGTAATTCTTTTCCACACTTACTTCACTAAAATATTTTTCTAGTACCTTAGGTGCATTGGTACTTATTAGTCCTAATCCTCTGAGCTCTAAGACAGGGATGGGGAACTCCAGGCTTCAAGGGCCGGTGTCTTGCAGGTTTTAGATGTGTCCTTTATCCAACATAGCTGATTTAAATGCCCAAATTACCTCTTCAACATGTCTTGAAGTTCTCCAGAGGACTCATAATGAACTAATCATTTAAATCAGGCGTGTTGACCCACGGTTATATCTAAAACCTCCAGGACACCGGCCCTTGAGGCCTGGAGTTCCCCACCCCTGCTATAAGACAGTAAGTCATAAATGGAACCCTAAATTTATAGGGAAAACGTGAGAAGATTTAGATGTGTTTCAGTTAAAATTGTTATTTTCTTTGCTCCCTGGTTGTGAAGACATGAGAGAACAATTTCATAAAAACAAAAATTACATACTGTGATAGCCCTGGGTAAGAATTGGGGTTTCTTGGACCTCAGAGGATTCACAGTGACTGTTAAGGTTGTTTTTTTGTGTTAATTTGCAAACCATTGTTTTGTCATTCTTGGTCCATTTGCTACTTTGACTTTTGTGTGTTTAGTTCCTTCGGGGTTTCCATATATGTTGCTTCCTATATCCTTTGCCTTCCTCTGTTTTCTTTTATCTGTCATCTTGTCAGTCTTTGTCTCAGTGCAGTTGTCTCTTTTTTCCCTGTTTGTTTCTCTGGGCATCAGTTTAGTTTCCTGAGTTTTGTTTTTTTTATTTTGTTTTGGGGTTTTTTTGTTTTTGTTTTTGCTCTGCTTCAATTATAAGGTATTTTTCCTGCTGCTATGCTTTTTTTTTCTTAACTAATTAAGTTAAGAAAAAAACCTAACTGGTTCTTTGCCACTAATCTTAACAAATTAATAGCAAACACCCAGAGATTCTATTTCATGTAGTTGGGTTCACTTCACACCCCAACTCTGACATTTATGTGACAATAGTGTGAAGGTGTAACCCTCTTTTTATGTGTTATGTGTAATGTGTAAATCAAAGAGTGCAGTCATGTGTAAATAATTTAGAAACTCTACTTAACTGATAAAAAGGAGTAGTGTTACATTAGTGCTCGTTTCTCGTTCCTGTCCTTTGTGTTTGTAATTAATATGTATCACTCTGGATGAAATTGTTCATTTCTTTAAAACTTTGTGTTGTGATTGTGATTTTCTCTTTTAATTTAACAGCCACATTTAAAATGATCACATATGTTTAAAATATAATAATAATTTCTCATTTTCAACATATAATATTTTTTACTTGAAATTTACATAATGAGCATGTCCTCATTTTTTTTCATTTCTTATTATTATTGTTATTTGTATTATTATTACTTAAGTACTTTACTTTTGCTTCAATATTCTAAATACTTGGGGTGTATGATTTTAAATTTTGATATACATATTTTGTTATTTTAGTCGTCTTTAACCACAACCACTTGGAGGCGACATAAAGGCATTCCCACGCTTTACAGCACAGTAACATTTCCGGGTCTGGGCCTGTGTACAATTTCAAAACAAAAGCAAAACAAACCATCCCGACTGCTCAGAAAAACGAGAGGCAATATTTACGTTACTGAACTAGTGTATGACATTCCATAAAGTGTACAGTGTAAATAAATACACAAATAAATAAACAAATTAAAAACTGTTCTATATGACTCTGCGTAACTGCTTACTTTTGCTTTGTTGAATTCGAAATATCTATTTACTTTGTCATGTGTTATGTTATTACTTAAGTTTTCAAAAATTTAAGTGTATGCTGATTTTATTTGATTGCATTTAATGAAATTTCAGGTTTGTGCCTTATCAACAAACGTGTCTGCCTCTTATTGCCTTTTATACCATTCTGCTTAAATAAGCTATTTGTTATGTGTTTTCTTTTAACTTAATCTTTTTAAACCACTGTTTAAAAAAGGCTCATTGAGGAAGTATGTTATATCAATTTATTCATCTTGCATTTCAGGTCAGCCTATATCATGTGGCCGTATCTTGATGAAACATTAATTTTGAAGGCTTAAATTAAATGTAAATGTTTTAAAACTTTGTAATATTTCATTGCTAGTGCTGTTTATACATATATAATCATATCTTTCTGACTAAATTCACCCCAAGACACAAGAGTTAGGCGTTAGATGATTTCTATTAGTCTACATTATTTTATTTTCTCTCTGCTCCATTAGTGACATTGATTTCCCTCAGTGTTGGATTTTTCTTTTCTATGGCCTGTGTTCACAGCACATAATTTTTTTGAAGGCCCTTATTTATTCAGAGGGAATTTTGCCACCTTCAGATGAATGAAATGACACGATCAAACAAACATACAGAGACCCCCCCCCCCCCCTCCCAAAGAAAACAAACAAACAAAAATGCCAGGTCCCAATCAGAGTTTCAGGCTTAAAAGATCAAAGGTCTAATCAGGTCTAGGATTTTTATCAAGTCAGTGTTTCAGTTCGTCGTCTCTTTTAATAGCTTGTAAGGGAGCACTGCTCGATTTACGGTACTCTTACCTTTTTTTGTGATTTTTCAGTAAGTTCAAGTCTTGTGCTTTTATTTTGAATGCGCACACCGGATATGGGTTCGCGCCGTGGTCTCTTCGGTCTGATTGGTTGTACTCACGTTGCTGCTGATGTGGTGTTCCGAAGTTAGCAAACGCGAACATCCGATTCAAACTTGTTTTCTGCTTTTGTTAGTATTGTATTTGTGAAAACAATGCCTTACTATCAGACGTGGGAGGAGTTCGCCCGTGCAGCAGAAAAACTGTATCTGACAGACCCAATGAAGGTAATAACGCTTTATTTAATAAGTACCATACTGGATAGCCTGTTAGCTAAATGGCACGTTAGCGACGTGACTGTGCTGACTGGTGGTTCGATATTTTTTCATGTTAAATTCTGAACATTTTTGTTATGTTATTTCTTTTTTTCAGGTCAGAGTGGTTCTAAAATACAGACACTGCGACGGAAACCTGTGCATTAAAGTGACTGACAATGCTGTGGTAAGTACACCGAGGAAAAAACGTGGAATTGTTTGTACCAGCCAGTGAAATATGAGAGGTTCTCTTGAGAAAGCTCTTAAAACTTGTTTTTTGGACGAGCAGCCAGAAACTTCTCTCTTTGTTTTCTGAGTCTGCTGGTACTAGTTTGAGGCTAAATCGTAACGTGTAGCAGAGTAACACAAGCAGGCTAGCAGCTGCGAGTTTTTTTTTCTTTTTTTGTTTAATAAAGCTCCTGTAATATTTTACGTTTTGTTGTGTAATAAAGTGTGAGCAGTGGGAGGGGGATACACAATTTTAGCTGTTTTTCTTCTTCCTGTGTTGCGCTGGATTTTTCCGTGTTCATTTTATGGTAGAAATATTAGGCTTACTTGACAGTGATACCCAATGTCTAATGACCTGGCTGCATTATATTCCAGATATCCCAAATTCTTCACTTCTATGAATTCTTTTGGAAGGTTGGCGGGTAAACTCATCTTTAGAGAAGACTACAGATTTATAATATTGGCATCTAGCCCTATATTCACAAACTTTCTTAATACTTGGAGTAGATCCCATTGTCAAAATGCTAAGAAAGTTCTTAGATTTAATTTCGTTTTAAAATCATTTATCCATAAATTCATATAAAATCAGGGTAAAGAGGCTTAAATGGTTCTTAGGCACAGGAGAAAATGACAGTATGTAGATTATCATGCCACTTTGTCCACTTTTTCTTTAAGTGAGGTAATGGCATATGATTAATTCAGTCTCAAATCATTGTGAGCCTTCTGCTCAACATCTCCATCTAGCATGTTTGTGCGGTTTGCCTCAAATTTCAATGTTTGAACATCTCAAACTATTAAAACTATTAAAGATAAAAGCTGGAAATTTTCATTTTGATATTTCTTAGTACAGGATTGAAACATACTCTGTACTTTAGGACACACACACACACATATATATATTTATGTTATATTATATTATAATATATATTAGGGGTGCAACGATACTCGTATTGATATTGAACCGTTCGATACAGTGCTTTCGGTTCGGTACGCATATGTATCGAACAATACAAAATTTTTAATTTATTTTATCAACTTTCCTTCTGTCGATGCTGTCTGTGTTGAGCGCTCAGTGGATCTGTGCTCGACAGTGCAGCCTAGGCGGAGTAGTCGAACGCAGATTCACTGAGCGCAGGGCAAGCTAGCAGACAGAAGTTAAGCTCTCCTTGCAACATGGCAAATTGAACCTCCCCCACCCTCATTCAGATCAGGCGTTTGGAACTATTTTGGTTTTCATGTGACGTATGACCCTGAAGGTAAGCGCGTCATGGACAAAAGTAAAACAGTATGTTGGATGTGCCACGCAATGCTCTATTACATTGGTGGGAACTAGTGCGTTAGCGCAGTTTGCTCGTTAACGTGTTGGCCGTCCAGCCCCACGCACGAGGCGATCCGCGGTAGCTCGTTAACGGATATTTGCCGTGTTGTGCCGTTAACGTCATTTCAACGAGATTAACGCTGACAGCACTAGTGGGAACACAACGAATATGACTGCACATTTACTCCGACATCATCCTAGTGCAAAGACAAGTGGAAGCAGACAAAAACAACAAGCAAGCATGCTACTAACTTTACCCGAGTCATTTAGACAGCCGTTAGCACATGATTCTCCTTATGGAGACCTGATATGTTTAATATGCTGCTGAGAATATAGCCCAGAAGAAGCGGATAGTATAGCTTTTATTTTGGAAAGAGACATTTCTCTGTAATAAACTCTCTTTTCCAAAGATGAGTGATTTGTCGATCAGAGAGATGTATTTTTTTTTTATTACTTTGTTGTTTCAGCAACATTAAATTTAAAAACTGTACTTTTGAGTTAAAATATATATTTATAATTTTAAGAAATGACAAATTGTTTTTCATGCCTTTGAACATTTTTGTTCAATGGCATGAACATTTTTTTGTATGGAAAAAACATCGAACTGTGAATTTTGTGTATCGTTGCACCCCATATATATATATATATTTTTAAAGTGCATAGGTTATAAAAAATGAATAAATTAAGCACTTAAAGTGCCATATTTTAGCACACACTAATAATACAAATATCACATGGCAAAAGCCACTGAGCAGCAGCTTGTGAGTGGTGTCTAGCTGTATTTCACAATAATACAAAATAAAACACGTAGAATACTTTTTAACTTGTAATTTCCTGATCCCTGCTTGCCAGTAGGAGTTTTAAATGTAATCTTAATTACAAGACTTCTTCAGGGCGATAAGTCTCAAAGTGGCAGGTAGAATTGATCATGAAAAGTAAATATAGCAAAACAATTAAAAGTTACGAAAAATGGCTTAGTAAGTTATTCCACATAAGTAGTCTTGCAAAGCCAAGTTGCCATGTCGACATGGCATAACTTGCAGTCTGATGTATAAGTATAACCCAGCCCTAATCTTAATGCCACAACTGCCACAGGCATTCGATATACTGACTGCATGAATGAACGCTGCAAAAGTTTGTGTGTGTGCGCATAGATAGATAGCATAATCTGAAATATGAGAGTGCTTCTTGACCATGCTGCTTACAACGTGGGTCTTGAAAAATGAAGGATATGCATATATTTAACAAAATAATGATTTCAGTTATAAGTACTTCTCAATGTGAAGGTTTTTATTTATGTATTTATTTTGTATTATTATTAATGTGTGCTCATATATGGTACTTTACAGGACTGCTTATAGTTTTCAATAGAGCTGGGCGATATAAGATTTTTTCATATCACGATATGTTTTTTTCATTTCAGGCGATAACGATATCTATCACGATATCAGCCAAATAACTATATTTGTAAGATTTAAATGTGCCGTTGCTCACAAGTAAAATGTGAAATAATCAGCAGCTTGTTTTTATTTAAATATTTATTTCCCATAATAAGTTCAACAGGGTAGATGTACTTAAGGAACATGAGACTTTTTCAGATAAATAAAGGCAATAAAAAGGCAGCCGCTAAAGCGTTTAAGTTTCAAAATAGAACAAACAAAACAGACTAAATTGTCAATTCCACTTAGAAACAAAATATTAATTCTAAAAATAAATCTTAGTTTGTTTTACAGAAGAACAGACAAAACTGACTAACTTTTGTCAATATCAAATAAACTGAGAACTAAAAGGAAATTCTCAATCTCTCCTTGTTGTATAGCTGAGCTTTTCAAACAGTTTTAACAGTTACTTTAGTCTGACAAAAGCCGAATGACGAATTAGCGCTTCCAGTCAGAGACTGAGGCTACGTCCACACGTACACGGGTATTTTTGAAAACGGAGATTTTCCGTTTTCGTTTTAAAAATAATCCCGTCCACACATAAAGGCAGAAATGAAGGAAAACGCTGCTATGAACATGCCAAAGCAGCAGGTGGCGCTAGATTCCTAACCGTGCAGAAATGTTGGCCAATCAGAAGTCTAGAAGCCTCGGTGGGAAAAAGTAAACAAAGCTGGGGCATAGAAGCAGAACCGAGTCGTATGTGTGGAGGGACAGTAACTGTGTGTATATGTAAGCATTTAAACACTGCAGAGAGTAGAATTAACAGTATTGTAGAAATTCATTTCACCGAAACAATAACGTGGCGCACAGTGTGACGTCAAAAAATGCGCACACCTTTGACGCTGCATTTTCTCCGTTTTTCTAGTCCACACGTAAATGCAAAAACTGAGTTTTCAAAAATCTTCGTTTTCAGTGACCAAAAACGCCGTTTACGTGTGGACAAAAGGTGCAAACGCATAGAAAAATCTGCGTTTTCAAAAATACCCGGGTACGTGTGGACGTAGCGCATGCACCAGTTCATTGTATTTCCAGACTTGCTTTCGGCACAATTTACAGTGCACGCTACTCTGTTTTTTGTCAGACTTGAAATAGCCGAAATACCTTCACACTACGGACCTTCTTTGGCTCTTCCGTTCGACAATCTCTCCGGCGTTGGAACCATCATCTGTTTTCTCTTCGGTCACGCTCGGTTGATTTTTCTAGTCGGCACACTCATTTCCTCCATTACCCGGGCGGTACGGTGGCTGGCTGCTTCCCAAACAAATACACATGTGCGACTTGGCACTTGTGCTGTACGTAACAAGTCACGTGACGTGACGCTGCGGCTGTGATTGGTTCAGCTCTGCGCTACGTAATTTGGATTGGCTGTTTTTTTTTTGTTTTTTTTTTTTTTTTTAAGAGGACAAGAGCAGCGAGGTCTATCGCGATAGTTTAATTTTTCTATCGAGAAAAAGTTATATCGCGATACATATCGTTATCGTTCTATCGCCCAGCTCTAGTTTTCAACTAGCCAGTACTGGCATTTGTTTTTATATATTTCAGTCACAAATTACAGGTCCTGATTCAGCTCTGTGTAAAGAAAAACAAGTGAAAATTTCAGGCTTTTATCCTTTTGAGATAAAGTTTTGAGAGAGCCATATTTTATTATTGCCTGTGGAAACAAATGACTTGAAAGTGGCTAGACAAGCCTTTACTTGGGCCATGTAATTTGTATTGAAATTGGAATGACCCTTTGTAAATCATCGCATACAGTTTGTATAAAGTAATTAATGGATCTTTGGACTGGAATTAATATCTTTAATTTTTGGGTTGTGATACATGGTGAAGACTGCTTTGAGTCTAGTATTATTCATATGAGAATATAAGTGGGGCTGTTTGGTAACCAACACATCAAGCACAGCTGTGTCATAGTGCGTGTTGTTTGGTTGATGTTTTCTAGAGATGCACCGGTTGACCAGCCAGGGACCTGAATTGGTTGTTTTCACTGTAACTTTACAGCAAAAATGTCCCTGGTTTGAATCCTGGCTAGGTTCATTCTCTGTGGAGATTGCATGTTCTCCCTGTGTCTGTGCGGGTCTTCCCTGGGTACTTGGTGCTGGCTTAATTAGTTGTGGTGGTGTGGTGTTCCTGGATGTTGCTGAGCTCTCTTAAGGCTCACCTCTCATGGTTGTAAACCCAACCCCAGCTCCAATGTGTTGGAATATTGTTGTTGATGGTGGGTCTTGCTCAAGTGGAGAGCTGTGGTGCTGCTACACAAGGCTACAAAGCATAACAATGACTTCTGTGACCAGTTACAGTCTAATTGAAGTTTGGATTTCATCCATGAGCTAAGAAGATGCTGATTGTGTTCTTGTCACATAATTATAGTAAGATTTATTTTAAAAAGGCATTGAGTGTAGAACCGTGTACACATGCCAAAATAATGTAACTCTGTATCAAGCAATTATTGATTTACAAAAAGGTGTGCACCACCAAAAGAAAGCAACAATGTAACTCTATCATTTAGGTGACTACTTAATCACTACTATAAAACCGTAAAAACCTGTAGTTTTCATGCTGTAACTGCCTTCATTTGGTGTCTTCTCCATCTTTACAGTGTTTACAATACAAGACAGACCAGGCCCAGGACGTGAAGAAGATTGAAAAGCTCCATGGGAAGCTGATGAGACTCATGGTGTCCAAGGAGACGCACAGTGGTGCCATGGAGACGGACTAAAATGCTCTTGAAGAGCTAAAGTTTTGGAGCTCTCGGACTGAGTTCAGAGGACATGGTGGTGCTGCTGAGAGAATAGAAACATCAGAGTGGGACGAGTCTGTAAAACGGGAATGTGGGGAGCTGGATCTGGCTGCTTACACTGGTTTAATGCTGCCAGAGAAGCTATAGATATATACTGTATATATTTTCAGGATTTGTTTTTTTTTTTTTTTTTTTAAAGTTTCACTGTCCACCTTTCCTTTACAGGCATGATCACATCCCTAATGGTGTAAGTTAAATGTAAGATCCGTGTAGGGGTGGAACAACATTAGCTGCTGTGTAAGCAGCTTTGGCACCTTGAATTCTTTAAAGACATTTCCATAAATTTTTAGTTTTGAAGGGGAAGAAAAAGATGGGCAATGAAGATAACTTGTCTTTTTTTTCCTCATCTTTCTAGCTATGTCAGATTCAGTTTAAGCGCAGTTTACTTTGATTTTTGTCCCCCCTCATTGTGCCACATGAATGAAGCAGAGCTTTCTGATTTCCCAGCAAGGGTGTGGAGAAAACCCAGTGTTTCCACACTGACATGTTCAATAAATGGTTGTTTACCCCAGTCAGCAATATATCTCTTTTATTCATCTCGTTATGGATTATATTGTGTTCAACTGTCATACGTCAACATTATTATGCGAGACAGCTTATATGACATTGGGTTTGAATTAATGAGATAACACGTCCTTTATTTAGCCCTAGCAGTTAAAATAACTCAAATGCAACAAAATCAAAAAGTACAGTTTTATGTAGCTTAGTCATAAGTCAAAGTAAATAAACATATAATATAGATGCTGATTTAGAAAAACAAATTTAAGCAATATTATATAGCAAAGCAAACTGAATTAAAAAGGGCTTACTAATTTAAACGATCACCTGTGTGTCGGTCTTCCTGTTGTTCATGTACTCAGGTACTCTTACTCCTGCACCACAGCAACATCCTGTCCTCAGATGGACATGGATCATTTATCGGCCTTCTGTGTATTTCAGTGAAGCTGAAAAAGTTATGTTTGTTTTAATTAACCAAGTTTTTCCCAGGAAAAAAAAAAACCCTTTGTGAATTATGTAACTTTTTTTATTCTTGGTCCAATTATTTTTCAAGTTCTTGTTTTTACTTTTTCATTCATAGTGATCAATATGAAAAAGGTATTACAGAAGCAAAAATAAACATTTCTGTTTGTGTCATATTTAAAGCTGGAGTGAGTGTTTAATGCAGGCACACAAACGCAAGGATGACTTCAAAGTGAGCCTTTAATTGTTGAAATTACCAGTACATTCACAAAATCCAAACAATAGAAATAAGGAGCCTGGGGGCAAGTCCAAAGAGAATAAGCAAAGCTGCACATGAAGGAAAACAGGAGTATACAAACCTCTTGTTGATAGACAAAATAGAAACTATGATATTTGATAATATGTTGGTTTCTAAAATTATAGTTTTGTGAAATGAGCAGCTGGAAAGATGTCGTGGATATGCTGAACCTTCTTCCTTGTACAGACCCCGGCTCTGAGGTAGGATGGCAGCTGCAGAACGGTCTCAAACATGATGTGCTCTCCCCCATGAGTGGCACTGGGGATGATGTTGTTGGAGAATGCTAATGTAACAGTGGATGGTGTCCTGGGGATCTTTTTCCAGATCTGGATTAGGGTGTCACTGAGCTCCTTGAGCTCTCTAAGGTGCAAATGTCCAACAGCCTAAGCCACCAATAAATCAGTCATGCGGGATGACGTTCTCCACATAAAAAACAAACTACATGTGTTTTGTTCCTTCATAGATCAACTTTGATCTGTAAATCGTGAATTGATTGTAATTTATTTTTCAGTATCTCTGTACCTATTGTTCTTTTCTTTGCTGGCTCCCTGCTACTGAGTTGTCTTCTTGTAAATATTCAGGAATATTCATTCATTTTTCAGTTGTAGTCAAAGTGCCTTTTTTTCTAACTAACTACAAACATGTGTATTTGGGTCTTCCCTGTCAACATTTTCATCAGTAATACAAATGCTGAAAGTTAAGTTTATCATAGTTTAATCCAAGGTTATTATCGTTAACGAAAACTAGAAGTAAAAAAAACATTTTCGTTAACTGAAATAAAAAATAAAAACAAAAAAAAGGAAAACTAACTAAAATTAACTGAATTTATAGCAAAAATGTGTTTAGTTTTCATTGATGTGTGCGTGTCATACAATAGTCAAGGGTGAAAATGAAGTTTAGTTTCCAGATTTTTTCTTGCCGTCTCATTATGCCAGCAGGTAGCAGTACGTTAGTCGAGTCGTCTGTGTTGCTGCTCCGTCCACGCGCAGAATCATGTCGGGAGATAGCGCCAGAGTCCAATTTGGGATTACTTTGAATATGACTGTGTTTTGGATAAAGCAAGTGTCTTGTAGTGGAAAGAGACAAATTATGAGGGACATTTCTAAAGGGAAAAAAAATCCCACAAACCTTAAAGTGCACTTGAAAAGCTCACACAAGAAGGCTTGAGCTCCCTTACCTTGAGAAGGTAAGGGAGCACACTCAACCCTCATCCCCAGAAACAGAAGCCAGAAAACAGAAGCTAACCCCAGGCAAGGCAGCGTGATGCATCCCGAGACAACAGGACGGGGATATCTACATAACTCTGAGTCAATTGCCTTCAAAAAGTTTATCAATTCACTTGAACCAAAATTACGAACACCCGGTGCTGCAAGAGTTAATAGTCTCATTGGGGCCAAGATATACATTTTATAGTTGCCTGGTAAGGGCAGCATGGCACGGTGGTTAGCACTGTTGCCGCACAGCAAGAAGGTCCTGAGTTCAATTCCACCATCAGGCCGGGGTCTTTCTGTGTGGAGTTTGCATGTTCTCCCCGTGTTTGCGTGGGTTCCCTCTGGGTACTCCGGCTTCCTCCCACCGTCCAAAGACATGCAACTTGTGGGGATAGGTTAATTGGATAATCCAAATTGCCACTATGTGCGAGTGAATGCGAATGGTTGTCTGTTCCTGTGTGTTGGCCCTGCGACAGACTGGCGACCTGTCCAGGGTGTACCCCGCCTCTTGCCCTATGACAGCTGGGATAGGCTCCAGCGCTCCCCGCGACCCTGAAAAGGATAAGCGGAAGCGAATGGATGGATAGTTGCCTGGTATCAATGGTTGTTTGTCTGCCTGTATGTATTTATTTAAAGAACCCATAGGTGGAAATGTGAGTTGTCTGTCTCTGCGTGTTAGCCCTGCAACAGATAGGCGACCGGTGCAGGGTATGGTAGCTGGAATAGCAACATACCCAAAAAATAAGCAGAAGAGAATGACTGATATGACGAAACTGGGATTTTGTTACACTTAATTTTTGCAAACACAACTAAAACTATAACTGAAACTAATCAAAACTAAACTGAAACTAAGGATTTTCAAAAAAATAAAAACTAAACTAAACTAGCAAACAATTGGTAAAAACGAATTAAAACTGATATAAAATTGAAAATCTGAAGTCAAAACTAAATAAAAATAAAAACTAATGAAAATTGCAAAACTATTAAAACCCTGGTATAAGTACACGTGCTCGCCCAAAATATGAAGATCTTTATTAAAGGTCCGTCCATTTTTCTTCTGCGTATTCTGTTAGCAGAGCTGCTCTGTGCAGCGTTATGGCATAATAATTTTAAGGGAGAATAAAAAGTCGACACACATATCTCATTCCTGACGGAGGACTCTACCACTACACTTCTCCAGTCCATTCAGAGTCGTTGCATGGTAAGACATTGATAGGAAGTGGGCGGAGCCTTTTACCGTCATTTTATTACGACGCAAAGTACAAACACCTGTGGACACACAATCCAACATATTCAATTCAAGGTGGCAAGAGTCCAACCAGGTGTCATTGGGCAACAACAGGGCACAGGTTTCACGTCTGTCACCAGGGGCCCGTTCTTCGTACGTCGCTTACTACATCCAAGATCAAATCATCGCGCTAACCGTGAGCTCGCTAATCCGGTTCCCCGAACACACCTGCTGTTGACGATTACTACAGCTGGACGCAGGAATGTGACATCACTGGGTGTCGTAAAAGGGGCTACGCATCGATAGTAGAAACATTGATCGGCAACCCGCTGATTGGTCGGCGAAAATGTCGAAGGGGCGTGCTCGGTATTTTCCGGCAGCAGAGCAAGAACTCATGAGTGAGGGATTTCAGGAGTTTCAGAGTTTAATTAAAACGCAAGATAACACTGCAAAGGCTGCAAAAGCAAGGAGAGAGGGCTGGCAGAAAGTTGCTGACAAATCAAACTCGTAGGTAATTTAATAATAATAATAATAATGGATTGGATTTATATAGCGCTTTCCAAGGCACCCAAAGCGCTTTACGATACCACTATTCATTCACTCCCACATTCACACACTGGTGGAGGCAGCTACGGTTGTAGCCAGGCTGCCATATCGCGCCATCGGCCCCTCTGGCCAACACCAGTAGGCGGTAGGGTAGATCTATCATATGACACTATATTGTCCAATATCATATGGCATTATATTATATTATAATATGTTATATTATATCCCCTTTCACATTAGAGCCACAACAGGACCCACAAGAACATGGGAACAAGTAAAAGTGGAATACAGGAGTATTCTACAGAATGGTAATATTTATCTCTTAGATTGCTTTGCGTCTCTTGGCAAGGTAATACTGGCCTGTAATACTCTGTTAGTTTGTTCATAACAGCAACCAAGAAAAGGGCAGAGGAAAAAAAGACAGGTGGTGGTCCTGCACCCCCTCGTCAACAAGTTGGTTAAGTAAATAATACCCTCACGGGAATATCGATATCTCTCTATGAGCACACTGTCGCGCTGAGCTAAAGGATCCTGTCTATCCCGCAATATACGCTGAATTCTGAGGACTCTCCTTATCAATCTTGCACCTTCCGCAATGGGTTGGTCGCGTATACGGACAGGACATGGCTGCGACAGGCTTCCCAAATCCACCTTCGCTTTTATAGCCGTGGTCTCTCATCTTGATTACACGAAGTAATTTACAATTACTACTCTGAAATATGAATTACATCTGTAATAATCACATACATGTAATAGAATGTTAATAGTTCATTTCCCTTTTTTAGGAAATGACCTGTATGTATCTGTGTGACATCAATAAAAGGATCAAGTGCTGCATTATCTTTAGTTACATTGATAATATTTATTTATGGTGAAACAGTGGAAAAATATCGCTGTTGCTTTCGTATAAATGAAGCGGACATACCTGCGTGGCCGCGATCTAATCCTGTTTACATAAAGTAAACCTGCTCCCGAGCAGGTTTACGCTTACGGCTCTGTTGCTATGACAGCAAGTCCCGGATGAGCTTCGGGGAACCGAACGATCCAGGATCACGCGAAATCGTCAACAATCTAATCCGGCTAACCTACTTAGCGAGGTACGAAGAACGGGCCCCAGGTTGACACAAAGAAAGACAACTATACACACTCATATTGGTGGTCAGAGGGCCCGGTGGCGCCAGTGTCCGGCAGCCTCGCCTCTGTCAGTGCGCCCCAGGGTGGCTGTGGCTACAATGTAGCTTGCCATCACCAGTGTGTGAATGTGTGCGTGAATGGGTGGATGACTGGATATGTAAAGCGCTTTGGGGTCCTTAGGGACTAGTAAAGCGCTATATAAATACAGGCCATTTACCATTTACCATATTCACAAATTAGAGTCACATTCCTTTGGGAAGAAGAGGAACGCACAGAGAGAGCCCAGCTACTCACATCTGCACAGATAGACTCCAGGTTAGCAGATTCAAATCCAGGATCTTCTTGCTCTGAGGCAACAGTGCCAACCACTGCTCCCCTAAAGAGTGAACTTAAAAAATACAGCAGGAATATTCAGAAATGTTTTATGTTAATAGATAACTGATGGCTGCCTTTCGTCAGAAGGAACTTTTTAAAAAATTATGCAAACTTTGCCTTACTTAAGATGACCGAGTTAGGGCGAGTAATTCACTGTAGTCGTAGTGACGTTATTGTTTTTTCAGGAAACTCTACGTTTAGTTTTTTGTGCTTTTACGTCCATATAACGTTTGACGTTTTAATTTTGAAGGTCGAAAACGGAAGTTCAAAACTTTTCGCCCCTAGCTGGTTTGCATACGCAACGTGCGCTGTGACAAACTTCCGTCATGAATTGGACTACAAATGTCCCCAGATCGTGTAGTTATTTTCCCAGTCCGATGGATTCTGTGAGCAGCCTTTCTCTGAACCACGGCCACATTTAGGAAAAGTTGAGCATAAATGCGACTTACACCAGGTTTGTGTCAAAAGCTGTTTCAGTGTCGTTTCAGCAACTGTGTTCATCAAGTTTTGCGAAGACGATGCGTTTACAGTTTGAACCAGAGTGAGAGAAGCCAGCCAGCCGGCTTGAAATTCAAACTTAAGGATGCGTCGGTTGTCGTTAACGTCACCACTACCGCGTACAAACGTACACTAGCGTTTAGTTTAGTTATCTTGCCTAACATTAAGGTTCCTACGAACAAAGGAGCTGTTCTTCTAATCTTTGAAACGTTAGCATCTTGTACGTGTGGACTTGAGTGTCGCATTTTGCCTTTAACAGATTATAGTTGGGCGAGGCTCCGTCTAATCTGTGGAGAAACAACTTCAGCTGAGAGGTGCTAGTCACACTTGTCAACTACGTATGTTTCGCTGAATGTGACAACATGTTTTAAACTGTGCACGTGTCGTAAATATAGTATCACTCTTATATAAAGCAGTGTCCAGATGGCACTACATATGTTCTTGGGTATTTTTCATAGATTGTATACAACATAGGTGTTGTGCCCGGGCCATCTGACAATGGAACTAGCACCAAGATGGTATTTTAAGGCCAGCTATTAAAGTTTAGGTATTTATGTCCAGATAATCTGGATAGTAAAAAATGCAAATGCATATAAAATATCTGTTTAACAAGTGTAATGATTCTAGTACGTAATAGAGACCTTATGGCTTGTAATATGCCACTTCAAAAAGGTCACTGTAGTGTTTTCCAGGCTCAAAATGAGCACTTCAGTCCGCATGAACAGTGGTTCGGGTAATAAGTCTGCGTGACATTATTCCATTCTATGTCCTGCTATTTCTGGCCCTTTGGGAAAAACAAAAATTTTATTTTTCAGGGAGTAAATCAAACCTCAGTCTGTATCAGAACAAAGAATAACCAGAAAAAAGAATTTAAGGCAAAAAGTAAAGAAGAAAGCAGTAATACTAAAACCAGTGGATCTTTACAATTTGTTAGTTTTACAGTAGCTTCATGTTTTTGTGTTGAAGCACAACAGGGCACCTGTCTCCTCTTTTCACTGTCTGTTTATACATTAGTTTGCATTTAATTAATCTCTGACTCGTTTTCACACTGTGTCTTTTGTCTTACCTCCTTATCCATCACCCCCAACTACTTTCAATAGATTACTGCCCCTGCTTGGGCCTACAGGAGGTTTCTTTTTGTTAAAAGGGAGTTTTTACCTCCCGTTGTCACCAAGTGCTTGCTCATAAGGCGGTCCTCTGAATGTTGAGGTTTCTCTGTATTTTTGTTAGGGTCTTTACCTTGAGGTGACTGCTGTTAGGACTTGACACTATATAAACAAAATTGAATTGAATATTTAAATTTATTTTTTACAATGGCAGGAAACTAGACCTTGTTAGAAAAATGGTACTTGATGTAGAAACTGCCTGCATTTCTAGTAGGAACACGGGTAGTTCCTCAAATGGTCCTGAGAAAATGTTCTACTGATTACACCAGGTGAATGCAAGCTTTTTGTTTTTTGGTAAGATTTTTAAAACTTCAATCTCTGTCTGCGCTGTAGTTATTCAACACTCCTTATTTCACTGTCAGCAGCATGCCCATTTTGACCAGTCAGCGTTATAAGTTTTTGTGAACCTGTTGTCTGTTTCCACAGCGGTATGAGTCTACGGGAAATTAGTGAGAATCTGAAACTGGCTCGTGAATATGCCTTGCTGGGAAACTACAGCTCAGCCAGTGTTCTCTATCATGGGCTGCTTGAACAAATCAAAAAATATGCGTACACGTTGCGAGACAGCAGTTTCCAGCAGAGGTGGCAGCAGGTAAATGTAGTGCTGATCTTTTATCTGATCATATGAGGAGCCGGTACCAATTTTTCTTATGCATGCACCTGTGGTTGTTTCTCAGCTGTGGCAGGAAATCATCGAAGAGAATCAACAAGTTCAGGACATAATGTCAACTCTGGGGAACTTTCAGTTGGACACAGCTCCTGTTAAACCCAGTAACCATGATGATTTTGAAATGAGACCTTTGCATGTGGAACAGAGGTACTGCACTGGCTATACACGTATTATTTTCTGCTTATTCGTTGCTTAGGAAATTTCATATGCTACAAATTCCGATGCTTCGTGAACACATATCTGCTTCTGGTGCAATTCTGCAGTTTTCTGAACTGCAATTGTTGAATAAGCCAAGAACAATAGTCATGATGTAGTCATATGATTGAGATCAGTGAACCTCTGTAAGCCTCTGTGAGCTTGATTTGTTCCTGCTCTGCCCTCCAGAAAGATGGCTGGTAAACCTCAAACTGTGTATTTTTAACTGTCAGAGATGCACTTCTTGAAAAATTCACCTTTTTATTTTTTTTAACTTTTGCAACATAGTTTATATTATGTTGCTTGTATGCTTGTAACATATTTTTTTGGCCACATGCTCCATTTTGAACAACATTAGTAATTTTTAAAAATGTATATATTTATTTTATCAAAGCCAGAAATTTCCTTTTTGGGATGAGAGCAGCTATCTGCCACAAGCAGATTATGGCAGATAGCTACTCCACCTTAAGCTTGGTTCTGTCAGAGGTCTCTTCCTGTTAAAAGGAAGTTATTCTACCACACCATCTCTGACTACTACTCACAGAGGATCATGTGATTTGTATGGTTGTCTAAGAAGCTTGGAAAGAAAAGCGTCTGGACTTCTTTAAGTTTCTTGAAGATTTTTCACCTCTCATCTCATCAGCTTCTCTGTTAAGAAGCTTAAAGAAGTCCAGACTCTTTCTTTCCAAGCTCCTTAGATTGCGATGACCTAGATGACTGAGAACCTTTACATATTCTTGTGATTCTTTCTCTAATATTGTGTGATTTTATTTATACCGATGCTATACACAATAAATAGCACTCCACCCACCCAGTTCAAGTGAGTTTTAAGTTATCTGGTAATTAGCAGACTGTATATTTGTAACACAGATATCTGCACATCAGTGCTGTCTTATAAAATACTGGAATTTCACTCAGCAAAACTGAAGCACAAACGTCTTTGATAGCAGATACCACAAAGGACGCCGTCTTATTTGGCTACAGCTGCCTCTAACCATTTCACCCACCATACAGATTTTAGTTTTTTAAGAGGAAAATTATGCAAAGAGACCAAATCTGTTTTTGTACAGTCTGTAAACATGTCTGTGCCAAAAAAAAAGCCCAACAAAAAACTGTAACGTTGGCTGTTTAATGGGACTGTTTTTGGCATTTAGGGGCTTTTTTCATTCGCAGAGGTTGCCTTGACTCAAAATGAGAAGCAGATTGGACTGAGAGTCTGGCTTCTAGTGCAAATGATGATGCTTAAAAAAACATGCTAGCTTATTATCATCATCACCGAGGACACTCTCACAAGAGATGCTTGATCTCACGAGTTTTACGTCCTGGTTAAATAAATGTTTGTTTTTGTTTAGAGGGGAAAAAAAAGAGTAGCATTAACTTCAAATGCAGGACTGTGTCTCAGCCTTTTTTTTTTTTTCCCCTTTGGCTTTTTGACTGTGTGCTGTGGCAGTTTGGTCTGGTCTTGCTAGTTTTAAATGAAAGATTATGATATTAAGCTCTTTAGTTGGCTATTGGCCGATAGAATAATCGGAGTGGTGTCAGATCAGTAATATTTAAGGGGGGAAAAAAACGATCAATCATACGGTTCTGTCTGGTTTGTGCTCCAAGCACTAAGGCAAAAGCTGATTCACAAAGAATGTAAATGTTTCAATGATTTAACACCTGTTGACATTAAGGGGTTGCAGTTGATAGTCTTATCCCTGTTTTCTTCACAGACATTCTCCCTGTCCTGTCAGACGTCCTACCAACCCCTACAAAGACAGCAAACCTGCAAACAACCGCCTGAGTGTGGCTGTGAAGGCCCAGCAGAGACACCTGCCCCGAGGGGCCAACGGCGACAGAAGCAGACCTTCCAAGGGCAAAGAAAAGAAGGAACCAAAGGAGGCTGCTGGCAAAGCAAAGGACGATAAGGTGAGCGATATGTTGATGGTTCCAAGTTGCAGCACACATAGTCACAGCCTTCTCTATTATACCACATAACAAAAAGTCACAAAGTATTGCTGATCAAACAGTATCACATGCGGTCTGTTTACTCACTACCTAGCCTGTCATTCCAGTTTGGGTTTTTTTCCCCGAGAGATTTGTTCAAGGAACTGGGAAGGGTTATTTTATTTGTATTTACTTATTTATGGTCTGCCTCTCAGAATAAATCAGATGTCCAGGAGAAAGAAGCAAAGAGGTTTGATGGGGCAGGATATGATAAAGACCTCGTGGAAGCTCTGGAGAGGGATATTATATCTCAAAATCCAAATATTAAATGGTAGGTGAACGTTTCAGATGCCTTGAATGACTAAGCTGTAGTCTTTGAGCTTTCCTCCGTTAGACAAACTGTAGTTTTTGGTATGTCTGCTTTGGCTTCACTTAATGGCCTTTTTGTCCTGTAGAGGTTTATCTATCTTTCTTGGCATGAACACCAGCCTCCCTGAGAGTTTTCACATCTGACATCAGTCTAAACTGTTTTTATAGGGATGACATCGCAGACTTGGAAGATGCAAAAAAACTGCTGAAAGAAGCAGTTGTGTTGCCGATGTGGATGCCAGCGTTTTTTAAAGGAATAAGACGACCCTGGAAGGTAGTGTGCAAGCGCAAGTTTGTGTCATCACTTGTATCACATGCGTCCTGTTACATAGATGTTATTTTCTTCTTTAGGGTGTGCTTATGGTGGGACCTCCTGGCACCGGGAAAACACTTCTGGCTAAAGCAGTTGCTACTGAATGTAGAACCACATTCTTCAATGTCTCCTCATCAACTCTGACCTCCAAGTACAGAGGAGAGTCTGAGAAACTAGTTCGCCTTCTCTTTGAAATGGTAAGTTCAGTTTTTGTCAGTTTTGTGTTTGTTGGTGTGCTTGAATGTTCTGAACTTAGTTTCTGTTGTCTGTAGTAGTATTTCCTTTAATTTTTCAGGACTGTAAGTTAGTTTTGGAGCCCTCTAGTGGATGGAAATCACCTAACACACCTTTATTTCTGAGAGTGAATTTATCACTCATTAATAAATAATCATTAACTGAATAAAACGTGCTTTCATATTAAGTTAAGCCATTTTTGTGAACCAATTATAACAATCTTTGTGTAAAGTTAAACAATTTCTTAGTATTAAAAATAATGCACTTTTTTTTTTGTCCTTGATCTGAGTCATTGCATGTGTCCCCGTACAGGCACGTTTTTATGCTCCCACCACGATTTTCATTGATGAAATTGACTCAATGTGCAGCCGCAGAGGAACCTCAGAGGAGCATGAAGCTAGCAGGAGAGTAAAGGCAGAGCTACTTGTGCAAATGGATGGTATAGAACTTTTGTCTATTTCCATTCATGCTAGATATATTTACCTTTTGATGGAGGCAGGTTTTTTTTCTCTTCTTGTTGTTGTTTTTACGCAGGTGTTGGTGGAGCATCAGAGAACGACGACCCATCAAAGATGGTGATGGTCCTGGCTGCAACCAACTTTCCATGGGACATTGATGAGGCTCTGAGGAGGCGCCTGGAGAAGCGGATCTACATTCCTCTTCCTTCAAGTACAATTGTTGTTTTACTGATTTCCACATTGTTGGCAATGAAATGCAATTATTGAAAATGAAAACTGCCAACAACTCTAAACTCTGAAAAGTGTTGCATGTTTCAATAACTAATAACAGATCATAACAGATTGGATCATAACTGCTCGACTTGGTGACAAGCATCAGCTGCTCAGCCTCCACATTCCTCACATTCCACTGATTTGAAGCACAGTGCACACAGCTGACAGCACATGCAGCTTTTTTTAAAGCTACTTTCTGTTCTATGGAAACATGTATAACCATGCCAGAAGGCTGCCTGGTTCAGTGTCTGCTTTGTGTTAATTAAACTTGACAAATGTTGATTTAGAAATGTACAACATGGAATTACAGTCCCAACATAAATATTCTCAAGGAGGGCTAAATTGCTAACGATGCTGAGTAAATGATGACCTTCTGTCTTCGTGTAAATATTGCTGATGAAATGACCATTTACTGAAGCAGAAAGCATGCTCTAGTTGCTGTTGGCCCTCTGTTTGCAGCTAAGGGGCGAGTGGAGCTGCTCAAGATTAACCTGAGGGAGCTGGAGCTGGCCAGCGACGTGGACTTGGACAAGATTGCTGAGCAGATGGAGGGTTACTCAGGAGCTGACATCACTAACGTGTGCAGGTCAGGGCATATTTCAAAATGAAGTTTCAAGAATACACTACGCATAACTTCCAGATAACTGCTGATATTTACTGATGGCCCTGGTAGTTAAATGAACTGTAGTCTTGGTATTTGCAGTACCATATTTTCTGCACTACAAGGTGCACTTAAACTCCTTGAATTTTCTGAAAAATCAACAGTGCGCCTAATAATCCGGTTTGCTTATGTATGAATTCTGGTTGTGCTTACTGACCTCGAACCGATTTTATGTGGTACACTGCGCTCAAAAATCTGTCAAAAAACATTTTAGTACAACTTTGGTAAGCTACGAAGCTGCACCGCTTGATGGATTGTTGGAGCATTACGGCTGCCGTAGTCAGGAGCCTCGCGGAGTAATCCAGGGTCAAAAACTCCGTCTGTTTCAGGTCCCAGAGTCAAACGAACACTGCAGGATCACTGAGAGTTAAAAACTGTCTAAATTCTTTCATCTTTAATAAAAGGATCAGCGTTGCTGCTTCACCAGGTGTAACAATTAAGTTTAACATCCAGGCATCCATGAAAATAGAATTTAGTCAATTTAATGGAGTTCGCAGGAAGTTAGCTCGCTAGTTTCCACCTAAACGTGATATACCATGACTGAGAGATTTCTGAAAAAATTTAAACGTACAGCTCTGTTATCACTTCCAACATAAATGAAGACAGAAAACTAAACAGGAGTGACTTTTGTAGGGTTACTGAAGTTGGACTATCTGGTATATAATGATGTGCTACTTGATCCCTAGCGATACAGCTATGTTAGCGTAACATAAACACAGTGAAGCTGGAGGATGAACACTAACTATTTTCCACTTGATAAAAGTTAACAAATGCAATAGCATGGCAGGATGCTGTAAACGGACTAAACTTCAGTCAGGAGAACAACTGAGATAATCAGTCCAAGATACGAGGTTAGTCCTTAATATACTGCAACAACATGGGAATAGAGCAGCTGCCAGAGAATTCAACATTAATGAATGGAGGAAGCAAGAAGAATAAATTGAGTAAAGTTTGACTTATCTGCCTGTTTTGTATCGCTTAATGCACCTTATGCATGAAAACAGACCCGTTCATCGACAGTGCGCCTTACAATCCGGTGCGCCTTATGGTCTGAAAAATATGGTACTTTGCTACATAAGATGTCTTGCAATTTGTCCGTGTTAGCAGTAAAACTAGTTTTTGCTAACACTAACCAGATGAGAGAGAGAGAGAGTGAATCGTGATCACTCTGCTGATGCTCACGAAGCTCCTGTTTGTTAGCTAATAATAAATTAGCGGCTAACGTGGACAAATTGTTGCTTCCTCGCTAATTCTAGGTTTCTTGTGTTCTAGACTGGCTAGCACATTCCTATGTGAAACCACATCATTTTGTGAGCTTGTGTTAAAGTCTGTTGTGCTGGTAGCCATATGTGTTTGATGTTAGTTATTAGTGGACTGTTACGGTACTCTTTGGCTGTGTTGCTTGCTTTATAACACTTTCTTGGGGACTAAGAGAGACGCTGATGCAAGGGACTCTGCAACAAGAATAATCTCCACAGCTGGGTGCAATTTTGCAGTATGATAATGCACGCTGAAAACATTCATGAGTTTGGTTTCAATTTAACCTAACATTCCCACCTAAAGGTTTGTATGTGAGGAACAGTATTAAGTGAAATCTGACAAATCGTTGTTGTGTGTCGCGTAGGGACGCATCTCTGATGGCCATGAGGCGAAGGATCGAAGGCCTCACTCCAGAGGAGATCCGCAACATTTCCCGGGATGAGATGCACATGCCCACCACCATGGAGGACTTTGAGTCCGCTCTGAGGAAAGTGTCCAAATCAGTTTCTGCAGCTGACCTGGAAAAGTATGAAAAGTGGATCGAAGAGTTTGGCTCCTGCTGATGAAACTTTAAGTGTGCAGCTTAGTGTAAGGTTTTGTGTTCCTGCTAACTGAAATGTTTTCTTGGAGAAATGTGTCAGCTCTGGTGTATCGAGCTGCAAGTACATTTCTGAATCAGCAGGCAGGTTTATTACAAACGTAATTGCACTTGAAAAGTGGTAACTCTTGTACATGTTGTTGCTATGCAAACCTTTTCATCTCAGTGAGTGTCGAAAGAAGAACAACTCGGAGCTGATTGTTGATACAATTCATTTTTGGACTTAATCATTTTAGTTGACTGGTCCTGAACATGTTGCCAAAATGTTAGACAAATCGGATATAGCTATTAGAAAAACTGACAAAACGTCGGCATTTCCTGAAATACACTAATAGTAAAAGGCCAAACATGTTATATTATTAGTTTATCCTCAGTGTCGTTTTATTGTCTTTGTGCTGGTGTATCTGTTGGATACAGAACCAGCCAATCAAATGTTGTTCCCTTTATTGTTGTTCTTTTCACTTTGCACTTGATTTTATTTTAAACCGTATGGATCTATAACACTTTTTCTTATAAACATTAAACTAAGAAGCCATTTCTATATTGCGATACGTGCAAGTTTATTTATTGCTCACTATATCTGCTTAAAAAAATCTACACACAGATGAGTTCACACATTTAATTGCAACCAAAACAAACCTGTCCAACTTCCCCTGTATCCTGCAAGCTCTGTTTCAGGTTTTTTTATGCTTGGATCTGTATGTTACTGAGAGGGGGTGTCCTTAATAGAGTCCCGATCAAAAGTTTAAGACCACTTGAAAAATGGTAATAAATAAATAAATCATATTTTGCATGGTTGGATCTTAACAAGGTTCCAGGTAGAGCTCCACCCTCCAACAAGAAGAAATGAGAGTGAGACAAAACATTTTTTGAGCATGGAATTTATTGAAAAAAATGCTTAAACTGAAACAGGCTGTTTTACAGCTGATCAAAAGTTTAGGACCACATGGCGCAAAAAAAAAAAAGAAAAAAAGATTTTTTTGTTTTTTGTTTGTTTTGCCATTTTACAAGTTGTCTTAAACTTTTGATCTGGACTGAGTCTGTCACTCACACAGCTATGGCTCCACCTGCTGTTCAAACCTCCATGAGCTGTAGCTGGGTTAAAGGGAGTGGGGAGGGAGACTAATTTAAGACAGCGTGTTTCAGATTGCTGAACTGAGCTCTTCCACAGTCTGAGGTACAGCCTGGTGGTGTTGGATAGACTGAAACCAAATGTCCCAGGGTGTTTTATTGGATTTGGGTCAGACGAGTCGGGGGGGGGGGCATTCAGTGGTAACAGTTAATTTATCCTCCAGGCAGTGGCAGTGCGGGGGGGGTGGCTTACTGGGCTTAAGCCCGGGTTGTTTTTTCAGAAGCCCGGGGTCTTTTGGAGTGTAATTTTTTTTTTTTTCATAGTTAGATGCCTGACTGACAACTGTATAAAGCGAAAAACTACACACAATATTCGAAGCACATAGTGCACACTGTGGGAATTTACGACTGTGCATAAATCCCCCTAATATTGGTATGATCCGAGCTCAGGCAGTAAGCGGGGCGGGGCAGCTGCTGCGCTGTTGGAGAAACGGAGCTAGGCAGACAGAGGAGAACTGAAGTTTGACCAGGTACCAGGGGCGGAGCGTGGGGGTGGCTTACTGGGCTTAAGCCCGGGTTGTTTTGTCAGAAGCCCGGGGTCTTTTGGAGTGTAATTTTTTCATAGTTAGATGCCTGGCTGACAACTGTATAAAACAAAAAGTACACACAATATTCGAAGCACATAGTGCACACCGTGGGAATTTACGACTGTGCATGAATCCCCCCTCATATTGGTATGATCCGAGCTCAGGCACTAAGCGACTGAGCGAGGGGGCGGGGTAGCTGCTGCCAGCAGTGAGTGCGCTGTTGGAGAAACGGAGCCAGCCATACTAAGGAGAGCTTAAGTTTGACCAGGTACCAAAGCAAATCATTCGTAGCGTACAAATAATGTAAATATGACGATGCATCACGAAAGATTGATATCAAACTGATCACTTGACCAATATTACGTTACTCGCTCTTCAAGTGAATCAACAAATGGCGAAATGAAAAGCCGAACAAATGCTATTTTTTTTAGAGTCTTAGCTTACGTGTGTTTATTTCATATTTTCAGTTCTTACCCTCCCCGACTAATTCGGTTTCAGTTATGTACTGAAATATAAGAATGGACATTAGAGGGTTCTTTCAAAGAAAAAACTCAGGTAAATGTTATTTTATATATTATGCTTTGTATGTTGTTCAGTATATTTCTATGCAAAATAAGAGGGATTTCAGTACTCAGCAGGATATTCACATCTGTAACCAGATATTTACACTTTAGGGAGAAAACATAAAACATTTTTACTGTACAACATCAATTTAGAGTAAACTTTTCTTTTAGATAAATATTGAAATATATTTTGAATTAGTTAAATGTCAGAATAAAGAGAGACAGAGCTGTCTATTTATTATCACTTTCATCAAATTTAGGAGTACATGTACACTAAGTTTATTGTTAACTAATAAGAAACTCCAGACGATTCCATTCTGAGCTGAAGAAGCTTCTGATAGGTTAGTAGAGTCCATGTGAGTAAATTTTCTGTGACATGGGAAAATCAAAAGATGTCAACCAAAACACCAGGAAAAGAACTGTGGCGCTCCATAAGTGTGGCTCAGTTTGAATACAATTTGGTGCCATTTGCAATTAAGAAATACAGATAGTTTCTCTCTTTACTCTTAAAGTTAACAAATATGTTTTTTAGATTTATCAGTCTAAAAAATAAACATTTAGTCTGATTTGATGTTACAATTAAAAAAGTGTTTGTGTTTTGATCTGAAGAGTACATAAATATGTGGTTTCAACTGTATATTTGATGATTGTCAGCACAAAGAGAGAGAGAGGAACAGAGAGGGAGAGAGAGGAGAATGAGGACAGAACAGAGGTGGAACAAGAGCAGGTGAGACACACATGTTAGTCAAATGGTTGTTTACCAAAAGTATCACCGTCCTCATGTATCTCGAACCTAGTGTTTCTTTTTAGGTTTGTTATTTTTCAAATTATAATATTTATTAAGTTCTGCAGGCTTGTTTGCACAACAAGGCCAAATAATTATATAAACTTTTCTCAATCTAAATATTGTACTTTGGTAGAATTAAACAATAAATGTACTGCAGGTCTATGATGACTTTTAGTGCTACTATCATCTAGTTCTGATTCTGGTTCTGTCTTGGTTAAGTCCTCAGTAGTCCTGATTTTGAACTGTTGTAGTCCTGTTTTAATTCCGGATCAGTTCTGGGTCTGGTTGAATTGGGGTTTAGTCCTCATGTCTTGATACAGCCCCGACTTTGTTCTGCCTTGCTGCCTAATTAAAAAACTAGTTTAAGGTGTCCTGCACATGTGATATATATTTTTCCCTATATGAAGTCATTCTTTTTTGAACAAAACTCAAAACAGAGCCAATTAATCTTTCAGTAATTTCTACCCCCCCCCCAAAAAAAAAAAAAAAAAAAATCCCACATGCATACTACCCTTTTGGGCTAAGCCCCGGGTGTTTCAAATGTCTGGCTCCGCCTCTGCCAGGTACCAAAGCAAAGCATTCGTACTGTACAAATAATGTAAATATGACGGTGTATCACGAAAGATTGATATCAAACTGATCACTTGACCCATATTATGTTACTCGCTCTTCAAGTGAATCAACAAATGGCAAAATGAAAAGCCGAACAACAACAATGCTGTTTCTTTAGAGAGTCTCAGCTTACATGTGTGTTTATTTCATATTTTCAGTTGTTTCCCTCCACGGCTAAATAAATCGGTTTCAGTAATGTACTGATATACAAGAATGGACATAAGGAGCGTCTTTCAAAGAAAAAACTCTGGTAGTATTTTATATATTATGCTTTGTATGTTGTTCAGTATATTTCTATGCAAAACAAGAGGAACTTCAATACACAGCAGTATATTCACAGTTTAAACCAGATATTTACATACACTTTATGGAAAACACAAGAACATTTTTTTACTGTATAACATCAATTTAGAGTGAACTTGTTTTGTTTTGGATAAATAAATATTGAAATATCTTTTGAATTAGTTAAATGTCAGAATAAAGAGAGACAGAGCTGTCTATTTTTATCACTTTCATCAAATTTAGCAGTACATGTACACTAAGTTTATTGTTAATTAATAAGAAAACTCCAGACGATTCCATTCTGAGCTGAAGAAGCTTCTGATGGGTTAGTAGAGTCCACGTGAGTAAATTGGTGGCACAGCTGTGGATGCATATAAGGCAAAACACAGAGCCCGTTTCTTTGAAATGGGAAAATCAAGAGATGTCAACCAAACACCAGAAAAAGAACTGTGGAGCTCCATAAGTGTGGCTCAAGTTTGAATACAATTTGGTGCCATTTACAATTAAGAAATACAGATAGTTTCTCTCTTTACTCTTAAAGTTAACAAATATGTTTTTATATTTATCAATCTAAAAAAAATAAACATTTAGTCTGATTTGATGTTACAATTAAAAAAGTGTTTGTGTTTTGATCTGAAGAGTACATAAATATCTGGTTTCAACTGTATATTTGATTAGCACAAAGAGGGAGAGAGAGGAACAGAGAGGAACAGAGAGGGAGAGAGAGAATGAGGACAGAACAGAGATGGAACAAGAGCAGGTGAGACACATGTTAGTCAAATGGTTGTTTACCTAAAGTATCACCGTATCATAGGTCCTCATGTATCTCGTACCTAGTGTTTCTTTTTAGGTTTGCAATTTTTCAAATTCTACATTTATTAAGTTATGCAGGCTTGTTTGCACAACAAGGCCAAATAATTTTATAAACTTTTCTCAATCTAAATAGTGTAGTTTGGTAGAATTAAAACATAAGTGTAGTGCAGGTCTATGATGATTTTTAGTGCTACTATCATCTAGTTCTGATTCTGTCTTGGTTAAATCCCAAGTAGTCCTGATTTTGAACTGTTGTAGTCCTGTTTTAATTCTGGATCAGTTCAGGGTCTGGTTGAATTGGGGTTTAGTCCTCGAGTCTTGATACAGCCCCGACTTTGTTCTGCCTTGCTGCTTAATTAAAAAACTAGTTTAAGGCATCCTGCATATGTGATATATATTTTTCCCTATATGAAGTCATTCTTTTTTGAACAAAACTCAAAACAGAGCCTATTAATCTTTCAGTCATTTCTAACCCCCCCCAAAAAAAAAAAAAAAAAATCCCACATGCATACTACCCTTTAGGGCTAAGCCCCGGGTGTTTCAAATGTCTGGCTCCGCCTCTGCCTCCAGGACCTGCCTGCATACTCTCACCACATGAAGCATTGTTGTAAACCAGGAGGAACCCAGGACCCACTGCACTAGTGTTGGGTCGTCCTAATACCTAATGGCAGTCAGGGTGCTGTTGCTCAACCTTTAGAGGTGTGTATGTATGGTCCTCCTCAGACCCTCACTGACCCACCATCACACTGGTCATGCTGAATGATGTTACAGGACGTATAACGTTCTCCGTAGCTTTTTGACACCCTTTCATGTCTGTCACATGTGCTCGCCTGCTCTAATCTGTGAAAGCACAACATGCCACTGGTCAACCTGCCATTTTTGGTATTCTATAGTAAATGCCATACAGGCTTCAATGTGCTAGGCAGTGAGCACAGGGCCCACTGAAGGATGTCAGGCCACCCTCATGAAGTCTGTTTCTGATTGTTTGGTCAGACACATTTCACACCAGTGTGCTGCTGAAGGTTTTTTTTTTTTTAATAGCTCTGGTAGTGCTCATCCGGTTCCTCCTTGCACAAAGGAGCCGATACCGGTCCTGCTGAGGGATGCAGGACCCTTTACAGCCCTATCCAGCTCTCATAGACTAACTGCCTGTCTCCTGGAATCACACAGCAAATCTGGCACTGGCATGTCTTGATGTGCCATCCTGGAGGAACTGGACTACCTATACATCCTCTGTAGGATGCATGTATTACATCATTCCACCAGTAGTGTCAATGACCACAGCTTAATGCAAAATTAGGGAAAAACGGTCAGAAAATATGAGGGGAAAATGTCAGTGTCCTCCACCTGTAAAATGGAGCTACACTGAGTTTGCTTTTAGTTTTATGGTTGTACTCTGAGCTCTTCCATGATGCTTGGTGTATAGGGGTGCATGGTCACTCCGCAAGGTAGACATTACGTGCCAGTATAACACTTGATCATTAGTCTGTACAGTAACACAGTATGATCACCCAACATACAAAGACAATTATCAGACAATATATCCATGTGATGGTTGTAAGGAAAGCTTTTAATTAGCATGATTTCTGACCCAAATACACAGTCCAGCTGTAATTCATACAATGTATGCACACAGATGCCAAAAAAAGATATCACGCTGATGTATCAAAGACCAAATTAAAACATTTGTTGTTTAACTCTGAACCAACTAGGTGTTGCGTACAGCATTCTGTTGCACAACTTGAGGCAGATTCCAACACTGTTTTAAGTCATCATGCACTTTCCTATTTTTAATGGAAAACTTGTTGATGGAGCAGCAAACTCTAGTCACTAGCTACACTATGCATGCACCTTTTCGTTGTACGCAGTATATCATGCATACTGCAGTTTAACTGAGCCCTAGGGAGAGAAAATCATGACATCACAAGCTGATCTTTTGGGATGTCTTTGAAAAAGCATGACCAATAGTAAAATAACACCCTCGCACATAAAAACAAACAAACAAAAAAACCCAATGAAAAGAGAAAATGTGGTTTGTGAATTTATGATGAATGAAAACGCAGGTTTTTCACCGGCAGCCTGTTGAGCCGTTTGATCCTTCACACCTAGAGCTGCCAAACATCAGAGAGGGCTGCACTGCAAAGCATGATTAAAGCTTCGCAAGGTCAACTAAACCTGCTGAACATTTAACCTGCTCTGGAGCAGGTAATGTTTGAGATCAGCACTTCCTCTGTTATGTGAACGCACACATGGATAGATGGGAAACTGGGGGTAACTTCTGCAGTTGATAACCACCTTTGTGTGACTGCTTAGCCAGATTGTGGCGTCGCTTAGCCCAAGTTCAGAAAAGAACAGCTACTTTGTAGCACAGGCCACTGAAGTGATAGTGAGGACATGCAGATTCGTTCTTTGAACAAGAATTGTGTTTCAGTCTTGGACTGTATCAGTCCGCTCGTAGTTTATATATAGAGAAGGTGCATAGACATTCTGAACAGCTTCACGGACATTCTACAATATTAGTAACAGGAAGCCACAAACAATACTGATTAAAGTAGACCACATAGTAATCCTTCTCATGATAGAATCCTTATAAAAAACAAAAACTGAGGCACAGTGAAAAAAAAAGAAAAAGACAATTAACAGATGAACGTCAGTAATGTCGAGTCAAAGGAAGAAGTTTTTTAGTAGCGACAGAACAGAAACTCTGACGCAGTAATCTGCTTAGCTTTGTCTTTTTAGACATTTCAACAGATTTAAGTAAGTGTCTTTGCCTCTGTTTACTTTTAAATACATTTAATGCATTTAGAGCTGTCTTCATTTTTTCCAGCTGTAGGTGAATGATTTTGGAGAAAAAACAAAGAACTGCTACATACACAAAGTTTTTTTTAAGGGAACTCTGAAGTGTTTGGTTCTGGTTCTAAAATTCTCAGTTTGTCCATATTTATAGGTTAACCCCACAGCATCTAGCTTTTTATTCTGCGCTGCAAACTTTTAGTGATACGTAAACTTGAACTAAACAGGATAAATGGTCCATTTAGTAACAGTTCTGAGGATGTAGACCATATCAAACTGCTTTGGTCTTGAGCTTTGGAGCAGATCTGATACAAAGGCTAAAGGTTATACTTTTGTGTAATACCAATTTGTACCACAAGATGGTGCAGTGAGCCAACCAGGCAAGTCATTAGGAGCACATTCTTATCAACAATATCATACCGGGAAAAGCAAAGCTACTTGCGGAATCAGGGATATGGCAGAAATAGAATTACCAAATAGAAGTAAAGAAGCTTACATTCAAAAACATTTCTAAACACCCACTGATAAAACACTGCTCCCTGGTGGTGAAATTTCAATGACTTATGTTAATGTAATCATTTGTATTTATGCCCTATACACTGTGTCTGCACAGCTCTGCCATCAGGAAACTGGGTTGATCACGTTAGCCTTGCAGCTAACAGTTAGTTTTACCGAAGCAAAGGAAAGAGAGTAAACTTTGAATGGTTTGAGTTTATATAAGAGCTGTTATGTCATGTTATTACCAAAAAGGCCTTTTCCAGTTTTTGTCCTGATGGACATTATAAATAATATTGAGAGGGTCTTACCATTCATTTAGATGGGAGCTTCAAAACACCTTCCAACATGGGTGCCAGTTAGGAAGGGTTGTTTGTAGAAAGATTTTGGCAGATTTCTTTAAAGAAATCTAAACAAGACCAGCAGCTGGAGAGCGGTATCAGTCTTTTCCTTTGACCTTCAGCTAAAATGACTTAAAAAAAAAAACCAAAAACGAAGTGTTTCTCAAAAAGCAGAGCTTCAGCTCATCTGATAATCCCTTGAATCTTGGACATTGTTTTTGTTAACTGCATTACAGCTAAACATGTTTTGGGTGTGGGTAAAGCCAAAGTGGTCACTGTTGCAGATTCTCTGCATGATGTGCTGAAAGCAGATTCTGGTAAGGTAACCGTAAGCCTTCCATACTTTAATCTCATTGCATCATGACATTCAGCACCATAAATCTCTCACTTTAATCTCCATTCTGAGGGACTCATATAAGCTAACATTAAATGAGCTTATGTTGGCTGATGAAAAGATTCACGAAGACCATGAAAGAGTAAAGTGACAGGAAAAGCTGTGGTGATTCACAGATCAGAACAAAACCAGGCCATGCCAAACCGCAGGTTAAACAACAAATAGGAACAAACTGGAGGAGCCGGTCAAGATGATCCTCATTCAAGGCTTCTTCTCTTCTTCCTCTGCTTCTACTTCTATGTTCTCCAGGAGATTGTGCTTCTCATCCTCTGGCATCACAGGGACAGAGTTTACATTAAAAATGCGCCTGTAAAACAGAAAATAAAGTTTGTTGGAAGTAATCACGGGGGGGTCAAAATTTTTGGGACCCAACCTCTGGGTCCCAAAAATGAAGCCGATGCAAAAAGAACTGTAGTTCATCTAATGACCACTTGAGGTCAGCACCAAAAATTCAGTTGAATTTTATTTATATAGCGTGCACAATCACAGTTGCCTCAAGGCGCTTTGTATTATAAGGTAAAGATCCTACAACAGAAAACCCCAACAATCATATAACCCCTATGAACAAGCGCTTTGGCAAAAGGGGGAAGGAAAAACACTCAGCAGAACCAGCCTCATCTGCCAGGAATTTTTCTGCAACTCAATAATTTGAATTTGAAAGTTTAAAGTTAGGAGGCAGTTCAAGAAGTTTGCTCTTCTCTTCTGGTGAGTGAAATTCTAGCATTACATTAAACTGTTAGTAATATGCATGTCTGCACATGAATATGAATGCTTCCTAACCAAGCTTGCATTCTTTAGCAACTCAGCACGCCACCCTTTCATCTAAATATGGTGACTCCCACCTCCAGAAAACAAATATGGCGGCAGCCAAAGAGTAAAGAAACCAATAGGTGACAACAGCTACATTCATCTTGTATCTATGCAACAAACTCACTTATGTTCACAAATTGGGAAAAACACATCTAAGATCTTGACGATGACGGCTGATCCGACCACGCCGATCACGACCACCCACATGACCAGGAAGAAGAGAGGCAGGGATTCGGAACAGAAGCGCCGCAGACGCTCCCTGGCTTGCTCTACCCACTGACACATGGCCTGGGGAGACATTGTTAATTGTTGTGGAAGAAATTTTCAAACAATGTGCTCACTTTGTGAAGACTAGAAGTGTCAAAATTGAGGAAATGATGTGCTTTTAACTGCTGGATTGCAGGATTTCTTTTTGTATAGCTAACTTTGTGTAGTTTGTGATGGAAATAACTCAATATTTTCTCCTGATAACATAAAATAACTACAAACTTTGACATTTTTTTTCAGATCTTTCACTTTAATCTTCCTAATAGTAGAGACTCTGGCTCCCTGTTTTTACTCTGTGACTCCAAAGAGTAGCTTTGTGTGATTTACAGTATTTTATACTGGCCTTGGTTTATCCTCAGTCCGACCCTATGAAACTCCTTGTGGAGCAGACTGTATTGTTTGGAATGAGTGTGATCTTACTGCAGACTTGCACTTACAGAGTAAGAAGAAATAAGTTCCTTGGGTGGAGTTTCCATTTGATTCTGATCAGGCTGGCTCGGGTAAGTGTAATCAAGTTCATCATCATATCTGACATCATACAGGAGGTCAGGATCCATACGCAGGGGGGTCTCTGGGAGTTTTCCAGGGGATGCAATCTCTTCCCGGGTGGTCTCTGTGTGCTTCAGAGGATACTGGCTTGTGGTCTGAGAGATCAGCTGCTCTTCATCTGATTTGAAAAGTGCAGGAGGAAAAATATTAAATATTAATTAATAGCCAATATTCTAAACTGGACAGCTAATGAGTAGTTTACTGACAATTAGGACACAAAAAGCAAACCTTTTCTAGAATTTGGTGGATCTGTGACAACCACATCATTTTCTCTGGGAACCCTAAAGATATCACTGTGTCCAATGGGGTAGATGTTGGTAAACTGGGCCAGCTTCTGGAAGTCTGGGCTCATCAGTATTTTCACCTCACACATGTCAGGCTGCTGGACCTGAATAACACACACAAAAAAAACAAAAAGGAAAATGCAACAACTTTTTAAAATAAACATACTTAAGCTGCCTCTTTGATGCATATTTTATGGATGAGTCATCAGACTCAAAAGGCGCATCCCACAATGCATTTGGAATTTGACTTGAATGACAAGTCAAATTCTAGAATGCCGTACACAATGGCTACGTTCACACTGCAGGTCTTAATGCTCAATTAAGGATTTGATTTTTTGATCAAATCCGAATTTTTTGTCTGCTTGTTCACACTACAAATAAAATGTGACAGCAAACGCGCTCTAGTGTGAACCCTCAAAGCGACCCGCATGTGCAAAAGAAGACGTCACACACAACGCACTGTTTAGACCCAGACCAAACAGTATTGTTTGACTGATGGCCCTTAATATAAAGACTTGTTTTGGACTTTACGTTTCTCAATTTTGCTTTAAGTTATAAAGTTATTTTGTTATTTAGATATGGCCTAATAATTATCCTTATTGCTGTTTTAGAGAGGAGCGGTGCTTCAAAGGATAGTTGCAGATTTCTGTCAGAATCTGCAGATTATGCAGTACAAATAAAATGTTCACGTTTCTCCAACGCTGTCTTCCAAACAGTTTCACTGGATGGCCAGCAAGCGTTCGCGATGTCTTCTTTAGCGCTGTTAATTGGCGTCTGTCTTGTGTCAGTGATGTAGAAGACGGATTTAATGCGACATGACCGTTCAAACAGCAGTCGCTTTCTAAAACATCAGATATGTATCAGATTCAGTACCACATGCGAAAGTGACCCAGATCGGATTTGAAAATATCGGATTTGTGCTGTTCACACTGTCAAACCGTGATCGGATATGGGTCGCATAGGGTCAAAAAAAGCCCTGTTGTCACCATTATCCAAATTTCACAGTTAAAGCAAGGCTGACTGCTCATTCTAAAGTGATCTGTCAATCACAAGTGAACTCCCCGCCCCCATAAAAAAGAAGCTAAGTCTGGCTTGTTTGCTTTTTGTGCATGTTAAAGGGGACCATAATTTACAACATAAACACTAAGTTGCATCCTCTAAGACTCAAAACTAATGACTGGCATCATAATCGTCGGCAAAGTGTTTAATGAGGTCATAGAGCGAGGGACATTTTTCGAGAGACTTTTATAAACTTCTTTTAGCCACCACAATTGCCGCCCCCTGCTGGCCGTTAGAAAGAACCATATCAGGGCCCATTGTTCATTCAGTGGTGCTACTTTCAGTCACTGTGCAAATGTACTGTTTATAAGGTCGGGGAAACCTGCGTTCAGCTGAGACTGAAGGAGTCACTTGGATGAGTGAAAAAACATTTCTCCCACTGAAAACGCTACGTCCACATGAACAGAATCAACTTTTGGGATTTCCACATATGGTTCACATTTCAGACCTGGAAGCTATGTCCATCCGATTTGGCTGTACTGGAGAAATGAGGAAACACTATTTCCTGTTGCTACATGAACATAAACTGTTTCACTTTGGATTTTTGAATGTGAAAGCAAGTTTTTAAGAGCATCAGCTTTAAACTCTGATCATGTTTAGTATAAGCAATCACCACCTCTTTAAAGCCACAGAGGCTTGTCCCCACATGATAATTTCAGTCATATTTACTCCAGAGTTATTCTTAACATTAAAAAAAAACAAAAACAAATTGTGAGATTCTGTCAGAGAGCTGTACAATTAGTGTTTACCTCTTTGCCATCCATCTCTATCACTTCACTGAAGACCTGAAGAGCCACCACCTCCTCTGAGTCACTGTATAGCCTGTTCTGGCTCACCATCACCCGGGTAACAGTGGACACTATGTCCCCAGACTCAAACTCACTGCTCCCATTGACACTGTCCACTAAGAAAAACAAACAAAATGTAGCAGAATTAGAGGAATTGGAGGTTGAAATGTCACTGTCAAGAAATCCACAGACTTCCCTTGAAAACAAGAACTGGAGTTGGGTCTAACCAGTCTCTAAAAGACTGGTGGGAGGACCTTGTGCACAACTGAGCAAGAATATAAGAATTTTTACTTCATGGGCTCCAACTGGCAGCTTCAACAGAACAGGCCACATTTCCCACTGTCTGTGCTCATTTGTATGTCTGAATCTTCATCTTTTATTGGCCAGTCTCTGATCTCTCCTGTTTTATGGTTACACTTTAATGAAGCTGCCAGCTGAAGACTTAGGCTTTTTCAGTTGTTGCTTCAACTGCTCAAATGTATTGCTTCTTTAATCAGCAGTACGGTTTTCAGCTATGCTTACTTAATGGGAAAATGTCTTCCTATTGATCACTTGGCATTTTTAAAATGATAAACTCACATTAGGAAACATAATGTGGAACCCAGGCACCTGTTTGTCTGTTGGGTAGTCCATTAAAAAACCATTAGTGATTTATGATTGTCTAAAAGTCCATTATCACTGACTTTTCCAATCACTGTAATGTTAATTGACTTTAAAGTGGACTTGTGTTCATTTCCAGATCCATATTTTTCTTATTGAATTTAACTAGACTATCACAGCATGACTCACAGTTCACCAAATACCAAAATAATCTGTATTTGTCTTATATAGAGCTTGCCCCTTGGTTCATTCCCAAAGTGTTTCAGACCACTTTTATTTAATGTGATTAACCACCATGTGGTTTTTCTTTTCTTTTTTAACAAAAACAATAAGGAAAAGCATAAGAATAAACTACTCTAATCTGATATACATTTGAAATCATGATTGATTAAACAATACTGAACTCTACTGAATTTACACTGACAATAATATTTACATTTCTAACATTTGAACAGTATATTTTCTTCCAGCTGAGATAAGTGCTTTCCCCTGATTAAAACCACAGTGGTTTGAATAAATGTGTGAAAAACTCACAGAGAAGCGCTTGGCAGTTGAACCTAGTGACCCCTGACAGCTCCACTGGGACGTCATTGACCAGCACCTGCTCTTCACTCACTGATATGTTTAAATTTATCTGAAAAAAGAAAAAAAAATAGACAAAACAAAAAGGCGACTAATTGTCGCAGTTCATACTTACAGAAAACAAACCTTCGGTTACTGAGCAGTTTACACAGAGTACCTGTAAGTTGTTAGAGTCTTGCAGCTGTGTGTCTGCCAGTGTCCCCGCTGTCACATTGATTAGGATGTTTTCCTACGGTGGTCAGTAATTAAAAACGAAAGGATTAGGTTTAACACTGCAATGCTTGTAATTTACAGTAAGTAAGTAAGTAAGTAAGTAAAATTTATTTATATAGCACATTTCACAGATAAAAATCACAAAGTGCTTTACAGTAAGATCAGACATACAAGTTAAAATTAATTAAATTAGTTAAAAGCCCGTTTGTATAAAAATGTCTTCAGCTGCTTTTTAAAGGAGTCAGTAGAGTCTAGACAGCGTAAAGACAACGGCAGAGAGTTCCACAGCCTAGGTGCCAGTGCCTGAAAAGCCCGATCCCCACGTGTTTTAAATCTAGTACGTGGGACCACCAGTAGCCTCTGACCTGAAGACCTAAGTGCTCGGGATGAAGCATGAGGTTTCAGCAGGTCAGAGATATACTGGGGAGCTTCACCGTGCAGAGCTCTAAAAGTTACAACTAAAATTTTAAAATGAACCCTAAAATTTACAGGCAACCAATGAAGAGAAGCCAAAACTGGAGTAATGTGTGACCTCTTGTTTGTACCAGTTAAAAGTCTTGCCGCTGCATTCTGTACAGACTGAAGGCGATCCAGAGCTGATTTGTTAAGACACGTAAAAAGACCGTTACAATAATCCAAACGAGAAGAGATAAAAGCATGAATAATCATCTCAAGTTCTGCCTTTGACACCAGTAGCCTGAGTTTAGAAATGTTTCTTAGATGATAAAAACAGTTCCGGACAAGTAGCTGTGCTCTATTGCAGGAAGCAGGTTCACTATGGCAACAAGTAAATAAAGAGTTACAGAGAGTTAATCACTGTTTTATATTTGAATGTACTTAACGGCTGTAACCACCTTAAAAAATTGAATGGAGGATTTTATCATTTCTCCCATGAAAAAACATTTCTTAATGAGATTTGCAAAAAACCCTTTTAGTGTTCCCCAGTTTAACCCTTTATAATGTGAACTAATATTTGCTTTCACTGTCTCTCTTGCAGCCATAGCAGACATGTTACAGTTAATTGGGTTCATGTTGCACCTGTTTTGAATGCAACTTGAAAAATGCAGGACAAATTTTCAAATCTGTTATGAATGTAAACTTTAACCATTAAAGACAAACATGTTATAAGATATGCCAAAGTTTTTAAAGAGCTCTTTATATTCTGAATTAGACATTTTACTTGCATTGTGGGATTTGGGACAAAATAAGCCACTGTGAACTGATCCAAAGCAGGTCCAGACAGAATGAGATGGGAAATGGCTGGATCTGAATTGGATACAGATTTGATCCAGTCTGAATCTGTGATCCTTATGCACTGTGCGAGTTGACTCCAAGGCAGACCTGTTTGCTGATGTTGACAGTGGGATGTTTTTTAATATAATTTAATGACTGAATTTCAGTCCGTGAACACATTTCAACATGATGTGTAATCAGATTATAGTTAGACTTTCTACAGCCTCGTTTTAAAAAGTCACTTTAAAATCGGTTTAGTTCTTAAAATACCAAAACCATTTCAGCCTCCTCTTCACTCACATATTCACATCACCAAGATCTCAACTATGACAGGCATTTTTCCATCAGTGTGACCGATTACACAAATATGGTTGATCACTGATCAGCGTGTTCTGTGTCTAAAGATTTGATTAAAACGGTCAACCTTTTTATTACAGGGAAATAGTCAAGAGTTAGAAAGATGCAGACTAGCCTTTAGAGTTTATTCTGAGTTGATAATAAATCCGCGTAATCGCTGTATCAGTTGTTGACGACTAAGTGATTATAAAAGCACTCATGCTGGGTACATAAAACAGTAAACTAACGTGTAAATAGGATTTCTGTGTTTGTAAAATGTAAAATTCTGTAAACTAATTCGCTCTTCTATGTGCTATTTGGATGAGGAAATTGAAAAATGTGTTCAGGTGCTGCAGGAAGGGAGGAGTCTGTGGAAGGACGACTTGGTTGACTAAAACTTGCTAGTGAGCAAGGTAAGTTCACAAAGTGTTTCCAAGGTATCCGAGGCTGAGATTACGTTAACTCTCTTTCTGGGAGAAAAAAAAAAACTTGGGAATTTCCACTCATCAGGTTTAGCCTCAATTGTTGGCTAAACCTGCTTTCCGGAATAGGGCCCTGGACTCTCAGTAAGCTAATGCTATGATGATCAAGTTAGCTCCATATATTTGCTGCCTCCGTGGCTCTTACCGTATTCAGTTGTCTATTCGACGACTCTGTGTGAGTTGCTGAGACAAAAAGAAGTAATAGAACACAAACTGTCGACCACGTCATTTCCATTTTGAGTTCACTTCCCAGCAGCAGGACAGCTAAAACAAAAACATTGAGCACGCAAATGTACTGCGCAGGCGCAGATTTTCTTCTCGCGAGAAGAGGAACGTCAGCATGGCGGTGCTCCTTGAAACGAGTCTGGGCGATATTGTGATCGATTTGTTTACAGACGAAAGGCCTAAAAGTAAGACTACAAAAATTCTTACTCTTGGTGGTAGCTAATTTCTGTAATCGGCTGCTGGTTGAGTCACTCACTGGGACGTTAAACTACAGAATTAATGGTTGCTAGCTACCGTCGTTAGCATGTTTGCTTCATATTCGTTTTAGTAACATTAGCCGGTGTTGTGCAAAGTTACCCATACATCGTGTTGCTATAAATACTCTGTTAATAAAGACTTAGTTAATTATAATTACTTTGGCTTAACTTGGACTCTGTGCTCTTTTTCCAGCTTGCTTAAACTTTCTGAAGTTATGCAAGATAAAATACTACAACTACTGCCTCATCCACAATGTGCAGGTAAAGCGAAATGTCCTGTATAAACTTTATGTGGTAGTGAATGGTTCAAATTTGGTTTTCTTTGGGAAACCTCAAGCAACCCAGAATACGGTATGTAGTAATAGCGGAAGTTGGGTGTAAGTGGTGTTGCATTTGGACCCAGTAACAAGTTAATATGGCAGAATTCAAATTCAATTGAAACTGCATTGTTGCCATAATGGCAAACCAGCATGTAGACGTTACCGTGCAAGAAAGGAAGGTTGGTGTTTCTACTGCTAAGTTTGTTCCCATGCGTTCAGACTTGTTGATTAGTCTAGATTTTAATTTCCTTTTAGTACCTCCTTGCTTGTTAGCCACAACTTTCTTGAGACAGATAGTCCTCAGAACTTTATCCATGTTCCATGGCTCACCTTTATCAGCAGGACAAGTCTCTAAATACTCCCAAACAGTTTACTAGTTACACTTGTCTAGCACCTGCATGGTCGTGCATGCAGTACGTCTCAGTTTTTCTACATGATAAACAAATGTTGTTCTTGTAAATTGAAGTTTGTTTGTTTTTTCTGTGAAATTACAGAAAACAAGGTTCTGGTAGCTCATTAACGAGGCTCTCCTGTAATTACTTTCTATAGCAGATAATGAATAAAAGAAGAACTTTTCTGTCATTTAAATGTCTAACTGCCAGTTAGTTACTTTGGTGTAGCATGAATGGCCATGGGGAAGGTCTTTGTAAGCAGGAAAAATACAGTTAAAAGTCCACAATTTATGCCCCTCTTCACATTTTCTAAAGCCAGATCGTATATTTGACAACCCTGCACTAGAGAGATCATATCTTGGCGGGTTTGAGAAAACCTCACTGTTCCCTTGGATGAGCTGGAGTTAGTGGCCGAGGAGTGGGAGGTCTGGGTTTCTCTGCTGCCCATGCAACCCCAATAAGCAGTAGATGGATGGATCACTGGAAGCCTGAACGTCAGAGTATAATTTCATATTAGATTTGTATTTGATATTGTAAAATTAAATGAGAAAAATGTAGTAGCTAAAGTTTTAAAATAACTGGAGTAATTTCATTTCTCATTCCGTCGAGAGTCACCTGTGCGTACTCCAGGTATTGCCGCTATAAAGAGACAAAGTTGCTGCTGTCAGCCTGCAGCAAAGTCTAAAAGAAACCTATCAAATTGACACATGCAGCAGTTTGTCAGTTAGAGTATTTCATTCAGACATCCGTTATTTTAGCTTCTTCTTGATTTAGTTGTGCTGCCACTGCGTAAAGCAAACCCATTGTCAGGGTTTTAATGCTGCTGGACCACCGGGCGTTTGCCTTTGGGTGTCGTCTGCCAATTTTTATTCATATATTTAATCGTATGTAGACTTTTCAGTAGAAACTTTTAACATCTGTAATCTTCTCCATATTTTTTCAGACTCTAATGAAGATTTTGCACTTTTTCTGTCTTTTTCTTCACATTATATGTGTAACATGTCATAACTCTTCATCTTCTTTCCAGAGAGACTTCATCATGCAGGCTGGAGATCCTACTGGCACAGGTCGTGGAGGAGAATCTGTGTATAGGTGAGTCTTATCCGTCTTTTAAGAGGGCAGCAGATTGAGGATGTTGGACAAAAAATAAAGATGCTCTCCATTGTGCCTTATTAGCAAACTGTATGGGGACCAGGCACGCTTTTTTGATCTGGAGAAAATGCCACGCATTAAACACAAGAAGAAGGGGACGGTGTCCATGGTGAACAATGGAAATGATCAGCACGGCTCTCAGGTGAATGAGATGAGCACCCAGTGTTGAGTGCTTTCAGACCAGTAACCACAGAAAAAATACATTATTATTCATCCCCTGTTGGTTAGACCAGATTAGATGATCTATAAACATATTCAACATTCATACAGAAATCATAGATCTGTATGTAATATATATTATAAATACATTTTAAATAATATTTTGCAAGATTGTTTAACATGAGATACTATATCTAGAGGTATGTTTCTTCCTAGTTTCTAATTACCACTGGCGAGAACCTAGACTATCTGGATGGAGTTCATACAGTGTTTGGGGAAGTGACTGAGGGCATGGACGTCCTGAACAAAATCAATGAGGCCTTTGTTGACAAGGATTTTGTCCCATTCCAAGATATCAGGCGAGTCAAGACAAACTGTATTGCACTTGTTTTATCAACTTGAAGAATAATGTTAATGCTGCGTTCATTATTACTTTAATAAAAAAAAACCTCAGGGCATATTATTATTATTATCATCATTATTATTATTATTACATTTTGCTGTAGGATAAACCACACAGTGATCCTGGACGACCCGTTCGATGACCCTCCTGACCTACCGGTGCCTGATCGATCGCCTGAACCCACCAAGGAGCAGCTGGATGTGAGTATAGGGCCGCAGCTTCAATTAGATAGATGTTCATAGCAAGATCATAAAGCTAAGATAAAAAAGATATCTATCTCATATTTGCGATTCTAATTTTAACAAGCTTAAAGGTCAAACACCTTCTTTAACACATCCTGAACTTTCTTAGGCAGCTTGCTTGTGAAAGTTGTTTAAAAGAATATTGATCTTGATGGACATCAATGTTCTGTTTTGGATGTTGGCTGCCTTCTCTGTCAAGATGACCCCACACTGCCCTGCGGAGTCCAATCCGTGACTGATAGTGTTCTGTTGTGTGTTTTTCTATCTAGGTATGCTTCGACTGCAATGGCAGTGAGTTTGACATCATTGTAATGCTGAAAAATTAAGCTGCTGCCAGTCAGATCCTTTCCAGATGGTTTTTCAGAATCGAACGATACTTTGTTGCGTTCATAATTCGATCAGTTTTGACAAGATCCCCAACACCACTGGCTGAAACTTAACCCCAAACCATGACAGAGCCTTTGCCATGTTTTACAGATGGCTGTAAGCACATGCTTTCTGAATTGTGTAGAAGTAGTACTTGTACACACTGCAGTAAAAGAAGCAGCCAATATGCAAAAAACACTTGAACAATTGTCAGAAAGCCAGGAGAACTATTGCTCAAAAACCACTTTAAAAATTAGGTCTGGCACCTTGGAAGCAAAATCTAAAGAAATTAGCATGACTTCTGTACAGTACCGTAAGTAAATGTTTCTGCCATGGCTGTGCAGAGTGGCCGTATCGGTGCAGATGAAGTGGTCGATGATACAGATGGGAAAGGAGCCGAGGAACTGGAGGAGAAGCTGAAGGAGAAAGAGGCCAAGACTCAGGCTATCCTGTTGGAGATGGTAAGATAAGGAAACCTGCTCTCAGCTTCATGTTGAAGTGTGTGTGTGAGAGAGTGCGTGTAAGAAGATGCAAAAAAATAAATACTCAAGCTCTTCTGTTGTAAATCCATCCAGGTGGGCGACCTCCCTGATGCAGATGTGAAGCCTCCAGAAAACGTGCTGTTTGTGTGCAAGCTGAACCCAGTGACCACAGATGAGGACCTAGAAATCATTTTTTCTCGCTTTGGATGCATAAAAAGGTGACGCTTCACTCCAAGTACTACAAAGTATCTTGTTTTTCAGTTATTTCTATTTATTATATTTTGCCTTGGTTCTATATTGTCTTCTTCAAATAATCCTTTGTTCTGTGTAGCTGTGAGATCATCAGAGACTGGAAAACTGGAGACTCCCTCTGTTATGCTTTTATAGAGTTTGAAAAGGTAAGTGTGTGTATACTGCAGTGATGACAGTTTAAAGAAAAAGTTCTAGATTTAAGGAAACACTTTTTTCCCCTATAATAATAATAATAATAATAATATAATCAGTGCATTATGTTTACTCTATTTATAGTTTTTAGAGATATCGTGATGATCTGTTTTGGTGTCATGAGCTTGAGCCAGGGCACGATTAGCCTGGTTAGCTTACTGATTAACATGTCCCTAATGACATGTTTGTGTGTACACATTTGGCATTTCAGTTTGCATGACACAACCAGTATATCTTTAACAGTCTTCCATGTTTCACTGTCCTTTGTGTGATACATATGTGCAGAATGGGGAAGCATATCTATCAGTATCAGTAGAGTAAATACAATAAATTTAGTGAAAGTGATAGATGGGAAAACCCTGGTCAGGAGTAATGGAAATCAGTCATGTTCTTATAGTGACATGTTGTTGTCATGCCGTGCCTCAGTGGAGTCGGTATCATAGAGAAGTGAGAACTAAACCCACGATATAAGACTGTGTTTATCATGAAGGTGCTGTCAGCCTGCTATACATTGTGAAAATAAAAACCATAAAACTTTGATTTTGTGGAATTTGCCCCAGGTTATGACTGGTAATGACTTATAACTATTAAAAGGGCAACTCCCTGTGGTAAACTCGTAAATCTACACCATCAGAAGATAACGAAGAACACAATCATGGACTATTAGTTTTTTCACTGACTATGGTGAATTATTGATTGAGTGCACTTGGCCTCAGAACATCCCAACACCTGCATGCACACCGCTGGAGCTTTCAGAGGCGTTTCAATCATGTTTCATTTAAAAAAACAAAACAGGTTCAAATTATTTGGGTTAGCATTCGTCCACAAGAGGGCAAAACAATGCAAGGCAGTGCATAGCTAATTGTAGAGTCACATATATTGCAACATAAGTGCGTCTTTAAAAAGATCTACAAGCATATAGATTGCAAATGAAACAAACAAAAGAATTATGTTAAAGTACATCAAATGTATATTTGAAACTTTGAGCGAGCTCTGCTTTAAAAATATGGAACAGCAGTTATCTACCTCAGTGTAAATAATGATCAAACGATCAGTAGGGTTCCTCTGACGTTCACTCAGTGGGATGGTTTCTTCCTGTTAAAAGTGATATTTTTCTTCCCACTGTCACCAAGTGCTTGCTTGTGTGATTATTGAGGTTTCTTTCTAATATTGTTAGGTCTTTATCTAACTATATTAAGAGACTTGAGCCCACACTACTTGGGTAGAATATTTTTCTTTTTTACTTTTACTGTTTTATCCTGTTTTTTATCACCAGTAAATTCATTACAACAAAATATTTCCAAACAGGTCTTCAGGTCTGCACTCACTGGAGCAGAGTTGAATTGTGAGCTCTGCCGTTAATACCGCTTCTCTGGTTAATGAACTATTCCAGGCCTAAATCTATCCTCTGTTATGTTTAAGCAGCAGGGAAATGTTTGGCTCATCTGTAAAACGTGCAAAAGTATGCGGATCTTAATAGACAGGAAACACTAAATTGTATTTTTATAATTTACTGGGAAGTTTATCACCAGCTGTTGAGACCTTTATGTGGATCAGCTTATACAGGGAGTGCAGAATTATTAGGCAAGTTGTATTTTTGAGGAATAATTTCATTATTGAACAACAACCATGTTCTCAATGAACCCAAAAAACTCATTAATATCAAAGCTGAATGTTTTTGGAAGTAGTTTTTAGTTTGTTTTTAGTTTTAGCTATTTTAGGGGGATATCTGTGTGTGCAGGTGACTATTACTGTGCATAATTATTAGGCAACTTAACAAAAAACAAATATATACCCATTTCAATTATTTATTTTTACCAGTGAAACAATATAACATCTCCACATTCACAAATATACATTTCTGACATTCAAAAACAAAACAAAAACAAATCAGCGACCAATATAGCCACCTTTCTTTGCAAGGACACTCAAAAGCCTGCCATCCATGGATTCTGTCAGTGTTTTGATCTGTTCACCATCAACATTGCGTGCAGCAGCAACCACAGCCTCCCAGACACTGTTCAGAGAGGTGTACTGTTTTCCCTCCTTGTAAATCTCACATTTGATGATGGACCACAGGTTCTCAATGGGGTTCAGATCAGGTGAACAAGGTGGCCATGTCATTAGTTTTTCTTCTTTTATACCCTTTCTTGCCAGCCACGCTGTGGAGTACTTGGACGCGTGTGATGGAGCATTGTCCTGCATGAAAATCATGTTTTTCTTGAAGGATGCAGACTTCTTCCTGTACCACTGCTTGAAGAAGGTGTCTTTCAGAAACTGGCAGTAGGACTGGGAGTTGAGCTTGACTCCATCCTCAACCTGAAAAGGCCCCACAAGCTCATCTTTGATGATACCAGCCCAAACCAGTACTCCACCTCCACCTTGCTGGCGTCTGAGTCGGACTGGAGCTCTCTGCCCTTTACCAATCCAGCCACGGGCCCATCCATCTGGCCCATCAAGACTCACTCTCATTTCATCAGTCCATAAAACCTTAGAAAAATCAGTCTTGAGATATTTCTTGGCCCAGTCTTGACGTTTCAGCTTGTGTGTCTTGTTCAGTGGTGGTCGTCTTTCAGCCTTTCTTACCTTGGCCATGTCTCTGAGTATTGCACACCTTGTGCTTTTGGGCACTCCAGTGACGTTGCAGCTCTGAAATATGGCCAAATGATGATCACGCTTCAGAAGCTTTGCAATTTTGAGACTGCTGCATCCCTCTGCAAGATATCTCACTATTTTTGACTTTTCGGGGCCTGTCAAGTCCTTCTTTTGACCCATTTTGCCAAAGGAAAGGACGTTGCCTAATAATTATGCACACCTGATATAGGTTGTTGATGTCATTAGACCACACCCCTTCTCATTACAGAGATGCACATCACCTAATATGCTTAATTGGTAGTAGGCTTTCGAGCCTATACAGCTTGGAGTAAGACAACATGCATGAAGAAGATGATGTGGACAAAATACTCATTTGCCTAATAATTCTGCACCCCCTGTATGTAAGAAGACATAATGGGATATGCAGCAATAGAAATCCAGGATGCTTCTTGATTCAAGCATGTTAGCAAATTACATACAGTACTACGTCTGGGCCCTGTTGTGATCTGTAATTCAATTTGACACCCCAGCTGTTATTGCTAATGTATGTAACTTATACTGTATTGTTACCATTCATTTATACAAATATAAAATGGCTTAAAAGTTAGAACCAAATTTTTTTTTTTTATAAAAGCAAAAAAACAAATGCAGGCCTGTGTTGTTTACTTCAGCTGTTCAGCTGATGTCCATGTATATGTTCCCTAATTCTTGATTTCTGATTAATGAAAGTTTAAATATTCATTGGTAGTGCTACATGGTGTGAGTCCCAGCCAAGGGGTTTTCCCTTATGATTAGCAGAGAGGTTTCGTGCCATGTAATCTCTGTCAGTAGGGAGGATACCTTTGCCTGTCATTCTTATTTAAGGAGTTTGGCACTTAATGTCAAATTCTCCTCAAGGTCTTTTCTTCTTCTTGGATATCTGATAGTAGGCACTGATAATGGTTCTTATTGGAAAACCTTGCTGTTGTTTAGAGGGTTTCTTACTGTTTGCTTAGTTCATTAATGTTGAGAACATCTGTTTTTTCTTTTCTTATTTTTGGAAAAGCATATTTTTGCTTTTTAAACGCTGAAAATATCATAAATATAACAGATTACTGCTGTCTTTTGGTTTCAGTTTCCAGTAACTTAACGTTTTATCAAAACTCGATCTTGATTCTTGTTTCACATGATTGATGACGCATTAATTCCTGCATGACTGTCAACGACATGCACAGATGTTTTTGGACTATTCATATTGAAGCTTTAGTATTAGTGGTTTGCTCTTGCATGTATTTTGGAGCCAGACGTGTCCATATTTAGGCCAAAACGTATTAACAGCTTATGCTAGCTAGCTTGGTTATCAAGTGGCATCTATATATTAGTGTGTCTGTTTACATTCAGTGCACACAATATAAAATACTAAAAGTTTAGTCACCAAAACTGAACCACAAACCTTTTATACCACTTGAATCACCCAATGAGATGTATTGCTTTGTCAGATAAATTCATTAATAATGCTACAACAGCACAAACACACTGGAGAAGACGAGTTCAGAATTAGCAGAGGTGGCTTAATTCCTACAGAAACGCCCACTGCAAAGCTGTTATGAAACTGAAAACTGTCTATAGGCCAAGATGTTTGTACCAAATAGCATTACTGCAGTCTGTGGAGAATAACTTGCTTTTGAAGAGGCCATAAGAGGAACTACAGTTTTTGTCACTTTGGTGCTGGTAGACGTTGCCATTTGGTCTGCATATGCAAACGTCCTGGTGGGAGGGGGTTTTCAGTTTAATGTGTGTTATAGAATAGAATTCAACTTTATTGTCATTGCACATGCACAGGTACAGGGCAACGAAATGCAGTTTGCATCCATCCAGAAGTGCTTTAGTGATATAGATATATTACAATATATATTAGCAATAATATAGATATGTAAGTATATTACAGAAATGGGTCTATTATGGTATGTTAGAATGTACACGGTATGAAGTATGTTGTGAATATTCTATAACTATAAGTATAAGGATATAAATATGAAAAACTATACAGAATATGAAATAAATAACTTTACAGAATCTGAGATATACAGCTATACAGAAATGGGAACTATGCAAGTTGTAAACAGTTGTAGGATTAAAAATTATCGTATGTACAGAATGATTATTTACACAGAGCTATACAGTAGTGCAGTTAAGATAAGTGAGGGTGTGGATAATTTCTACAGAGGCTATGTAAAGTGCTATGTTATATAACCTAAATTATAATGTTGAGCAAAGTAATCAGGACTACAACTTTTACCATTATCGAGCAGCTTTACTACCAGTTTTTTGTTTTGTTTTGTTTTTTTAACTGAAGAAGCTTCTCGGATGAGAGGTGAAATGTCTTCAAGCAACTTAAAGAAGTCCAGACGCTTTTCTTTCCAAGCTCCTTAGATTTACTGTGGGGGGGTTTTTCTCCACAGCAAGAAGACTGTGAGAAAGCTTACTTCAAAATGGACAACGTGCTCATTGACGACAGACGCATTCACGTAGACTTCAGTCAATCAGTTGCAAAGATCAAATGGAAAGGGAAAGGTAATGAAGCTGAAGGCTTTGTGGTTTGCATGTTAGTTTATGTTGTTTAAAGTGCACCAGTTACACCAAAGTTTCTGTCATTAGTGGTGTTGTTCTCCCTTTGTATTACCACACCTTTTCATTAGCTGTGACCTTCACTGCTTTCTCCGTTTCCTAGGGGGGAAATACACTAAAGACGACTTCAAAGCTTATGAGAAGGATGTAGAGAATCGATCCAAACTGGCTCTCAAGGATCAGGTGAAGCCAAAACAAGAGTATCCTTGTGCGTCAATAGGCTGGGATTGAGTTTTCCAGCTTTTCCACTTCGTGCCACAACATATCATTCTGCAGTACATGCCAGCTGCTGTGTGCTTTTTTTGTTTGTTTTTTGTTTTTTCCTTTTCTTTTCCTGGTTTGAGTTGGCAGAGCTTTCAGAACTGACTGTCTCAACTTCCTGGAGATTTCCATAACTCAGGTAAAAGTTCCAAGTACAACCTGATAATCGAGGAAGAAGAGGAGGCACCGAGTCATCGGCATTCTGAGAAGAAACATAAAGAGAAGAGGCACCATCATCATTCAGATGATGAGGACAGCAGGAAGTCCAAAAAGCGCAAGGTAATAGTCAGTCCATGACATGACATAACATTTTTTTCTTTGCTCGCTGATCAGTAAGAATTGTTTTAGAAATGTTTTTAATTCTGTTAGTGATGCACCTAAAGACATGCGAGCCACTTCATTAGGTACGCCTTTTAACTGTCCAGTAACACAAATATTTATCTTTGTGTTATTTAATTATGTTCAAATCACACAACAGCAACTTAATGCATTTAGACATTAACAAGATGACCTACTGAAGTTCAAACTGAGCATTAGAATGGGAATTGTTAAAGTGACTTTGAATGTGGCAAATGGGCTGGTCTGAGTATTTCAGAAACTGCTGGTCTACTGGGATGTTTCCACAAAATAGTCTCTTGGGTTTACTGAGAATGTTCCAAAAAAACGGAGAGTATACATTGATCACAGAAGCAACCTTTTGATTTACTTATCTGGATGACTGAGCATGCATCGAGACATATACACTGATATGCAGTTGTCTGTGTAAAAATGCCTTGTTGGTGTCAAAGGTCAGAAGACAATGACAACACTCCATTTTTCCACTTATTTAACAGGGTAACACATGGTAATGAACATCAGTATACCAAACACATAAAGTGTAATCATGTCAGATCATCGGAAAACTGCTCATTTACAACTGCAGTCTCGGAGCAGGTTGCATTAAACTTTATAATAAACAAAAAACCATAGAGATATATGGCGAAAACAAAAAGCATGAATAGACACAAATGAGTTAAAAGTGGTCACAGATGTGGTTTGCCAATGTTTAGGATAAGCTTTTAACAGTATGTGGAGTGCTCCTTTATTGCCACGGGTAAACTATTCTAATATTTAGTTCCCTTTAGTGACAGCACAGTTTGTCCACGTGCAGTGCCCTTATAGGTGTCGTGCTGTTTGAGAAAAATATGCTAGCATCAAAGTATCACTTCCAGTCAGGCAGGTGCTCATTTCAGAATCAAACCGAGGTAACTGTGAGTCACTAGTCCTGAATTTTGAATATTTGACTTTCTGCGCGGTGGGGACAGGATGCTGTCCTGTGGCAACCTACATAACTCTGGTTTTGGCATCATCTGTGAAGGATCACAGTCCTACACAGTTATATTCATAAAAAGCATGTCCCGGTCATAGTTTCTTTTCTTTTTTTGTTTTCCTTTGTTTTAAAGAGTGGCAGCACGGTTCATGTTAAAGTAGAGCATAACTTCTTTAGCTATAAATTCATGTTGAATTTTCTGAGGGATTAAACCATCTTAACCCAGTGGTAAAGAGAGTTAGTCATACTAGCTGCTGTATTTTGTATCATTATAGAAATATAAATTTCACACAGCAGATGAAGGTATTACGTGTTCTAAGAGTTATCATCAGTACTTGTGCTGGTAACACTTGGAGTAGTAAAAGAATATTACCATGAAACGGAGGCAGAGGCAGATGCGTGCCTCTACATGAGGTGACACTTCACCTTTATTAAAGACTAACTGGATCGTTTTAATTAACATACAGTTATTATCATGTTATTTCTTGTGCACATATAACTGCTTTAACCTGGTACAGGTTCTGACTTTTTCAAAAAGAAAACAGACACTCTGATATATCAGTGATGACAGTAATTGATCAAGAAAATAGTTGCACATCTCCCACTCACTCAACCAAAGTACCTCCAATAAGTTGATTTCTACTTATAGAAAAGGTGGGCTACATGGATTATAAATAGTCAGTCTATATTGTTATACACAGTAAATATATTAATATTTAGAAAAGTCTTCTAAATAGTTTAGAAGCTTGTAATCACAAGCTCTACTGCCCATGTCACATCCAGCTAACATAATAACAATGAAGGAGATGTGTAAGAGAGTAAGCAGCAGTCAGGTCCTGAAAATGTGTTGCACTTGTTTAACTGATGATCAGACGATTCGAGCACCTCTGTAACAGCAGAGGTTTTGGTTGTGTGTGGGACTGAACTGTTCAAGAGAGTGTTATCACCGCACCACAGAGGAAAGATATCGGTGACGGTTTTAGAGAAGCCGGTCTGGGAAAGGTTATAAGGTCATTCCCAACAATTTGAATTCCACCATGGACAATAAGATGGATTATTCACAAGTGGAAAAGACAGTTGTCAGTGATTCAGAGATCGGACCTCCCAGCAATGCTCTGAGAAACTGTAAAAAACACAAGAGGTACATCTCATTATACGAGCCTCAGATAACATGTTAAAGGTCAAAGATCATTACAGTTCACTTGGCAAAAGACTGAACCAGTATTGATTTTTCGGATCAGCGGTGTCCAACTCCAGGCCTCAAGGTCCTGTAGGTTTTAAATGCGTCCTTGAACCAATACAGTTGATTTAAATGGCTAATTTACCTCCTCAACATGTCTTGACGTTCTCCAGAGGCCTGATAATGAACTAATCATTTGATTCAGGTGTGTTGACCCAGGGACAACACACCTGCAGGACGCCAACCCTTGAGGCCTGGAGTTGGACATCCCTGATTTAGGGTCTGAAATAATTATACTGTGTTCACTGAGTTATTTCCTTTGTTATACAGAGCTGCAATCACAGTGCATCACTGAGCCCTATTTAGTCTAGGTCTATACACACAACACACACAGTTGAATATAAATGTTTGACAGAAATCTGCCTCGTTAGGTGATGGGCTCGCTGTCAGTTACAACCGTCCCTGAGTGTGTTTTACAGCGTCTGTGTTTACAGGCGAGGAGTTACCTGGCTGGCTGCCTAATTAGGTTATGAAGTGATCGACTCCATTGTTTACACACTGACCTTTGATATCTGGAGTTTCCTCGTTTCCATTAAAACCATCTGTCAGTGTGTAGCCCAGCACATTGTGGACAGTCTGTTGATTGTGTTAAAAACCGTTTGTTCTCATTTCTGCAATGACTCCACAAAAACATGTGTGTCACATGTTCAGCTGCATCATATGGAATTTAATAGTCAGCATGTTTTTCACAGATGGTATCAGATGTCAAGATAGCCCCAGCTTATCATGTGATGTGTTTCCTTGTTTCTTTGGTTAATTATACATTTGTCCAGTCAGTATTTACTTTTAATTATTCTCCTAAGATCTTCTTTTCTAGGCTCTTTTGCCTAGAAAAGAGCCCAGTGTATCAACACCTCCACAGGGAAAAGAATGGAATAGATTGGTTGTTTTTATTTTTTTACAACTTTGGATGTGGAGTGAAACCAGTCAGGACAGAATTCATTGCAATATTTATATCATTGCATTTGTGTAACTGCTCTACTCATGTTTAAGTATAGCAGTAAATGCTAACACTCAAACATTTATGGTCATTTTTAAAAGAAAAGAAATACACTGTTGTTTTTGTAACGTGACATTGATCAGTCATGTTGTAAATATAAATTTTTTGCTGCATAACTTGCAATTTTTTTGGCTCTTGAACTTGTGTCTAATGTATAATAGTGTCAGACAATATGTGGATCTTTCAGTCATGTCATAAATAGCCTCAGTGTATGTAAAAGGTTAACTTAAAGGTCATATTATTGGGATTTTTCTGGATCAGAAGGAGTCCTTGCAGGACTTCCTGCCCGCCGACAGTAAATAATTAGTCGTTTACTTTATTTGAGAGAAACCTGCATTTTCCTGTTATGTCTGAACTTCGGATAAACAAAAACGGCTCGTGCATGAATAAATCCAGCCCTACCTGAAAAACGAAGACAAAATAAGATTCTTGGAAAATATTTTCCCGAGTGCCTGAGAAACACTCATTTCCCAGAGATGCCATGGGTCCGAGGGGAAAGTAGCAACTTTTACCTTGAAAAAGCGAAACATGAAATTTGTTCCTGTGCGTTATCTGTCAGGTCTTATCTTGTGTCAATCCTTTTGACTGATCCTTGTTCTCAGGCTTACAAGTTGAACATAACTCTCGGCTGACTGACGTCATTTTCAGTTACTGCAAATTTATTTCCTGCATGACACACGCCTTCAGAATCTCCTGAAACTGAAACAGTTTATGAGCTGATTGCTAGCCTAGCAGCATTAAGGCTGCAAACCACCCTCAGGATGCTTTGTGCAACACGCTGGAAACCGGGTAATAATAGAGCTTATTGTTCCATACGTATGCAAATCCTACAATTGTGTACTGATGAAAATATATTAAATACCAGTAACCAAAAGAGAGAAGAGAACATTTTTTGTAGCTTTCTCTTTATGGACTTAAAGACGAGCTGCTTTACTGAACATACTCTGCCTCTCCTTCTTTTCCAGGACAGTGAGGAGGGCAGGCGGGACAGAAAGGGAGGCCGCCAGCGTTCACGCTCACGATCTCGCTCCAGAGACAGGGACCACAAGCACAGCAAGTCCCGGGTCAAACATGGGAAAGAGGGGCACGATAAAGGCCACAGGGACAGGAGCCGCAGTCGCTCTCCCAAGAGGTCCAAGGACAAGGAGAAGAGTAGATACAGATGAGGGAGGACAGAGGACGAATGAGATATATATGTATTTGGACCACAGCCACTGAACTGTGATCATCATGAAATGTCTGAATATTCATCATCTTAAACTTCCTCTTAAATCACTTGATCTTGACTTTTAGGGAACTAGTCGGGTGATTGTCAGGTTTTTGTCACGTCGTCTAGATCGCCACTAAGAAATGTTTTTTTTATATGTGCATTAAAAGTTCACTGTAACGAGGTTTTTATTTGATCACTTCTTTCACTTCATTTGAATGCCGTGACAGATGTCACCGAATAAGTGTTGTTTACTTCCTTTCCTTGAACCCCACACATTTTTTAGAACAAAAGTGGTAGATGATTAATATCCAACCTTCAACTTTCTGACTGTGCGGTCTTTTACATTTAGAAAATGTCAACATGGAAAATTGCTGGGTGGTGTAATCAGACTGCTGAGGGAATTCACTGGTGTCTCCCTCCACCCACCTCCTAGATCTGGGGTCACACCGTAGCTCAAAATGCCACTCAGTTGCCATCAATTAAAAGCCCGCAAGGGGAAGATTTGAGGTATTATCATTGTGGTCTTAGGTTAATATAGGTTACTAATGAAAAGAAGATGAAAGGATAAAAGCAAATGCTGAAATAAAAACGTCATGACTGTAAGCTGATTTTAGACCTGTTGATGTGCCATGAGGTTTGTAACTGTGGACAGGTGGCTACAACAAACTAAAATTTGTCCCCACACAAAACTGCATGGCGTTGCTGTGGTTAGCGCTGCACCACAAGAAGGTTCCTGCTTCTAACCCTGGCTGCAGCCTTTTATATGTGTTTGGGTTTCCTGCAAAAAGGCACGAAAATGTAGGGCAAGCTTATTATAACTAACTAAACTAAAATTAGTGTGAAAAATTGTTTGAGTTCGCAATGAAAGTCAGACATTTAAAAAGACTGTTGACTTCCTGATGAGGCTTTTATGCACATGTTTATTGAGACTTGGGATGTTTGTGATGGCTGTGAGTGAATCTTTTGCTCCCACATATACCCTCTGTATAATAATAAAAAGACTAAAACTAACACAATTAAACCAAAACTAAACATTTTCAAACAAATCAGAACTAAACTGAAACAAACAAACCCACTCTGGAAACTGACTGAAACTAAACTGAATAGGAAAGTTTAAAAGTCAAAATGAATGTGAAGAAATACAAAACTAAAACTCTGGTTTATGTATGATCTGTTTTAATGGGGCTATAAGTAGGCCATAAAATTCTAAATCATTCTACTAGTACATCTCACAAAGTTAGAATAGTAAAATTATTATTGTAATTTAATTTTTAAAAGGTAAACATCCATATGTTCTACATTCATTACACATGAAATCTTTCAAATATTTTCTTGTTTTTACTTTGATGATGATCACCAGTTAATCCAAGTGCAAGTCTGTGGGAGGAACCCAGAGAGAACCCACGAAGACACAGGGAAAACATGCAAGCTCCACACAGGAAGGTCCCGGCCAGGCGGTTGATTCAAACCTCAGAGACAACAGTGCTAACGGTGTTTGAGTAAAAATTCTTCCAACGAGATGAGTACTGAGTGCTCTGTCTAGTTAACTGTCATGGGGAATATTTCTACCTGGTGATCACTGGCTCCCTCCATAAGAAGGTTAAGTCACAGAAGGTCAAAGGATTTTAACGGAAAGTTGACTGAAAGGGAACAATGTGGTAGGAAAAGTTGCCCAAGCATCACGGATGACCGCAGCTTCGAAAAGATCGTTAAAAGTTGATTCAAGAAATTTGGTGAACTTTACAAGGAGTGGACTGAGGCTGGTGCCCAGTAGCGGTTTTTGATACGGGCGGTTGCCCGGGGCGGCATCACGTCATGCCAGCGCAGGGAATGTCATAGGCACCGATCGGTTTTCTATCGCCCATTTGCTGGGAGTAAGGGCGCCCTCGTTTGTGAAGTGCGCCTGCTGCTTGCGGCGCAGGGAGGAGAGGGCGGGGCGGCGGGGGATTCTCTGGCTGGCTGGAGCAGCATCTAATAACCAACCCGCAAAATAAAACTAAATAAAAACAAACCAAACACGAAAACAACAGACATTTTAATACAGACTTATAATTTGCACCGCTGTTTTTTCAAAATTCCATACGCGAAAAGTGAGCGCGAGAGCCCTCGGTGCGCCTGCTCGCTGCTGAAGTCAAAGTAAACTTTATTGTGATCTCCGCTACATACAGTCCAGGATATAGAGAGACGAGGCTCCAGTTACAACAGTGCAAGTAAACAAACAATAAATATAAGAAGAGTAAGAAAATAAATATACACTTTAGGACTTTTGGTAAAGGGATCAATAACAATTTAAAATTTATATTTGATTATTTAAAGTCTCACACACAAACCGTCGAAAGGGGAGGGGGGCCCTGCCGCTTCCAAACAGAGCACATTTCATTTATAATGTTGTAAATCCAAGTCCATTATGTATTCATGATTTGAATCCTGGGTTGTGCGAAATCTCAGAAATAAACCCTAGACAAAGTGATTCTGTGAACTAAGGTGTAGGTCTATTAGGTTATGTTGTGGTGATCCTCGGGTTGGGGGGTGATTGTTCATACTGGAGTGCAAAATTAAAACCAATGGAAGATGGACAAGAAAAGTTCAAAGCCATCAGGTGCTCAGTTTAGAAAAAAGAGAAAAGAAGAGGAGGAGAAAAGAGCAAAAGATACAGGTAAGCAGATGTCATGGCAGGTCATGTATCGTGAAACATATATATATATATATATATATATATATATATATATATATATATATATATATATATATGTAGTATATAGTATATATTATACTAATATATAATCAGTTCTAAATATCAAGGATTAACAGAGGTGATTATAAATAAATATCAAGAAAATTGACAAGATTATTCCAGAGTAGAAAAGGGGGCGCAGAGGGGGTGTTCGCCCAGGGCACCGAACAGGCTAGGACCGCCACTGCTGGTGCCAGTGCATCATGAGTAACTACACACATGTGTCTTCAGGAAAACTGTCACATCTCAGATTTTGTTGCCCTGGAACCCACTATAAGCAAAATTTAAACAAAATGTTTGAAATATTTAACTTTTGATGTAATTCTTATATAATATATGAAAGTTTGCCTTTTTTAATTCAAAATGATTACCTTTCTCACAGCATTCAAATTTATATCATTCCAATAAGCTCAAAAATTTGGGCCTATATTCTTGAAGCTTCCCCAAAAAGCGAGTTGCTCCTTGTGAAGTATAGACATAATCTTCTTAGTGTTGTCAATATCGATAAAAACTAAACCATTCCCCCGTTAATATAAGATGGTAAGTCATCCATCCATCCATCTGGGTCCGCTTATCCTTATCAGGGTTGAGGGTGCGCCGGAGCCTATCCCATCTACAACAGTGCGAGAGGTGAGGTACAGGCGAGGTCAGTAAAGAGAACAGACTATAACTATTAGCATGCAATTGGGCTATTGGGCCTTGCCGCTGAGGTTAGAGTTTTAGCCCCTTCCCTGCTCAGAGTCTTTTCACTTGTGCAAGAGAACTATGCTGGAATTTTTTAGGCTAAGTTAGGAGGTACCCACATTTGGTCACGTGGGTATGTGGATACAGGCCCTGCTGCACAAAATCCAAAAGAACTGGGATTTGGTTATCTTAGAGATGGAGACTACGTAAACAGAAAAAGGCAACCGTTGCCAATATGAGGCAGTTGGAGAACCACCTTTCATCAGCTAGACAGATTAACCATAATCAGCCTGAAAGCAAGCTGTAATATCCAGAGGGTGGGCTGAACCACACTTAGTACAGTTTTGTATTTGTGTGGATGTATGAGTAAGAGATTAAGACCCTGGTCAGATAAATGTATTCTGAGTATCTCTGCTGCTAGACTTGTCTTCTTGCGTCATGTTTGCAAGTATCACTTGAGAATTAAAAAAACAAACTCTGACAGTAATTCAAAGTTGATAGGCAGGCAATTAAACCTCTTGTCCTCTGGTCTAACCATAAGGTTTCAGGTTTTATTAAATTACAGGTAAAAAGTTGCTTCTCAAATGACAATGACTGAGCCAATTGTTATGATGGAGCTGCAAGCCATAGTTGATGGTGAGAATATTACAGGAATCCAGCTGAGGCAAAGTTTGGATTCGCCTGTGAAAAAGTGATAAATATAATTAATGATAATTACAGAGCGCAATTAAAGTATGACATGAAAAGGATGAACACAAAAAGGATTCAACTATGCCAGAATACCAGTTCTCAAAGTAAACTCTTGTGTGTTTGGGAAATGTTACAGAAATCTGAAGGACAGATTTTGTGTCAGTTATAACCCAAGAATGTGTCTTATGTCAAAATGAAAGTGCAGCTGTAAACCTTTTAAAATGTTGGTAAATTAATTGTGTTTCTTAGTGGTCTTTTTTTTTATCAGATCACCATCAGATCCACAGGTAATAATCAAATAAAATGAGTCATTAGACAACAAAAGTATTTAAAGTCTTATGCGGGACGTGGATTATCCTTAAAATGTCTTTGTAGGGTTTTATACTTCTCTAGAATGACTGAGAAATGACTATTCTAAGTAAAGCTAACCACAAACACAACATTAGTAATCTCTTGATCAAGACATGTAACTCTTAAGAAAGAGTTACCACACAATGTTTTGAATTCCCCGAATACACATGTTGATTTGTAGGTGGTGAGGAGATGTGCGGTGAGCAGTAATGGAACTAAAGGGTGAACCCGTAGGAACTGAAAGAAGAGAGTGGAAAAAAAGGGTTGCACCACTTCACACCCCCGAGTGGAACCACTGGTAGACTTCCCCAGCTGCCTACGCTGTGTACTCACCCCCTTATCACCTTTATCCTGTAAACATCACAGCAATAATGCTGCACACCCTGACGGGGATGGGCTGCGACTGAATTGAACACAGTTACTGTAGAAATATCGCTGAAGTGATCGATGACGGTGTTCAACCCCAAGATTTTCACCTGTGGCTTGAGCGTTGTTCCCTGATGTTTAGCTCTCTTACACGTTTTAGCAGCATGTTAAAAAAAAAAGATACAAAACTGTGAGAAATGAACTGTTGTGACTGCTGAATGAGAAGCTGTCATTCAGTCCTGCCAGTCCAAATTTGTTTGGTTTACTGTCGTATGTGTATGTGGGCATTTATTTTAAATTAGTTTAGAAACTGAGCTCAAGTAAAGTATGAAACTGAAAAGGTGATTATTTCAGCTTATTGCTGTAATTGCTCATTACAGCAATAAACAAGTCAAACTGTGGGTTTTACTTTAACTGTGTACAGCTCTGATTTCACATAGAAGGCATGGGAACTGAACGGTGCTTTAGTATTTGAAACTATTTCAGGCTCTGTTTGGGGTTGCAGATGCACAGCTAAATGCAGCAAAAGGCAATGCAAGTACAGTGAAAGGAAGCTGCTCCTCCTACACATTCTCAGTGGCTTCATATGTCGCCTCAAGAAAATGTATTATGGATCGGATAAGACTATTAGACTGCTGAGAGGTCCTGTCCTCTTTTAGAAGGTTTTAGAAGATATCAGTTTTTCTTGTCTTCAGTACTGGTGTTCTTACTCATAAAAAATAATTATTTGGGGCATTTTTTTTTTGTTACATTATTTTTGGTTACTCCTCAGCCTGGCCTACAAAAATTCCAGTTAAAAATATGTATACATCCAGAATGAATTCCCAGCACTTGCTCCATATGTTACAGCTTTTTTCCAAAATAATACAATTTTATTTATATAGCACCTTTCTAGACAGAGTCACGAAGTGCTGCACATAAGATAATAAAGAATAAAAGGTAAAACAGACAATATAAAACATGCAAAAATTAATCAAAAGCAGTTTTAAAAAGGTGAGTTTTGAGTTGTTTTTTTTAAAAACAACTGCTGAGTCCACAGTTCTTAAGGTTTGGGGGAGAGAGTTCCACAACCTAGGGGCCACAGTGGCAAAAGCTCTATCATCCTCAGTTCTCATCTTAGTCTTTTTTATAGCAAGTAAGCCTTGATCCGATGACCTCAGGGACCTGCTAGGGACATAGGGCTGTAGCAGTTCAGAGATGTAGACTGGTACTAGTTCATGCAAGACTAAATGTCAAGACCAGGATCTTGAAATGGATTCTAAATTCCACAGGAAGCCAGTGTAGCTGAGATAACAATGGTGTCACATGTGAATACTTAGAAGATTTTGTCAAAAGCCTTGCTGCAGCGTTTTGCACAACCTGCAGACGATCCAGAGAACCTTTGCTTAGACACATAAACAGTGAGTTACAATAGTCCAAGCGTGACGAAATAAATGCAAGTATAGCAATCTCCAGTTAGGAGCGAGATAAAATAGGGCTTAGCTTAGCCACATTTCTTACATGATAAAAACAAGACCAAACCAGAGAATTCACATGCCCATCCAATGTGAGAGTCGAGTCAAAAGTGACACCTAAATTCCTGATAGAGGATTTAACATACACTGAGAGAGGACCAAGGGCTTTCACTATCTGGGATAAAAATCTGTCCAGAGCGCATATGAGGACTTCCGTTTTCCCCTCACTGAGTTGGAGGAAATTTGCAGCCATCCAATGTTTGATTGAATCTAAGCAGTCATTCAGAAGCTGAAGCTTAGATAAATCATGGGGCTTAAAAGAAACGTACAACTGAATATCATCAGCATAACAGTGATAAGAAATGTCCTCAAAAGAGCACATTATATGCTGGAGGGGGAGAAGATATATTAAAAACAATAAAGGCCCCAAAACGAACCCTAAGGGACACCACAAGTAAGGGCGGTAGAAGATGACCTAAAATTGGAGACTGCCACAAAAAAGGATCGGTGATGGAGATATGAGGAGAACCACTGTAAGGCAGTTCCAGATACACCAACCCAATGATTAAACCTTTCAAGGAGGATGTGGTGGTCAACAGTGTCAAAAGCCAATGTGAGGTCCAACATAAGTAGAACAGAGCATTTTCCTGCATCATTACTCATCAAAATGTCATTTGAGACCCTAAGAAGGGCTGTCTCCGTGGAGTGAGCGAAACTGAAACTTATCGCAAATGCTATGTTTTTCCAGAGCCGCTATAAGTTGCTTAGCCACAACCTTTTCTAGCAGTTTAACAATTAATGGTAATTTGGAGATTGGTCTGTAGCTGCTCCAAAGAGAGGCGTCTAGCTGAGGTTCTTTTAAAAGTGGGAGAATATAAAAAGCATTTTTTAAGTAAACTGGAACTATACCAGACACAGTGAAGAGTTCATTAGAGTGAGCACAGATGGACCAATTGCCTGGAAGACATTTTTGAATAATGATGCAGGTACAATGTCAAGAGAACAAGAGGATGCTTTCACTGAATTCACTAGTTTTACCAGCTCAGGTAGTGAAACAGGAGAGAAAGTATCCAAAATGAAGGACCAAGATGGGGTGGAGATCGACATAACAGGTGAGAAAAATTAGAATAAAAGGTTTGCTTGAAATAAAAATGTATGCATCCTGTTTTCCCTGATCATCTGAACAGGATGGAGGTGGACCCCTGCCTGGTGGCTTGGATCTCCGACTACCTCACCGACAGACCACAGTACGTCAGGCTGAAGGACATCACGTCTGACACAGTGGTCAGCAGCACAGGAGCACCACAGGGAACTGTGCTGTCCCCTCTTCTCTTCACCCTGTACACCTCTGACTTCTGCTACAACTCTGAATTATGCCACATTCAGAAGTTTGCAGACGACACAGCCATCATGGGGTGTATCTGGGATGATCAGGAAGAGGAGTACAGAAGTCTGGTGAGGAACTTTGTCGCATGGAGTCACACAAACCACCTGCAACTCAACACCTCAAAGACTAAGGAACTGGTTGTGGACTTCGGGAGGTCTAGAGCAGGTCCACTGCCGGTTCAGATAGAGGGGGAGGAGGTGGAGGTGGTCAACAAGTACAAGTACCTCGGGCTGTGGGTGGACAATAAACTGGACTGGTCATGCAACACAGAGCACCTGTATAAAAAAGCCCAAAGCCGACTGTACTTCCTCAGGAGGCTGAGGTCTTTTAACATCTGCAGGAAGCTCCTGAGGATGTTTTACCAGTCGGTGGTTGCTGGAGTACTTTTCTATGCTGTGGTGTGCTGGGGGAGCAGCACAGCAAAGAAGGACTCATCCAGGCTGGAGAAACTGATCAGGAGGGCTAGCTCTGTGGTCGGCATGAAGCTGGACACTGGTGACAGTGGCAGAGAAAAGGACATTAAAGAAACTGATGGACATTATGGACAATGCCAGACATCCTCTGCACATGGCCATTAACAACCAGAAGAGTCTGTTCAGTGACAGGTTGCTTCTCCCAAAGACAAGAACTAACAGACTTAAAAACTCCTTTGTCCCACACGCCATCAAACTGTTTAACTCCTCCCTGGAGGGGAGAGGGAGGGGAAACAGGAGGACAAAGGAGGGGGGAACAACTAAGCTGTAGTGCCTCTTCACCTCACTGTACAATACCTTTTGTGCAATACTTTTGTAAATAGTCAACAGTGCAATAGACTCAATACTTGAAATGTGCAATTCACTTGTATTTTTATTTTTTATTCCTATTTATTCTATTTATCCCCTTCGTATATTTTATTTATATTGTCTCTGTATTTATATATATATATGTGTGTGTGTGTATTATATATATATATATATATAATATTCTGTAACTCTGTAACTTCTGTCGGTGCTGTGCTTTTTTGGGAAATCGAATTTCCCAGAGGAACCCACCCGAGGGATTAATAAAGTTCTATCTAATCTAATCTAATCTAATCTAATCTAATCTATAACTTGATTAGTGTGCACCTGTGGTGAATCCAACAGATTGGACAGTGTGTGGAAAGGCTCACACCTTTTCATATAAGACCCCATAGAGGACGGTGGATATTAAATTCTCCAAAAAGAGCCAGGGGATGAAGGGAATAACAATAAAGATGAAATTGACATATTGCTGTGTAGCAGAGACATGCAATGTGTTTGTACTATACCTATATGTACCATCTCTTGTTAATGTAAAGGGGAAATTATAATATAGTACTGTGAATATTACATAATATATATGCAACCATCCATCCATCTTCTCTGCTTATCCGGGGTCACAGGGGCAGCAGCCCAAGCAGAAAAGCCCTGATCTCCTTCTACCCCGCCACCACCTCCATCTTGTCTGGGAGAACACCAAGGCATTCCCAGGCCAGCCGAGAGACAGAATCCCTCCAGCGTGTCCTGGGTCTGCCCTGGGGCTTCCTCCCAGTGGGACATGCCCTCCGCCAGGAGGCATACTTCCAGATGCCCGGACCACCTCAACTGGCTCCTGTTGATGGCATCAGTTCACCAGGGCCTCTGCTCCTGGCCACTGCCCAACACACAATGCACAGTGCCTATTGTGGGTAGTGGGCCTACAGGAAGTTGGGCTTATGATCCTTTTTCAGGCTGTGCCCGGATGGGCCCCATGGACTGAGACGCTTGCCCTCGGGCACCCTCCCCAGACTCCAGGAGGAGCCCCAGTAACCCTATCCCGGGCTGAACTGTTCCCTCGATGTTCTACTCATAGAGGTCATTTAAATCGCTCTTTGTCTGGACCAGTTTGCCATGGGTGACCCTAAAAGCCCCCGACAACATAGCCCCCGGGATCCCTGGGACACACAAACTCTTCCACCATGATAAGGTAGTGATTCACAGAGCGTTTCATAATATATACTATAATTTAATGGAATTAACCTTTTTGCTTGATGAAACAATTACACTTATAATTAATTAACTTCTTATGTCACACTTTTTATATTTCTGCAATTTCCTTTCAACCCTGCATATTTTGATATCTTATTTCATTTACATTAATAACCCTGGATGACAGACCTACAATTACTATCATAATAAGTTGTATTCACATAAGAAGTCATTAAGATTAGAATTAGAAACAGTAATAAATAATCCAACCTGTGTCCTTGTTTGCACTGCCACCCTCATTCACATTCAACCACGTGCCTTTCAAGGAATTAATCAAGCGTCTCTTGGAAACAGAGCCAACTAAAGGTGATCACAAGGCAGCTATAAAACAGAACAAGCCCTTTTAGGAAAGTCTTGCTCACAGAAGAAGTCATCCATCACTGTTACCTGTATTTGTTCCTCATTTTACACAGTGTGACTACACAGGGGGAAACTCAGATGTCATTTTAGGGAACCAAAAGCATCATATGTTATTTCAGAAATAAATACACATGCTCATTGAGTGGTGGTGATAGGGGAAAAAACCTGTTCCATACTTGTGTTCTGGCATATCTTGCTTTTTTAAAAATGCCGTATAGACTTTTGACCTCTACTGTGGGAAGTGGTCAGTATTTAGTAAAAATGCTGTTCAAATGCTGCATTTAAGTCAGAATTTTCTGCACTTCAGATTAACTGTGTTACATGTCAATGCACTCATAATGCTGACTAAAGGCAACTTAATTAAGTCAAGTTTAAATGACCATTATGCAGCCATAATATATATATATATATATATATATATATATATATATATATATATATATATATATATATATATGTGTGTGTGTGTGTGTGTGTGTGTGTGTGTGTGTGTGTGTGTGTGTGTGTTCTTCCTCTACTGGGGCAGAGGGACACCTCCCAGCAGGACAATGACCCTAAACTTAAAGCCAGGGCAACAATGGAATGGTTTAAAACAAAACATATCCATGTGTTAGAATGGCCCAGTCAAAGTCCAGATCTAAATCCAATCGAGAATCTGTGGCAAGATCTGAAAACTGCTGTTCACAAACGCTATCCATCTAATCTGACTGAGCTGGAGCTGTTTTGCAAAGAAGAATGGGCAATTTCAGTCTCTAGATGTGCAAAGCTGGTAGAGACAAACCTAAAAGACTGGCAGCTGTAATTGCAGCAAAAGGTGGTTCTACAAAGTATTTACTCAGGGGGCTGAATAATTATGCACACCCCACTTTGCAGTTATTTATTTGTAAAAAATGTTTGGAATCATGTATGATTTTGGTTCCACTTCTCACGTGTACACCACTTTGTGTTGGTCTTTCACGTGGAATTCCAATAAAATTGATTCATGTTTGTGGCTGTAATGTGACAATGTGGAAATACTTTTGCAAGCCACTGTAGTTAGCATGTGCTGACTGGCTGAGGCCTTGGTGGAGGTGGCATGTTCTTCCTGTGCCTGCTCGTGTTCTCTCCAGCTGCTCTGGCTTCCTCTAACAGTCCTGTAGACTGTAAATAAAAGACTGAAATATCCTAAGGATCTGACACGTGAAGGCAGTGCAGTAGTGGTTCAACCCTCTATTATTTCAATTACTGGTTGTAAGCTTATTAAAAACAACATTGCATCCATTTGATTAAATTACCTATTTGAGCCAAACAAGTGTGCTTTATTGTGTGATTGATAAGTGGGATTGAGTTTTCAGTGACATCAGTGACCCCTCAATTGCCTCATCTCATCTGTGTGTGTGTAGTACAGTATAATGGACCTCAGATATAAATGTATACATAAATATAGTACTTAATCACTTTCTCTAATGAATTTTCTTTGCCCTGCTGTCAGTGCTGATGTAGCAGCACCTCAGGTGTTCTGCTGGTAAAGATTTTTGCAGTGGAGTGTGTGGGTGTGACACTATATGCTGAAAATAGAAATGAAGCATGTTTCAGGCTTTACATTTTAAAAACAAAATAGCTGTATAAGTTGAGCAACAGCTAACTCTTTGGGAAAGGATTTACATGCTAAAGGCACGCAAAGTGTTCTAACATACCTTTAACATTATTCAGTTGTTCACAGAAAACACATCTGTGCTTAACGCACCCATTGGCACACTATTTTCTGTTTTCCATCTTGTGTTTGTGATTTTGCCTTTTCCGAGTTTTCTTTGACAGAAAAGAACAGTAACCACTGGGTGTCTCCGTGGCAACATACTGGACTATTAGGACACATAAAAACTTTTTAGCTGTGCCAAAAAAAATCTTTGAGGTACTTAATTATGCATTAATTATTTAATGTTATGTGGGAAGGAGACCTGTGACAGGAAATATACAGTCATAAAATGATGAAATAAAGTTTGATTCTCAAGTCAAGATGAAGCCAGAGTTTGAAGTAAGGTGTAGCACATTGTGTTTAAGGGTCATCACAGGTCATGTAACCAAACTTATAATAAAGTATGATCATTGTCTCTTCCCATTGCTTCTCGTTCATTTCTGGAGATTCCGGCTGTCTAAAAAAAATCCCCACTATCAATTCAATTGAGTTCAATTGTGTTTTTATATAACACAAATTCACAACACCACCTTAAATTGCTTAATATTGAAAGGTAAAGACCTTACAATGCTAGAGTGAATCCCCAACAATCAGACGACCCCTTTGAGCAGCACTTGGTAACCGTGAGAAGGAAAAACTCTCTTTTAACAGGGGAAAAACACCCTCTGGCAGAACCAGGCTCAGTGAGAGCTCAGCATTATAACTTATATTATAACTATTGCAGGAAGAAGATAACAAAAGGTATAAACACACGAAGAGAGATAAGAATGGAAGAGAAGTGCTCAGGGTATCATGGGAAGCCTGCTAGCAGACTGAACGTATTGCGGTATAAGGAATACTTCAGGATCAGCAGTCAAAAAGGAAAGTTTGAAATCTAACCTGAAAAGTAGAAACTGATAAGAGTTAAACTTTTGAGGAAAACAAACAAAATGTATTGGTCAACTCCATCCTCACCTTACAGCAAAAGAACCGGTCAGACTCTGTCAGAGCCTTATTATATTGTTTTCTTTCTAACACATAATCTTCAAGAAATGACTGTTTACTTTCCTAACATGTTTAATGAGCACCATTGTTATGGATTATTTACTCTTATTTGTGTGTTTGCCCAAATCATGAGCTCTAAGCATGAACGTATTCTCATTAAAGCAGATTTTCTGGCAGCGGTGTGTCGTGCTACATTTCCATTACTACAACTTTTCTTTCATGTCACCTTTTCCATGAACTTTCCTGACCTAAAACTGTGATTGTCTTGTAATTTTCATTTTCAACATGTACTCAAGTATGAGTAAGAAATTCCAGTCAGTAGTTGTAGCCTTGCCCCTCCATTCTGATCTCTCACTCACTCCCACACACACACATTAGTCCCCATTAATATTTATTATTTCCTCGTGTTTTTTTTTCTTTTCTTTTTTTATTTCATGTCCAACATCCTGGTTAGATAATGCGCACAAAAAAACAAAACCAAAAAAAAAAAACATGGGCGGCATTAATGCTGTTTCATTGTGACTGTGACTTTTCCTGTTCCTCATTGCCTGAATTATTCTTCTGTATTTATATTGTTCTCGATTTTCCCTGCCCTACTTTTAATGTTGTCATCATCACATCATTGTGAAGTCATCGTTCTGTTGCTTATCTTTGAACACATATCTGTTTTTATGTAAAGCTAGAAAAGCAGACTGTAGGCTTTGTGTGAGCACAAAGAGCAACGCCACAGTGTGCACACTTTGACCAAAGCAGGTCTTAGAACTAGAAGCAATTCAGATGAACTATATACTGTCATGTCAGCTGTGGTGTCAGGTTACCTACTTGAAAAAAACAGAAAGAAAGAATGAAGAAATAATTGTATTATAAACATGCCACAGTTTCATCAGTGCATGCGTGAATGACACTCAGTTTCTATTTGTGGCAATAGTACAGCTTATAAAATCTCATCTGTGTGTTTAGACCCAGTTTTCTGATCACTCATGTGCCTGATTGAAGACGGCAGAGTCTCTGAACAAAAGTCCTTTTTGTTTATTTGACGGGCAGCGGCGCAAACAGATTCTCTGTGGAAGGATCAGATGTCACTCTCATTGTTGTTTTGATGCGGTGAAGATTAAAGTGTGTCACTCAGGTCAGCTTGGATGTCACCTTGTGGTTTTGTCAGCATCATATTTGGGCGATATTTTCTCCCCTTGGGTTTCATGTTGACAAAGTGGAATGTCGCTTGTGTATATTTGATTTGCCTGCTCAGTACTACACCACAAAGACGTTAGCAGACATACACGCTTCTAAATCAGTGAAAGGGGTTTTTTTTTTTTGCATTTTTGTCTGTAACCAGCAACTAGGCATCCAACTTCAGCAACAAAAGAACATGCTGGGTATTGGCATCACTCAACATGTGAATTAACATTTTTTTTATGTTATATAATATTATGCATGTAGTAATGTTAGTAGACTACTCTGCAACCAGTTTAATCCGTCCTGTCATCAAAATATAATTCTAATATTTTAAATACACGCTGACACCACCATGTGAAAGATCATGTGAAAGGAGTTCATGGTTTTTGTTTAAGTACACACAGTACATAACCCCACGTGGTATCAAACTGAGCACTGAGAATCATACTGTTGGTACTGACTATAGTCAGTAGCTGGCGATACCAGAAAAGTAGTATTAGTATACTACTTTTCTGGTATTGTGACATTGCCAGCGAGTATCTGCTTACTTTCACTGGCCGTGTATGAAAGGTAATGATTTTAAAATTTCATAATATTGAAAAAAATGATGATATTTGTTTTGGTTCATTTGGGTTTTTTCAGTATCATGGGAAACACAGGCACATATGCACCAAGGTTACAAGTTTTCCAAGACTGATAGATGCAACATATGGCTGTGGGTGTTCTAGTCTATCCTTACATCCTACAGAAGACCAAGCATGGCCAAAAGATCAGCAAAAATACTGGTGGCCAGCAGTGCTAGCCCTCAGCCTCCTCGCACATATGGTAATAGTTTGAAAATCCTTCTTGAGTTATTATGTTCAAGATTTTTAGTAAAGTTGAGCCCTGAATTACACCGAGTAAGCCTCAAGTGGCCATTAGAAGAACTGCAGGTTTCTTCCACACTGGCTTCATTTTTCACCAGCAGCTGTTTCACAAGACTGACTCACCTTTGAAACTCCACATTAGTTTTCTTTCTCTCCTTTTTAGGCCGTTGCCCACATCAGACAGCCATGTTACTTCAAACATAACTGTTAACACATACTACCATTGTTTTTGCCACAACATGGAAAATATAGCAGGCAAATTTTGACTCTACACTCAGTGACCATCCTGCAGTTTCAGACAAACATGTTAAGCAACTGAACTCCAGGCCAGACAGTAGACTTACTTCCTCATAATCCCATAACAGACAACAAATAGCAGAAATCAGCACAGATTGTGTGTTTGAAGGCAACTCAAACACACTTGAATTGAAAAGAAAATGTCAAACAGCTCATGGAAACAGTCTAAAGCCTTGGTCTAACTTGTCCAGTTCAGTTATTACATCACATCACAAGAGCTGAAAAAAAAAAGCGAGGAGAAAGGTCAAACATATCCCTTTGACTCCCAGATCCCAGATCAGCCCTGGCTGCTGCACATAAGGAAGTTCAGATGGCTTATTTACATGTTCTCTTCCTTACTGGTCATAGAGGGTTTTTTTCTCTCCCCCTTTTTTTTCTCAGCAGCCTTTACTTCCTCCAGTGAGTAATAAGAGCAGCTTCACACAGACCAGTGGTTTTGTCTATGTAAGTCACTCATTGAGAGCAGATCCCACACACACACAGAGGGAAAGAGATTAATGCTGCGAGCCACTACCTGCTGAATCTGTAAGTGTGAACTCAAAGTCTGACTGCTGTTTGTGCTGAATGTGAGCTGAGGGTGCAGTCTTGTCATGTGTAGCTCTGTGTCAGGTCCAGACCGTGCGGTCTGCCCTGAGCACAGAGGTTGTGGGAGATAGTGTGGCTTTTTCAGAAAACAGTGCTAGGAGCTTGCAGTTTACCAAGTGATCAGCAGAGGATGTGGTCTGCTGCAGGCTGCAGCAGGCCTGTGCAGACTGCAGCCCCTTGCTGACAGTACTGTAGGTGGTGTCAGATGAAAACAGCTTCTCCTTTACAGATATTTGTGGAATGTTGGTTCTGGTGAGATAATAATAGCTTTTATAGGTCGAACAATCTTCTTAGAGATGAAACGATTGTTAGATTGCTTTTTGTTTGCTTTTTGTTTGCTTTGTTCTTTCTTCCTCATACCTGAAATGTTGCGTTAACACACGGAGGGCAGTACAGTAATCAGCTCATCCTGCGTTGCACAAAAGTGCGATGGCGTATAGGCTGAAGGGTCAGTGACACTTCCTCACAGCGGTTTCGTGTGTGAGAACATTGTGAAGGTCTCCTACTCGAAATAGCTCTGTCTTTGTGGGAGGACAAACAGAAGAAGTGGGCTGAGTCATTCAGCAGTATTTTTTCTTCACCTCTACACTCACTGTGATCTGTGTTTGGACCTGAAGCGCAAGAGGGGGTTTTCCAGAGAGCGCAACAGCACGCGGGTGGAATGGGAGAGGCCGCTCACATCAGTTCCATTCATTCATGATTTGGCAGAGCAGGGTGTGACTGTAGGTAAAATTAGAGCTGTGATCAGTGCAGACCCTTTGCTTCCTCTCCTAGTGTGTGTGTGTGTGTGTGTGTGTGTGTGTGTGTGTGTGTGTGTGTGTGTGTGAGGAGGAGAGACAGAGAAAGGGGCTTTCTTAGCCAGCATGACGTCAGTGAAGCGTTCGCAGTCATGAGGTTGTGGTAACCAGAGCAGATTCTATCAACCACAGTCAATTTGTCTGAAAACCCCTGTGAGACCGCAGCTGCGCTTCCTGTGTTTATACCGACACTCTCTGTCTCCACCCCTCGCCCTTCTCCTCTCCTCCTCCTCCTCTTTTGACACTTGTCAACTGTTCCAAAACACAGGCTGTCTCCGTGGAAACGCCGATGAGCCACAATAAGGAGGCGAAGAGTAGGATTCCCCAGCCAGACGGTCCCGAGCGCGCAAAGGAGGAGGAGAGGAGCCACTCTGATTCGCTGGCAACCATGGACGCCAAAGTGGAGCGCTTTCTCAAGTTAGGATACTCTTACAGCGACATCCTCAGGGTACTGGAGAGCCTCCGGCACGACGCCCAGACCAATGACATCTTGGAGGAGCTGATAAAGACGTGCCACACTCGCACCCACAACAACAGGAGCGTGCCAAACAGCCCCAAGCTGGTGCCCAGAGGCTGCAGCCCCAGCCCCAGCCAAGCCAGACCGGGACCGGACAGAGAAGCGGCAGCTGGATTCAGACCGGTGGTTATAGACGGCAGCAACGTGGCCATGAGGTGAGTCAGCACATGACATTCGCTTTATGTATGCTTATGCATTAAGTACAGTGGAAGGAGTCCTCCAGTTACAGTGCACTACAGTAACTTCATACTTCTTCATATCAGAGTAACCGTGTCTGTCAGGTGTTAGGCGGAGTGGGTGGGGGTGAAACGCAATGAATACATCTTATCTGAGCTTCTCAACATCCACCCGTAAAGTTTTAATTGAATGTTCGCCTCTCTGAAATGGAGCTGATCTTACAGAACAAGTGTGTAAGAGTGTTGATTTGAAAGGTAACATCTGAGAGCGAAGTTAACTCTAACCCCAAGTTTGTGCCACAGACCCGATGGGTGTTAGGCAGCTGTTCACAACTGTACCGAAGCCCTTCGCTCAGTTTATTCATCAGACAGGCACGAAGGCACAAGGAAGCAAACCGTTTTTTCACAGCAAAGAAAACACGCTTCGTCACTTCCTGGAAAAAACAAAACAAAAAACACTTGTTTGAGGCAGTAAAAAGAGTGGAGACGCGTTCCTCTCTGTGAGGCTGAATGAGGATAACTTTGGTTTAACTTTTCAATCTCTCACCAGAGGCTGTCTGTCTGTCTATGTCAGAACTTGTTTCAGTTCACAAATGTGATTGCAACACACTTCCTCTTTAAAGACGTGGGAAGTGAAAACATGATCTGAGCCGACACTTTTCTCCCTTTTGTTTTTTCACTCAATTCCAGATTATGTTCGTGCCCTGAAGGGCCTTTGACACAGTGACCATTCCACAGTGCGTTTTACTTGTCAGGTTTGAGCTCTTTAAGTGATGTTTGTATCGAGCGTGACTTGTTACACGTGTAGCACTGTACATTAACGCCATTTGATCTCACGGTTGGCATCTGCACCTCCACCCAAAGTAGATAACAAGGAAGTTTGGAGTGAAAAATGTTTTCGCTCGAATCAAAGACGGTATGGCATGAATTCAAAACAAAAAGCAAAGGAGCAATGTTTTCATAACGCATATTCCTGTAAGGACATGAAGTGAGCTGAAAGAGGAAGAGGGCTCAGATATTTACTGTCACTGCTTTATTCCCAGGTAAGATGGTGTAACTGTAGTCCAGCCTCAGGTGTGAAACCTCAGAGGCTGTGGGGGGTAGCTCTCATCGGTCTCCCTGTTTTGTTTCCCTTCTTCAGCTCTGAAGCTGACGTACAGTTTATCATGTTTAAGTGGAACTTGAGTGTCTCATGGGAAAAACAGACCCAGTTCCTGTCCTCAGTCATCAGAGCCTCTCACTGCTCTTTCTTCCTGATTAGTTTTTTGTGGCCATGTAAAGGAAATCAGTCAAAGGGATTTTACTGCTGCACTTTATTGAAACTGGATTACCTGTAATTACATTTTAGGCCCGACAGCTGCAGAAAAAACAAAAAAAAAAGCACTAAGTAAAAAAAAACTCAACAAAAAAACAAAAACCTACTACTCCTACACATTGCCGTTCACACCGTGTTTTTGCAAGATTCTTGCAAAAACCCACATCTTTTTAGTTTTTTGATTGAAACACCCCCACATTCTTGGTTTGATAAATCTGTCATTTCTGAGCCCATACCTAGATTAATCATGACACGTCCCTTCATTCCCTCTTGACACAAAAAACATTATGCTCCAGCACATGTGACAAGTAATTCTTCACGTTTATCAAAAGAGAACGATTCACACATGAGAAATGTACAAAAAAAAAAAAGACATGTTTATAACATTTTGGAGGTACGAACTGCTGATCTGGCAGCTCGGGTAAACTCATTACTCAGCAGACTGAGACTTTATCAGCAATACATGAGGATTTAAAGCTGCACGGATTTATATATCACCAATCTGAAAGACGCTCACAGTGACAAACCCACAGACAAACCATTTTTCACCCACTAGTTCCCCTCAGCTTTACAGAACACTTTAACCTGTTTTAGCTAATTATTAAGCTTGCAGCTTTAATGTTTACAGCAGCAGATGGCACTTTACACTGGAAACTGCTGCCAAACACCAGCACAGTCTGACACAGGCCAGAATCAAGTAGCTCAAGTGGCTTTTTACTTTTTCCTCTTATGTGATGTTTAAAAGATTCAGTAACTCCTATGCACAAGTTTATCAAAACTTAAACAACACCTCTTTACAACTGTAATAAAGTAGGTAATGAGTTGAATCAGAATACTGATTCATGAAAAATAGACCAATAATAAATAAATAAAAAGCATTAATTTTTTACATTCCTGCACTGTTTTTGGTTATAGTAGCCACAAATAAAAAAATTCATTTGTTCATTTATTCTTAAAAATCCACTTTTTTCATTTAAATTTCTAAAGTTAATTAGTTGCTTTTATTTTGTTCCCTTTAACTCACGAATGAACGTGCAGCCCTCTGGTCTCATTCGACTTCTCTGGGAGCTTAAACAAGACAGGAAATATCATTTTAAAGTGTCATCTGTGAGTCATCTGTAAAGTTATGCAAGGTAGATTAGCTAGATTATCTGGGATCCATAAACTAGCTCATGCCAAAAGCTTTATCTTTGTTACCTGTTGTATGCAAAGTATCTTGCCACTTCCTGATGATGAAAAGAAGGGGAACACCCACAAGCACACGCCTTATTCTTTTCCTGCAGGCAAAACGATCCAGTTTACTTCTTCTGAAGCCTTTTGACTTCATACAGTAGGTTTGTATTTCAGAGAATAAATGTTGAGCTGTTCCAAAGAATGAATGTTGAACTAGAACAAACACAAGTGTCGTGTTGTCTCAGGCTCTCCTGGCTAGGTGTGACAATGACCACAATTCAGCAGTGTAGTGAAATGTAACCTTATTCTGTTTTCCTCAAAATTTCACGATTAATACATTGCTGGAGAAAGCTGTTTGTTTTAAGCTTCCACTTTGTGAATTTTAAAACATTAATAAATGATCTCACAAATTCCACGTGAAGAGTCTCTCTTACGTTGAAAACGACTTATCTCTGTGCTTGTGCAATCATGAACTAGTGAACACTTGCAACATCATTAGTTTCCTGAAAAAGGGAGAAGCATGTGTGGGCAAAATGTGCACGTTAGCGCAAAAGAAGAAGCTCTCTGTTTTGTTTTTTCTTCTGTTGTTCACTCTGGTTTTTGTATGCGTTGTTTTTTTTTTGTAGCCACGGCAACAAGAAGGTGTTTTCGTGCCAGGGTCTCCAGCTGGCAGTAAACTGGTTTTGGGACAAAGGGATGCGCGACATCACTGTGTTCGTCCCCCTGTGGAGGAAGGAGCAGCCGAAGCCTGAGGCGCCCATCACAGGTAAGGTCACCTGACAGTGCTGTGCACTCAGCTCAGGTCAGCTGTGTTTGTCAAGTCTCCACTAATTATTCTTGTTCACTGATGAAAAAGTGCCTTTATAATTGAATCCTCCTGGTCAGGGTGAAGTAGAAGTGAAGCCTGATTAACTTACGCTTCAGTTATGATTCCATAATTACTTCAGCGTTTTGTTTGTCAGCATTTACATTCAAGATCCTCAATTTGATTACAGGGATTCTTGGCTCAGTAACCAGGAAGAAATGTCTTTCTATTAAAAGGGGTTTTCCTTCCCACTTTTGCCAGGTGCTTACTTGGTTTATCCGGTTGTTGCAGTTTTCCCTTTTCCATTGTAAGGTCTTTACCTTACTACATAAAAGTGCCTTGAGGTGATGGTTGTTCGATTTGGCATTTGACATAAATAAAGCTGAATTGAATTTCCTCCTTTCCTGCTTCACACAGTGGGGTGTGTTATTCTGCCTATTATAAAGCTGCAGTCATTCATTTTATTTCTGTTAGGACCATGTGTCCATCCATTTTCTTCAGCTTATTCAATTCAGGGTTAGATAAAATCTGAATGTTATTCCTTTTGCAGTGGGTCTTTCTGTGCACAAACATAAAAAACACAAAAAAACCAGCAGAAGACTGCAGAGCAAAGCACATCAGTGACAACATATATAAGACTGATTATGTCAACAGACATGGGTTCCAAAGGAGCTTGCAGTGGTAGTTGCAGCATACAGCATGCAGTACATAGAATGAATCTGCTTTAATGTGCCAAATGCAGTCTAATATTTCTAAATCCAGATGATACAGACTAGCAGAGCATTTAAATGGAGACAAGCAGCCACTGTGACAGTACACTCAGTGGTTTATTACACTGTCAATATAATGTATACTGATTAGTGGAACTTTAATCTGTGTTTACGTTACAGTTAAATCATGCCATTTGAATACTAGTACATCCTCAGCTCATATACTTTTGTAATTGTAAGTTTGGCTTACCAACAGTACTCCTGACTCAAATATAATCAAATACACAGAAGCTGCCTGAACGTCCTGCTGCCTGTGTGTGTGCACGTGTTATAAAGAAACCCAACCTGAAACTATGCTGGTCGACAAAGCAGGTTGTTTTTTGTAGTTCATCAGTGTAAAGCTTTAATGTAGTCTGAAGCACTTGTAAACAGTCAGAGTTTCCAGGCAGAAAAAGTGTGCTTCACAGGAAATGATGCATTTTTCTGTTAGAGAAGCAGTTCATTTAAATAAGCTGAAGAAAACAGTGCATGCCACTGTGTGCCACACACTGTCTGATCGGTTATTAGCAAAGCAATCACAAAAATGGTAAATGGACTGGTACTTAGTGCTTTTGCTATTACCACCCTCCTGAGCCACAGCTCGGAGGATTTGAAGGAAATAAAATCTTTATAAGTGTTCTTAACATGTACTTTGCCAGTGGGGCACATAACAGATGGCTGCTGGTAAATCCCTGTCCCTTCTTCCTGGCTGTTAGAGTCATCTTGTTTGGCAGCTGGTGGCTTCCAATGGAGCCCATCCAATAGTTATGACCTCGTTTCATTGTGAAAAGCAGGTATTGAACCCATAGAGCCTCCTTAAACAATGAGGAAGTGTAAGCATGAAAACTGAAATCCTACACGTCGTTCATGTCCAATCATGTCCAATCATGTCGGCTAAAAATAGCTGCTTTCCGGAAAGCTGCAGTCAGCTTTTATTGCCATTATCAGTGTCAGGTAAAAAAAATCCACAAATTGTTTCTTCCTGGTGTGATGTTTACTGTAAAAACAAAGAGACTGAGAAAAGATTAAAAGCTCACATGGAGTACAAGGTGCCTCAGTCACCTGCCTGAATAAATGTCTCGTATCTGTCAAGGACGTTACCACACATCATTTAAAGTAATCTCTAACCTGTATAATATTTGTCCCATAGATCAACATATTCTCCACGAGTTGGAGAGGAGGAAGATCCTGGTGTACACGCCATCCCGCTGCGTAAACGGGAAGAGGGTGGTGTGCTATGATGACCGCTACATAGTCAAGCTGGCCTTTGACTCAGATGGCATCATCGTGTCCAATGACAACTACCGCGACCTGCAGACAGAGAACCTCCAGTGGAAGAAATTCATAGAGGAGAGGCTGCTGATGTACACATTCGCCAATGACAAGTAAGGCTTCTTAAGGGGCAGGTTGAAGGGGGTTACTTGTTTTGCATGGCTGATTGGGGGTGATTTGCCCCACTATTGGACCATGTGTTCAGCTAGACTAACTGCAACTCTGTGCCGGTGCAGGTTCATGCCTCCAGATGATCCTCTGGGCAGGAATGGTCCCACTATTGATGATTTTCTGAGAAAGAAGCCACGCACCCCAGAAAACAAGCTGCAGCATTGTCCATATGGTTAGTACGGTCTATTTGAACAGACAGCTCATGTTACACTTCCTTGTGCTCCTCTAAAGATAAGAAAAAATATATACAATCAATGGAACTTCTGTGTAAATAGAGGTTTGTTTTCTGAGCAGATACCATTTCAAGTTCAGTCACCAGGGATACACCCACACACCCACACACACACACACACACACTGCTGTTAAGCAAACATGACAGTAAGCAAATATGATGCATTTCTTGCATCAGAAGATTCCCACCAGCATTTCCTGTCCAAACTTCAGCACACACAGCAGAGGACCAGTGCATACAAACAGGTCGTTTTACACTAGTATCATGAGTATTTATGTTTAAAAGTAGCTGATCTAAGGAGCTTAGAAAGAAAAAAAAAAAAAAAGCATCTGGACTTCTTTCAGTTGCTTGAAGATGTTTCACCTCTCATCCGAGAAGCTTCTTCAGTCCCTAGAACTGAAGAAGCTTCTTGGATGAGAGGTGAAACGGCTTCAAGCAACTGAAAGAAGTCCAGATGCTTTTCTTTCTAAGCTCCTTAGACTATGATGACCTGGATGACTGAGAACCTTTACAGACAATAGTAACTGATAAAGCTAATTTTACTTTGAAGAAGACATTCTGCTTTAAGCAGTGAGTAGCTTTGCATAATTCCAAGTTCAAAAATAATTCTCAGTCCCTACAAGACGATTAACCCCAACAATCAAATGACCCTCTTTCCTTCCCACTGTTGCCAAAGTGCTCAAAAACTCAATTTTAACAGGAAGAAAACCAGCAAAACCAGGCTCAGTGAGAGGCGGCTATCTGCCAAGACCAGTTGGGGGTGATGGGAGGGAAACAGGACGAAATAGTTAGAAATTAATAATAACTAATGATTAAATATAGAATGGTAGCGGTGGTAATTCACCCTATAATTGATAAAAATGACCTTGAAATCCAAATAAGTCATCCACCACTGTTGAGGTGAACAGCTCATTCATTTGGTAGTTGATATAATTCAGTGAGGGCCACAGGTTCAGTTCACGTCTACTTTTGTATATGGAATTTTCTCCAATATGGCACAACCAAATGGAAAGTTTATGACATACTCCGGTTTCTGGGAATGTGCCTGTGTCTAAAATACAGCCTTAAATCTGGTGTGGAGTTTAATAACTGTAATCACCAGCATGTAAAATAGTTTGAAACTTGAGTAAACCTTCCCCCCTCCAGAAAAAACAGTAAAGCCCAGACTTTCTGACTGCGAAGTAGTAAATGTGGGAAATGCTGGAGATAAACCCAGACTGACCACAGTGTATTCCTGACATTATCTCAATATTTCATAAGAATAGAATGATTTTTCAGCCCACAGAGGAAGTATAAAGTCTCCAGATGTCATTACAAAACTCAGATTTCAACACATCACAACCTTTTTTTAATGACTGGTACAGTTTTTTGTTTAAAAAAAAAAAAAAAAAAAAAAAAAAAAAAAAAAAGTAAGGTTGTTAAATGTTGAAATCATGTGCTTTATGGCCAACAAATGAGGAGAAACTGAGCCAGTAGGGGGCTCTGGCTTCACTTGTCTGCGCTCATTCAGCAGTGACTTTTCAACTGGAGAATTTGAAATTTGTGGAAGGCCCTGATCTCTCAGGAAGAGCTTAGCTGAGGAGTCAGTCAGTGACTGGACTTAAAGACATCCATTTATAAGACAGCTACAAAGTGCCCTACACTGTGAGTGCCAAAGAAACAAAGAGAGCAGATGATTTGTTTGTAATTCTAGTGGCTTTTACACACATCCTGAGCTAAAGTTTAGCTTGTAGTGGCCCAGACACAATTTCTAATTTTGGGAATTTGTATTTTTGTCTTTTAGGAAAGAAATGCACTTATGGAGTAAAGTGTAAGTTCTACCATCCAGAGAGGGCCAACCAGTCCCAGTTGTCAGTGGCTGATGAGCTGAGGGCCCTAAGAGACAGAGACAGAGCCAAGAACATCTCCCCTGCTGCATATCAGCAGGAGCACAGGTACATCTCCACCCCTCCACCTCTGGGCATAGATGAGCTGTCACACAGGGCTTCGCCAGGGGAGCAGTCCATCTGTCAGAGGGACACCAGCAGCCCGAGAAACCAAATGAACTCAAGTCTCCAACACTGCCCGAGCCCAGATATAGATGAAGCCTTCAGCTCCATGGACAGCTCTCTGTCCAGGCTCTATATCCATGACATGGCCTACAGCAGGGAGCAACCTGTGCACAGCTGCAGCAGCGGGGTGGCCAGCTACAGCCTGAGTCAAGATGAGTACTCTGGGTCTTATGGTGGCAACGCCCCGAGGATCTGCCTGAACGGGGGTTACTACGCTCAGCCAAATGGACTGGCATCGCGTGAGCCCCCCACGTGCAGTCAATGCAGGTGCTGTCACCAGCAGACCAGACTATCCCCAAACAGCCACCAGCAGCAGCACCACCACCACCTCCAGCAGCATGGATGGAGCTCATGTCCAGCTCTACCACCACATAATGGGGAGCTTCCCTCTCAATTTGCAGAGAAGCAGTACTACAGACAGCCCTCCCACAGACAGACCCACAGCTTGCCCAGGGACCCATGGGTGCAGGGCAGCCTGTCTGACCCTAGGCTGAGCAGTGGGGCTAAGAGCCCATTGAGCGAGCGGAGGAAGGCTCTGAGGATCCAGCTTAGCACCCTATTCCCCCAGAACATGGTAGAGCAAGTCATGAATGCTTACCCGCACGTGTCTGACATGTCTGAACTGATTTCTCTCATCCAGAACTACAGAGCGAGCCACTTCAGTTTCTAGATCCCAAGGATTTTTTTTTTTTTTTTACATTTCTTCAAACCGAGCCCATGTTGGAGTTCTCAATTCAAAAGAAAAGTGAAAACTGAAGAACGAGAGCACTTCTCGAAATTACTGTGAATTCATTATGACAGTTTGTACTGTGCAAAATGATTTGTCTTGCTTGAACATGATGCAAACTTACCCTTCATTTGAAGCATTACAAAGTGACACGATCTGCAGAAAATGTAGCAGATTGAATGCTCTCTCTTTATCCTAGTGTAAAAGTGCAATGCACTAAGCTCCATACAAGCTACTTATTGTAGCCTGAAATTTTTTTGTTTTAAATAAAAGCAGCATGTGTTGTTTTCCCATGTTGCCTCAAAGTGAGGAACGCTATATTCTATATTTCTGTAAAGAATGTCATTGATCTATTTTTAATATGAATTCGAATGCCTTGTTTTTGCTGAGAAATAAAAGCGCTCAAACCACATTACCACTGGGTAATTTTCTATTTGAAACTGTGCTTATAGATGTGAAGCTAAGGTGAAATTTCAATGCCATTAATGTCATTAAAAAAAGAAAAGAAAAAAAAGACAGCCATTGCTCTCTGATGGTAGCTTTAGTAGAGCAGCTTTGCATGATTTACAGTTCAAAATGATCCTTATTTTGGTGCATGCCATCAATCTGAAACAAGCTGTTTACACCTAGGGCTGCATCAGAGAAACAAACATAGCTTCTGGATCTGAAAAGTAAAGTCTGTACAGAAGTGCCACCACCCTGCGTACATCTCCTCCAGCTGAGCTTTTTGCTCAGTGATTTGTGTACATACACCGATTTCACGATTTTAAACTCTGGCCATACTGGAACAGTACAGAACAGCAAATAAGGAACAGCAGAGTACGTCTACTTTAAAGTGAGCCCGCTGTTCAACCAGTAATGACGCTGCAGACGTTTTCCTTCACACGTCAAGCACATGCATGTTCCTCCCGAGACACGGGCTTCTGAGCCTCTTTTTAAACCTGTGTGACATTTTGTTTTGTGTTTAATGTACCGTTGCATTTCCCAGAAAGCTGTTGACTTACAAAAGACTGGACGAAATACAAGGAAGCAGGAAATAAAGCAAGAGGAGGCCAGAGTGCTCTCTGACATGTGAGCACTTTTGCAATATCTTTCTTCCTTGTTTTTTAAGGGCTGACATAAAAGGTCCATAGGCCATGGCCATAAAAATGCAGGTAGTAGATAACACGATGAAACGCTGAAATGTGATAATAAAGATAAAGCTGGAAATTATTGCTTCATTTTGCTATATTAGGCAATTTTGAAAAAGACTGCATCATAAATTTCTTTTTATCTAACCATCTGCAGGGAAACAATCTCCCAGCCAACCTGTACACTGAGCTATACTGCCATCTAGTGGACAGAACATTCAGAACATGACAGAAGCAGCACAAACATTCTGAATAGATTTTTTTTTTAATTTTTACAAATAACTTATCTGTTACAAAGACAGTTTTCCCAGCTAAAATCAAAAAACACTTTAGATGTCCAAATTATTTTTTTTTCATGTATTAAAACATGAATAAACTGCCTCTTCACACCAAGGTGCAGATAAAGCTGAAAACTGGTTTTTGGGGGTTGGAAAAAGAAAAAAGTATGACATTAAGTGCTTAAGAGACAAGAATTCATTTATAAATTCATAAATCAGTGAGTTAAAGTCATAGGAAATTTTAGGGGTTTAAAAAAAACAAAAACAAACAAACTTGGATGTGACAGGGCAGGTTATTAATACAAAGGCACTAATGCAAGCCATTGTTTCACATAATCCACAGTTCCACAGTGAAACATGACAGGAAGTACATTTTAGAAAAACCCTCTGCAATAAAAGCTTAGGAGGATGAACTGCTCCAAAGCAAAGTGTGCAGAATAGACAGTTTGTTTTGCCTCAACTGCTCCCAACACGCAACAATCCTGACTGTAAGGCACAGGAACACCTTTAACAGAAATATATTCACTTTGACCTTTGGTACCTAACAAAAAGCCAATTCAGGCACACAGCAACATGGAAACTGTTCCAGGAGCACTTTGACATGGTTCTTGATTGCACTGGAGAGTGAGTGTCTCTTTGCACTGAGGTGTCGTTGTCCTCCAAACATCAAAACTACATTCCAGTTGTCAGATAAGATGGCAGTTTGTTATTTACCCCTTCCCTCCCCTCTCCAAACCCACCCCCAACAGTCCCGAACGTAATTGGTGTCCTGGAAAACAAAAACACACACTCACGCTTACACTCGCACGCACACACATACACTCACAAAACAGGAAAAAAACAAAAACAAGACGCCTCCATCGCCTTCCACTTTTGCTGCATCTGCAGATCATACACAGGAACCTCAGCAATGACGCGGGCGATGAACGGGCCGGGCAGACGTAGCTTCATGATGACTGCGAGGGGTTTGAACAGCTCCACTCCTCTCCTTCTGCAAGGCTTCAACTCTCACAGAAATCAAAGCTTAAAAAGGGGGCACGGTGCTTATTTGGTTGAAAGAAGGGAATCAAAACAAGTTAATAAAAGTCTATAAAGCTATACTTACAGGAAATACAAGTGATTCATAGTGTGAGGAAGAACGGTTTTAAAAGGCACATTCTAAAATTATGTACAGTAAAAAGCTTGAGGGGAGTTTCTGCCTCCGTGTTCTGTACACAAACCATGCAACCGTTTTTTGTTTCGCGTTTTGGTAACTCACGATCAGAGACACAGAGAATGGCGCTGAGGAAAGTAGGCACGTTTGAGTGACAGCAACACTGGCGGTTCCTCCTTTGGCATCCACTACAAACAGCAAACAAACTTTAAAGTCCACGAGTTCCCTTCAAGTGGAGAACGGTGGCTCAACATAGTTCCCACCCCCCCTTCCCCAGTCATGCCACCACCACAGAAGAAGAAGAAAAGGGACAAAAAAAAAAGAAAAATCAGCAAAAGGCACATCTGTGTTGAGTGTGCATGTGTGCAATCACGCTGCAGGGCCACGCTTGTAATACTGTGAAGTGGGAGCAGCGAGGTATCCCCAGGGTGTAAAGTGTCACCTGTCGAGCAAGGGATGTGTGGAGAACGGGACCCCACACAATGCCAGTCTCTAAGGTGAGGTATCATCCGACTCTGCCAGCCTATATTAAGAAACGCAAGCTGTAAACACCATCCAGTCAAGCCTTCAATGGACAGTGTTCTACAAGCCTATAGAGAGGAGAAGAAAATAACAAAACAAAACAAAAAAACAAAAACAAACGGGCTGCACGGTGTACGAGGACTATGCCCTGTCCCGCTTTTCATACATCTAGGAAGTAACAGACAGAGCCCCGGTCTGTTCTAATCTGCTAGAAGACAGGCGGGCAGAGGAAGGGGCAGCGCGTCGCAGCCTTGTTGGCTCAGAAGTTCCGCGGGAAATCGCACTGTTCACAGCGGATCAGGGCAGGGTGATTGAGGAAGGTGCAGGCTGTGCAGCTCCACTGCGTCCCCTCGTCCTCCTGGTCTGTGATGGGCTTCACACTCTTACTGCCCGTGTCTGAGAAGGAGAAGAGGAGTCGAGTGAGGGATGGGACAGATGTAACATCACAAGCATAAGAATGCATTTATCAGCACTTAAATGTAATATTCTGATAGTGCCTTGGTGTCAAGGAGAAGAGTCTCTAAAAGGCTGCCACTTCAACAAGCAGATCAGATGATGAAATAACAACAGCGTCCACTGTGTCCGTTTCATATTTGGAAACCCTCCTTTTTCATTTTTCAAAGTTTTGTAAGCTCACCAGTTTAAAAGACAGCCAGTTTATCAAAGAACCGATACTTCATGGGATTCGGTTTCCATAGCTTTGATTTGACTGATGAGCCAAATATCACCACCGGTCTAATGGCAAATATGAGGCCAATATGTATCTCTTGTGACACATCAACTATGTGTAAGCTAAATGTTCAGAGACTGTGTGAAAAAGAGCTAAAATACTTTAAAACTTATTTATAGAAGACATTTTTTACTCTGTAAGAAACCCCCCCCCCCCAAGGAAGACTGAAAGACAGGCTGATTCCAATATTTTCTCAAACACTTATTCCAAACAACACCTATCTGGAGTTTCGAAAGTTTTGCAAATACCATAAATGAGGGTATGCTATTTGAACATGCATCACAGGGGCTTAGAAATCTGTTAAGCATGCAAAAGAAGTGCATACTCGATAGAAACAGGACTGAGAAGAACCACACAACCATTCCACTATGAGGTGTCAGTATTTACACACCCTCTGCTGTGTGGTCCAGCTACAATACAGACATGCACATCAACACGAGGAGAAGTGTAGTGCACTGACTCCTGACCACATGCCGGCTTTAACCTTAGGACAAGGGTGTCAAACTCCAGTCCTCGAGGGCCAGTATCCTGCTTATTTTTGAGATATCCCTGCACTACCTGCTGCTGATTAGCTGGATCAGGTGTGCTTTCCCAATAAGAAGCTACAAGGGCAGATTAGGTGGAAAATAAGCAGGACAGCCGCCCTCCAGGCCTGGAGTTCGACACATGTGCCTTATGATATCAGGGGTGGTGGCCAGTGCAATGAGAAACGTCAGACATGCAACCTTTTTTAAACTTACCAATAGATAAAGTACCTTTGGGTTTGGGTGGGACAGGACCGAGGAATCCAATGTTGTCGTAAAAGTTATGGATTGCACCGGGATTAAAGTGTGGTCCTGTACACAAAAAGAAGGAGAATGGAACCAAGCCTTTCCCACACATTTCACCGCGTGTTGTATTTGTATAACTATGCACGTGACAAATAAAGAATCTTGAATCTTAAGGGACAGTATTGCAAAGGTATGATGTACTATTAGCATTAGGCACTAGAGAGGTCCTGAGGTACTTCCTAGCAGGGAGATCCCTGACAATGACCTTCAAAGCATCTTTTCTGCACCACCAATAAGAAAGCTACAAGGTAAAAACAGCAAACCATTATAAACTATAAAAACAGCTAACTAACAGCCAGCTCTTGCAGGAATGGCTACAACATTTCCCATTTCACCCATAAAATGCTAGAATTCTGCTAATGCGTGCTGTTTGGGAAGAATTTACATTTAGAGAGCACACACACACTATGAGTTAAATCAACAGAAACCTACACATTTGAGATACACTCATCAGGGCTCCATTCATTCTGGGTTATCTGATGAGCAGCAAAAGCTGAAACAAGGAGTCCAGAAAATGGGAGTTTGAATGTTTAAGATATCTAATTCATATCTAGACTTGCATGGCAGCCACTGGATGAGTAACAAGGGGTTGAAGCTGACTCCACAAGCTCAACAGGTTCCCCTATGGAAACTGAGTCTTACTTCCTCTAGATAGATCTTGTTAACTGAGTCAGTTTAAAAATTTAGGGAGGGGCAAAAATCTCACTGCTATTATATCAAGTTGTGTGTGTAATTATTGAATGCCAAAAATGTAGCTAAAGTTCAAATTCAAATAATTAGCCTGCCTTGCTCCGAAAACACAAAATATAATTTCTTCCAGGAGTTATAGGTAATCTTCTTTTTTACATCACACATGAACAAAGGTTGCAAACAATACATAGCATGGAGGACACTAACAGCAAGTCAGTTTTACAGTCTTGCAACACCAAAAACTTTTATTTGTATCTTTGTTTCTATGTTTTTTCCCCCTTACTGCAAACTGTGGTCAAGTGAGTATAGGACAGGCAATCGCTGTCAGCAGATACCTAAAGCAAAGGTATCAGTATTGTATCCAAACTGCATTCAGTGCGATCAGTGCACCCCTACATTTAAAAACCATTTGGATCCATTCATCTTGATGGAGCTTTTCCATCAAGATGAATCCGTCTCTGAATAGCAGCTAAAATAATAAGGATATCTATGGAAGTGCCATGTATGATTTGCAACAAAGGCCTAATTCACTGAAATTAATAAATACATCAAAATTTCACTGTTTTTTAACAGTCGGTAATACCTTAACAAAAATGATTCTGTGTTGTGATTTAAAAAAAAAAAAAAAAATCCCCAAGGATTATTTATGCCTTCCTTTTCACCTGTGCAGACCTGTTAGGCAGCGGCAGTGATCTGTCGGTAGTGGAGTGCTGCCAGGGGACCAATAAATCCCTTGTTACCCACCAGCTACAGGATGCAATTCAGGAAGAACTGGTAGTTAGCAGCACAATGGTAGCACTTTGGCTGCATGTGTCAAGAGGATGTGAGGAGGCCAGAGTGATGTGCTATTGCTGCCAGGCCTCAATCTGATCTGGCCTGCTTCATTTAATGACTTACTGTTGGCTTTATAATCTGAAAATACACGCAGATACAAATAAATCAGAGATGGTGAGTCAGGCTCGTACCTTTTGTTTGAAGAAGATCAATTTCTTTGCTGAGGCAGTCTATATCAATCTGCAATGACCTGTTTTGGGATCGCAACTGCTTCATTTCATCAATCTGAAAGGGAAAAAAAGAAAGGGTTCAGACACGTAGCTTCAAATGTAGGTAGCTTGGAGTCAGTGACCTGTGACCGTGTCACGAGGAGAGCTGTTCCACTCTCCTCAGTAAACAACACTGAACCAAAGAGTTCCTGAGCTCAGACCACCATCCAATTAACCTTCTTCAGCTACTTTCTCCCCCACTCTGTTGACTCAACCCGATGAAAACAGCTGACTCGACATAAAGCAGAAAGCACTGCTCTTTCTAAACCCGCAATATTACAACAAAAATCATAGACGTAAATGCAACAGCGATGGTGGATGTGCAGAAAATAAGAAGGGGTGTTTTCTTTTTTCTGAAAGTAGCTGCACAGCTCTAAAATGAACTGCAAAGTGAATCAGACAAAGTGTGTGCGCTATCAGCCAAATCATAAATGGACCCTGTAATCAACATATTTTCAGGGTGTAGGAGAACTGATGTGAATGGCAATATGACCCAGATAATGTGGTTTTGTCTATTCAGCCTTTTATCTATCAATAATAACCAGAAGTACATTTGGTTTCAGTTATGCTGATTCTTTAGCATTTTTATTTCTAAATCAGCTGCTGATACAATCATAATAAACTGTTTTTGTTTATAATCTGTTGATCTGCCAGTAAAAGATGTGGTTTAGGAGACTTTTGACAATTCTCCTTTTCAAAGATTAGAACAATCTGACTGGTTCAGCGAAGAGATCATTACCAGATTTCTACCCAGTTGAATACCTACGAGATATTTTGGACAGATGTGTTAAAAACTGCTCTCCACCCCAAAGATCAAAACAACAAGTGAGGAAAATGTTGCAATGAGCAGTGAAGCTCTTATGGCAGTCTGTTAGGTAGCATTTATGCACATGTTAAATGCTATTTAGAACCTGTGTAAGTAATCTTAAGCCTCAATACCAAGCAACACTAGCTCACAGTTAGCTAGCTAACAGCAGCTCCATCTAATTAGAAATATCACCAACTTCATGCACCAGATTCAACTACAAATGTTTTAAAAAAGACACTCCCAGAAAAACACACACACCATAGACTTTTTTTTTTTCTGGTAACTAACAAATTCTCCTTACAGAAGGAATTTGGGAAGCCGAGTTCGATCTCTCCAGACGTCTCCTGGTCAGGTCATTCTCCATTTCATTGACCTCTTCTTTTAGTTTCTCCAGCTTCTTCTTCTTCATCTCCAACTCATGCCACAGCCTCTCCATTCGTGCCTTCTGATGCACCAACAATGCTAAAAGAAAAGAGACAAACACAAAGAAGTCTCAGTAACAATTATTATCAATGAGAAATGACAACATAATTTAACCTGATTTGTACAGGACGGAGGGTGAAATCCATGAAAAGTTCAAGAAAAACTCATTTATAAAAATTATAATAATGGATTGCATTTATATAGCGCTTTTCAAGAACCTCAAAGCGCTGTACAATTCCATTACTCATTCACTCTGACATTCACACACTGGTGAAGGCAAGCTACAGTTGTAGCAGCAGCTGCCCTGGGGCAGACTGACAGAAGCGAGGCTGCCATATCGCGCCATCGGCCCCCCCGGCCATCACCAGTAGGCGGTGGGTGAAGTGTCTTGGCCAAGGACACAACGACCGAGACTAAGTAAAGAACAAAAAAATGCTGACAACAAGCCACTCAAGCAGCACTGTGCTCGTGGGTATAAAGTAACAACACATTTTCAAATGCACCACAGACTGCACACAACAGTCAAACCAGTTTAGATAATTCTCTTCCCATAAAGACAGCCTTGTGTAAGGAGAGACGGCGAAGCAACAGAATCCTCACTGCTGCCTTTCATCACCTATTGTGGTAACACAAGGAGATGAGACTTATTCTGATTAGCAAACTGCTGCAGGCAAATTCTGCCTTAACCATGCACATAATGTACTCAAGTCTCTATAGTACATTTCCCATAATTCATTAAAGTTCTTGCACTTTCTGACAGGTGGCAACACCTCCTTCACAGGCATTCTACGATAAACAATTCTCTCCTGCAATACACAAACACACGCCACTACACACTGAGGAGTTATAACATGATGGCCCACAGAGTCCTCCAGTATTTAATTAATGTACCTGATTCATGGATGTGAGTGAAAGGTTATCAGGTGAATCAGTAGACTTGTATTCAGTCGATTTTTTTCTTTTTCTTTGTTTTCAAAAGGATAAAAAGAATTAACAGGACCAGTAGACATTACGATTGGCAGGAGTTCAACAATCAACGCCAGGTTTGTTTACCAACTCCACTTGTAAGGTTCCCTCCAACTTCATCCACTTCCTGAAGATCAAAATCAATTTGATTCGAGGCTGTTGTGACATAATAGATGAGATCCAGCATACACTGGAGAGGCAAACTGCGATAAATATTTACTCACACACACACACACACACACACACACGTACGTTACTTTACTGACTACTGGAAGTGATAAACTGAGGTGTCTCTCGCCATCCATCTCCTCCTGTGTTCCCTCTCCTCCTGCTCAGTGCAGAAGTGCCTTAAATATGTGTTCTATTTGTCAGCGACAGGTGACCTTTTTGGGTGCAAATGAAGTCGGAATAACCCCCTGTAAACATTTTATGGTGGCACGGTGGTTAGCACTGTTGCCGCACAGCAAGAAGGTCCTGAGTTCAATTCCACCATCAGGCTGGGGTCTTTCTGTGTGGAGTTTGCATGTTCTCCCCGTGTTTGCGTGGGTTCTCTCCGGGTACTCCGGCTTCCTCCCACCGTCCAAAGACATGAGCTTGTGGGGATAGGTTAATTGGATAATTCAAATTGCCACTAGGTGTGAATGTGCGAGTGAATCTGAGTGTGAATGGTTGTCTGTCCCTATGTGTTAGCCCTGCGACAGACTGGCGACCTGTCCAGGGTGTACCCCGCCTCTCGCCCTATGACAGCTGGGATAGGCTCCAGCGCCCCCCGCGACCCTGAAAAGGATAAGCGGTAGCGAATGGATGGATGGACGTATTTAGTAAATTATGGTCCTTATTAGAGTTAAGAAGGACAACGCTTCATGTTGGGCCAATGTTATAATTGACAAGTCACTGTCGTAAAGGTGTGCAGCATGTACCATAGACATCACTCACTGCTTTTGGACTTTGCATTTAGAAGTGCCATTGTCACTTTTTTGTCCAAAAGAGGTAAAGTGCCAAGTTACTGGCTAAAATTAACAATGCTGAATAACCAGCTGCAGCCGTACACTGTACTGGGACTGAAGCACAAACTTCAGTAATCCTCCAGTAAGGTACAAACACTGCAGAGCAGTTCAGTTCAGTGACAAACGAAACTATGGCCCAGCCCTGTGTCAGCACACCTGTCAATCAAGGCGATCACACCCACAACTCCAGAATTCAGATGGATGATTTACCGGTACAAAAAAAAAAAAAGGAAAAAAAAAAGTGGCTGTTGCCCCAGAGGGCAGAACCAACTGTTTAACAGTTATGCAATACCACTAATGTTATTCCACTGCCAGACAATAACACACATTCTTGGTGACTGATGGTAGTTAACACAGTTATGTTCAACTAACAGTTATGTGGTGACAGGTGTGTCTGCATAGCACCAACTTCCAAAGTGACCTTGCCAATCAAAACAGTAGGGGATAACATTTTCCCAAACCAGTGAGGATAAACTGATGGAAAACTGCACTGATGAGGGTCAATGGTAGAGGCAGCATGCCTGGTGTGAAGCCCCTCTTGGTGATAGTCACCACAGTGCAGGAGCCATAGCTGCTGACTCACTCACAATACAGTGAAAAGCCCAAAAAAGGAAACAGCAGTGTGCTCTGACATGTTTGACTCACACAACAGAATCTGCAAGTCTCAGGCGCTGGTGGAGCAAATGCAGCATTTATTGTGGAGGACTCACACTAGAGTCATGATCACACCGGCCCCCACTCAGCGAGTCACCTTTGCTTTTCAACTTTGTGGAGATGAACACAACATGTTTCCACTATGGCTGAACAATACTGACAGCAAGCATAGACAGTTTGGCTCAGGAAATGCACTGCAGAGGGTCTTATGGGAAAAAAAGCAGTATACTTGATAGTTAAATGACTTTCTTGGCAGAAGTCTGTGGAAAAGGTATTTTGGCCTCCTGAGATGGGCAGAAACCTGAATAATATTTGTTAATAAAAACAAAACTCAAATGAGATCAACATACACAGGAGGACTGTTGAAGATATTAACCCGCTGTACCTTGGCTACATAGTCAATAAACTGTAAACCAAACATTTCTAACCAGATTTCAGAGGTCTATATGAAATACGATTCACAGTGTAAACAATTTCTGGAGCTTTGTGTCTGTTCAGTAAAAAGCTGAACAGAGAACAGAATAAGTCTATATATCAAGCATTATAAAACAGAAGATGCTTTCTATGCAAACAACTAAGAAATGCTACAATGTCAGCATTGTAAAAATAGTACAGGAGTAATTTTAAAATGGGAATGACCTTTATTATCGATGCTACTGTGTATTTCTTACCTTGTGTGTATGCTGCATCATCAGAGCCCATGCTGAGTCTGCGAGGTTCACTCTGTCTCTCCCGGTGTGGCGAAAGTGGGTCTGAGAGATGCTGGGGGTCTGTCTCCACGAAGTGGTGGTCTTGGGGTAGGCCGAGGAGATTGTTGACGTCAAAAGTCGGGGACACGACTCCAGGGGACACAGCTGGGGGTTTGTTAGGAGACACTGTGATTTTAAAAGTGTATTTGGTGTTGGGCTGAGTGACCACCACGCGTGGGGAAGAAGCTGTACCCCCTCCTCCCACAGAGGGGCGAGATTTAGGTGGATGATGGTGGATGTAGGCAGGGCCCATGCTCACTTGACCCCCTATGTTCCTGGCACCTGAGGGCCCCTGTAAGGAAGGGTTTGTTGAGATGAAGAGTGTGTGAGGATTCCTACCCAACTTGGGCTGTGGGCGGGAGCCGGCTGAGGCAACAATGACTTCCTCGGAGGGAGTGGTAGCAGCAGTAGAGATGTAAACAGTGGGACCCGAGCCTCCGATTGACAGAGGGGTGGCAGGGACAGAAGCTGCCCCAGCAGATGAAGAGGAAGAGGAAGGGCAGGAGGACGTGGAGGATGAGCGGGGCCCGCTGCTCGTCCGCAGCACAGCTGTTGTAGAATTGCTCCTTTGGGGAGATTCAAGTTTGATCTCTATCTGATTCTTCCGTGGGCCAGTGGAGATGTTCTGGATATTGTACTGGCTGATCGCAGACAGGGAGCTGGGCATGACCGAAGAGGAGGAAGAGGAAGAGGAGCATGATGAGACACCAGAGGAAGAGGCCTGACTTCCAGTAGGAAGAAAGGAAGGCGCCTGGGGATTTGTAGGTGAGCTGATGGGCATGTAGACGTGAGAAGTTTGATGGCCCTGGGTCTGGGGCTGTGAGGTATGAGAGGAGGAGGAAGAGTGCTGAGTGCCGGACCAGGAGCCAGACAGGGAGGAAGGATGTGAGATCTGGTAGATCTGCTGCTGAGGCTGGGAAGTGGGGCTGTACTGGGCCCTGCCTCCCTGCTGCTGGTTTTGCCGTGTCGTACCGGACTGGCTAACATAAGGCCGAATGTAAATAGAGTTACCCTGTGGACTGCTTAGGCCCGACTGTGGCCCACCATGTATGTGCAAAGAAGTAGGGGTGTTGCGTCCTGTCTGAATGTTAGGGGCTAACGTCACGGTGATTGGGTTGAAGCGTGGTGTCTGCTGGGAACCCATAGCTGGTGCTTTGCCACCCAGAGGGTAGAGTCCAAGGTGCTGTGGAGGCTGCGGTTTACGCGGGGGCTCCATCACGCCAAATACATTGAAATTGGAGGGCACCTGCACTGGGGCTGACTGGGGCTCCTGCTGAAAGAAGTCACTGTTAGTGGCCTGGCCTGTAGAGAGGGGCCCTTCGCTCAGGCTGTGGGCCAGAGTCCGGCTGCCGTTCATTCTCAGGCTGTCCCGAACCGGGCCCACATGCACATTCTGAGGCTGCAAGTCCAGGTTCAGTTGGGTCATGTGATTATGGAGCCTGCTGAAGCTGGGGTCGTCTGAAAAGCTCAGGTTCCCTTCTTCGCTGTACAGGTAGCCCGGACTGACTTGGGACAAGTATTCACAGCAGGCGTCTAAATTGTTGTTATTCTGCAGGAGAGAGAAGAGACAGACTTGTTAGGCAACATGTGTGTTTGTTTCATGTTTACTTCCTTACAGGAAGATGAAAAAACTAAGATGCTTACACCATTTCCACATTTCCATTTTTGAGAATAGCATTTTATGGCCAGGTTGAAAGAAATAATAATACACAGGTACTGAAAATACAACACAATACGCAGACCTACAACAACACAACTACTGAAAAATTGTATGCAGGGATCAATGCTGTAACAAGGGGTGTGGAGCTTGTTTTCTTGGCAGCACCGCTGTCATGCAACAACTAACATACGAACCACAACTTCAGTAGCTCATCCAACTCATGAGTCAACATAATTCACAAGTTACTGCCAATAACAAATTTCCCACGTGTGGGACTAATAAAGGTTATCTTATCTTATCTTAAAATGATAAAAGAGACCTTGGCATCAATTATGATGAAGCCTTTTGAATTGATCATTGTGTGCAAGTTTAATTCTTTTTCTTTCTCTCTCTTTTTTTTTTTTTTGGCAAGTTTAATTCTGATTAATACTGTAGATGGTGTAGTAATTCTATAGGGGACTAACAGAACATGGATGCCTCTCCATGGCATAATCTCTTTGGTCTTTCAGGCAGGGGAGTTAAAATTAGTCCGTTATTCATTGTTAAGACACAAAAGTCCCTTTTCCAGTAGTACCTACTTGGATCGACTCGCCACGGTTCAGGGCTTTTCATTAGTACCTGGTACCAGGTGATTCGAGTAGGTACTAATGGAAAAGGAGCTAAATTGGTAAATGGTAAATGGCCTGCATTTGTATAGCGGTTTTTCTAGTCCCTAAGGACCCCAAAGCGCTTCACACTACATTCAGTCATTCACCCATTCACACACTGGCACTGGGGCGCACTGACAGAGGCGAGGCTGCCGGACACTGGCGCCACCGGGCCCTCTAAATTGATTTTGGTTTAAGATGAACCACCAGCTGTTACTCCCAACTCTACAAACTTGAACTATACTTTAGTCAATTCACTCAGTGAGTTTTGGGGTTTCTTTTTGTTTTTGTTCTTAAATGCACTACCAGATCATATCACACTTGACATCTTTCTAAACTGCGACAACTGATTTTCACCAATCAAAAACCTTGTTTAAAAATAAATAAATAAATAAAATAAAATAAAAACTAAACAAACCCCCCCGCCCCAACAACCTGATAATCGACTCAACTCATTTCATCCTGAGCATGATCATCCAGAGTATACAAAATACTAGACATGTTTTATCAAGGCTGGACTAAAGATCCTAATTTCTTTAGAGTAATGTGAAAAAAAACGTAACCTTGGTTGCCCAAGCACAATCAGGAGGTAAGCTTACACACTGCATTATTTTGGCCCACTCTCCTTTATGCCATAACATTCTTAGCTGAATTCATTGTTAGTATACACTACTATCCTGTTCCCAGGCATGAAAACTGCTTTGTCTTATTCAACAGCTATCTCAATTTATGCTGTTTTCTTTGTTGCATTCACTTCTAAGATACCAACACTGAGCCACTGACAGTTAATACAAAACACACAGACATGAAGCAAAAACACCATAAATTATGCAGACTTTATTTTCTTTCACATAATTGCGAGCAGAGGTGTTTATAACGCCCTTACCTGCAGAACACACTGGGAGACAACACCTTCTGGGACTTCAGGGAACTTTTGGCGCAGGTCATGCAAAACCTGAATATCAATCTGGTGGCTTCCCTGGGCCATTCGTATGATGCCAGGTCTGTTTGTTCTGTTCAGCACACGGGGAAGTCAGTCTCAGCAGCAAACTGCCTTCATTTTGAACATCTTCTAAATTGAAACAAAGAAAGGAAGGAGAGAATCTGATAAGGAAACAACACTCTCTCATGGTGCTTCTGTCAAATAGAAACATCTCTTTCTCTGTACAGACAATACTCTGACCACCATTTCACCATTATGAGTTGTATAACGGTGTTTTGTTAATATTCAGTAAGGAATCTGTCCAAGAGGCAGAAAAGGAGCAAATGTGGTCTATTGCAAATTTTCTCTAAAAGACATCCGTCAGCCGTTTGAGGTCGACTTTTTCATTATTGCCTGGGAGCTTTCAAAACAAAATTTCAGAGATGTTCAATGAGAACAGACAGCATTCATTTCAAAAGCCCTTCTCCCCACAAAGCTCCTTAATAAAAGAGTAGCAAAGGGAGGAAACCACCTCCAACTGACTACTGAGAAAAAACCTTTCCAACTCATCTCAACATCAACATTCACTTATTACAGAAAAGAAAAGGGCCTGAAAACCAGCGTAGTGTGGATGCAGATCTTCATATAGACAGGCAGCTGTGCAGAACAGTTGATTCCTCAGAATCCCACTGTATGATAAAGACCGAGCTAAAGGGCTGCATGCCATTTGTTAGTTTCCCTTCCTGCACACATAAATGTGAACCACTGAGAGAAACATTTGTGAGCCACAGTAATAATGCTGCTGCTTTGTTATGTTTTACAGCTTTTGAACAAAGCGCTGTTGGAAAATGGTTAAACAAACATGAAGAGTATGAAACTGCACATTTATATCTCCAAGCTAAACTGCTACAGAATAACAATGGACTTAATTTTTTGCCCCTTTAGTGCAAACTAAACATTTCTCCTTCCAGCTCTTCAAATTTGGTCTAAAGGGAATCTTTGAGGTTTTTACTTATTTCCTCTCATAATTTGAAATTCACTACATACTTGCAACAACAGTGAATGCAAAAATTAAACAATGCCAAAGCATTTTGACGTCAGGATTCGTAACCATTTCGAATGCCATAAATGCTCTGTTCTATAAGCACAGAAGCCCCACCAACCTGGTCTTCAAACCTGTATGTGAGAGGCAGCCAATCACAACAGTGGGTTAAAGAGAGTAAAGCCTTACAGAGGGAACAGCTAAGCCAGCATGTTAGTTTGTAAAGTGCAAAGTTAGTCTAGTGGAGACTTGAGCAAATTAAACACATTTAATTAAGATTACATGTGATATTTATGGTTTGATTAAAATTTACTGATGCATCTCGATATCAGAAGCACTTCTATATTGGTATCAGCCATTATCACCCCTGCTGACACTAGCTGATATACAGTAAATAAAATACTGATATCAGGGGCTGACGTATTTGCTGTCTACCACCAATTTTGCTTTGGCTATACATTTTCATAGGCAGTGAGATGAAGAGCTAAAACACAAAACTCAAAAGGTGAAGCACCTACAGAAACCAAACAAACGAGAAAGCAATACTGGTATCATCTATCTTTCAAACTGTTGCATCGGCCCTGAATTTCACAACCATGTTTGCCTACTTGAAAAGGATTCTGCTGCAAGAAGTTAAATTCTACTTTTGGCACACACTTCTTATATTTAGTGTACCATCAGTAAGTCAGCTTGTATTAGTAAACACTTTTCTGTATAGTTCAAAATATAATAAACACCACGGGCTCCAAACCAGGACTAAAGAAAAAAAGAAAGAAAAAGAACAGAAGCGGAGTATGTTTTAAAAGACCAAGTTGGCTGGTAGGTTGTACTTCATTCAACGTATAAGCTTTACTCATACCTGGGAACTTGCCAAAGCAACCACACTTTACTACTAGCCACTGTGCAATTTCTCGAGCAGTCAACGCACTGCAGTCATCTTTCCTGCAAAAAACCTTTTCTATAATCCCGCTTCTCCACCATTATCCTGCTGTGTGAAGGAAGCACAAGCAGACAAAAGTGAACGCAGCAGCCATGAGAACTTCAAAGCGTTAGTTCATGACAGCCATGTTTAGTCTTCTCCCACACTTTTCTTCTAACCACACTCTTTCGAAACAGCTTTCAGTGGGAGGTTCAAATATGCCAATCACAACATTGTGACACATGAAGCACACCCTGTTGTGTTCGACGCCAGTCAATGCTAAAAAGGAATTAGTGATACATCTCAACAGCAATCCTAACATGAGATTTAAAAGTGAAATCATTTACAGAGACTTAAATACACTTACTTAATGATGAGAGAAATCATGAGTGTACTTCAACCTCACTGGGATCTTATTTCAGCCAAGAAGCAGCTGTTTTTGCCTTATCTGTGAAATGAGGATGTGTAATGTCATAACTTCAAAGTTGTAAATCAGTTCTGCAAAACATCCGTCTATAGCTGAAAGCAGTAGGAGGACCTATTTGCTACTGTCAATCGTAGGGTGGCAACTGCAAAGAAGTGCTGAAGCTCCTTTTCGTGTGAGAGACTAAAAATCCATAGCAGGCAACATGAAGTCAAAGCTGAAGATCTCCTTAGAAGAGCACTACCAGCATAGACAGTCATGTTTTCATCTAAAAAAGAAAATATATTTTCTTTCACAGAGATACAACTTATGATATTCTCCACTTATGAAAGACTTTTCTTTCCAGGTCCTCTTGAAAGAGAAGAACCATTAAAGTCTTGATAAAACTTGTCCATTACATAAGAATCTAAAATAACTGTCAGTGCTTTCTTTTGTCTTCTGAAATACAAGCAAATGGAAAGCTTTGCAAGTATGCCACCAGACTGTGGAATTCATTTAGAGGGTGTCGAAAAGAAGCACAAAGTGCAGCTTGATGAGCAACTAACTGCAAACCAGAGGAAAACAGTGTGCCGCATCTCAGATTACATGTTTAGAGTAAAGCCTACTACTCCAGTAAAGCATGCTCCGTCTCCACCAGCACACGAAGCTAATAAACCCACAAGAAAATGAATCTTTTTAAGTAGTCAACTTAGGGAAACTAATATATTATCAGTGTATATTTACCTGTTTGACTTACAGGCTAAGAGGATGCATGAGTGCAGGGAGCCAGAGGGCAACAGTCCACAATTTAAACTCCACTTAGAGAGCTGCAGCACAGCCGTTGTGGGACAATGGGAAAGGAAATTCGCTGTTTGGCGGCTGACCCAGTTACAGGTCAACAGCATGGTTAGATTGTTTCCCGACTTCAAAAAAAAAAAAAAAAAAAAAACCCAGAAAAGAAAAGAAAAAAGAAGGAAAAAAAGGTCCACACCTTTTCACTCTAGGTAATTATAGGTCTGTGAGCGGCCCGTGTATTAGGGGTTGCTCTGACAGGAGCAGATCAGTGCTTGCTGTCCCTGAAGGCAGCAGTGGAACGATGCCTGAGGCAGCACAGATAGAGACAAAGCTCCCATTGCTCAGGGTGTTATTCACTGTGCCAAAGCATTGACCCACAGCCCCACATTCATTTCTGGCAGTAGCAGGCCTTGCCATGCTACATCAATGGAGTCATTCACTACGCAAGACTGAATGCTCCTAAAAACGTCCAAATCAATTAAAGTTTAAATAAAAGGGGAATAAATCATCAACAGGAGCTCTTGGCAGCAATATCAGTCCAGCACCTGATGCTTGTGCAATCCCCCCCTCCCAAAAAAAAGTTAGCTGACAAAAAAACAAAAACAAAAAAAAAAACCAAAAACACAAAAACACACTGAATTACAGCTGGGCCATATCATACCGCTCACGGTAATACCGGTATAATGTTGGGCAACGATAAGAAAATGAAATATCGCGATAGAATATGGGTAAAACGTGCATGTGCAGTGCCTTTGTACCTGCACCGCTTGATGGATTCTTGGAGCATTACAGCTATCGTAGGCAGGAGCCTCGCGGAGTGATACGTACTGTGCTTCAACATAATATTACCTCTTTTGAAGTTTTGTGGATCTTATACATGGTTATGCTGAGGATATGTTGGCCAATTCCCACTGGAAATACCTTTTGGTTAAACTGTCAGCAAGGTTTTGCATTTGCACGGTTAAATTTTTATATAGCTTTAATGCACATAAAAAACAGCTGCTTGTTCAAGTGAAAATACATTATTAGTGCAAAAAAGTTGTGAAGTTGTAAAGTAATTTGTCTAGTGTCAGTTATATTGTTATCGCAAATTTTAAAATGTGTTATCGTGATAAATATTTTTGGTCAGATAGCCCTGCTCTACTGTGAACAATAAAATGTCATGTCGTACTATCTACTGATTGCAGATAGTGGAATGCATGATGGTAATTGTTTAGGACAGTGCTGAGCTCGTCATGTCAAGTCTTCAAATGACTGATCTTCTGCAGAAATGGTAGCTCAAACATTAAAAACATACAGGTTGAATCCAAAACGTCCCCTGCAGCTTTAAGGAGCAGCACAGCAGCACTGCATGAAATATTTCTGCTGTGTCTTGGTCCAGCAAAACCTAAACAAATAAAGACGCTAATTGGTAGCCTGTCCCTCCCTAACCCAAAACTCACATGTATGTGTAAGTTTGTGTGTGCATTAAGCAAACACACTAACACAGGCATGGACATGTCGTACTTGAAAACATCATGCACAGTCAGCTACTGCTAAACGCACTCACAGGACCAGTATCCACTCCTGTGAGTCATGACTGTGGCAAATTATTCTCAGAATAGCAAAGCAAGCTGCTTACTTACCAACTTAGAATAATGTTGCACATAAGCAACATATTTACAACACAGAGCTTTCAATAAGGCCAATCAAATCAGTTTAATTACACTTCAGATAGCAAGGAATGCACTAAAGATAACGCAAAGCTGTAGATCAAATGTGCTGTACTACACAGTGTAAGATTTATGATTATGCTGAGCTATAATGCAACTTGCAGCTGTCTGCTTCCATTTATTCACATTATTGTGTATTACTCACATATACGTGTTCTTAAAGAACGCAACCTGACTCATACTTTTTGCTCTGTTTCATTTCATTTCGATGCAATGACTTTGACCAATCACAGGCCTTACCTTGCCTCCCACAAACCATAGAAATGCATGGAAATTTTACTGAGGAGTCTAGTCTTAACAAAAGAGCTCTCAAGTCATCAAATAAGCTGCGACCACCTGAATCAAAGTGATTTCTCACCATATTAATGTCACAAGTCAGAGTAAAATAAACTTTAAGATACACTGCAATTGTGTAAGGAATCTTGAGACAACTGTTCAAGAAGACACACGCACGCACACACACACACGCGCACACACACACACACACACACGCACCAGACAATGCCTCCTGAACAGAAACAAACCACACACATTAAGTGCAGAATCCAAACTGCCATCCACTGTCCATTGAAGCCTGGGCCTCAAAGGCCATGCAGAGCTGGGATCAACTCTGCTCAGCTTTTAGTTGCTCGCTTTTGAAAATAGGGACATGAAACTGTTCATGTGCATGCGTGCGTGTGCAGGAAATCAAAAATTCTTCAAGACCGCAGCCTGCAGATGGTAGTTGATTGGAAGCAGGCAAGAGCACCAGCTCCCCAGGTTAACCAACCCCTCCCAAGGCACTGTGGGAAACTGGGAGGTCTTAGAAGTGCGAAGACATGCCTTTCTCGAGAGGCCTCTCTGTGCAACCATGGACTGACAGCTTTTTCCAACTTTTTGTTTTCTTCTGTAAACACCATACAGGTAAAACAGCTGGCCCGTTGTGTCCATCTTTGCCTAATAAGGGAAGGAAAGGAAATGAACTCACCTCCTTTAAAATAAAAAAAATAAAATAAAAAATCCTCCTCCACCTACCTCTTCAGTACAAAATGTCTGTGGGCAGCACATTGCTGAGCTCATTAGCCAGGTTTTTAGAGTACAAATGTGTGTGTTCCATCACGCAGCCGGCCTACAGCTGTTTTCACCTGCAACCACCTCGACCACGAGCAGGAAGGTGGCGGGATGCTAATCCATTAACAAATCTAATTAAAAATACAACTGTAGCTATGCTGCTAGCTGACAACAGTTATTTCCAACCTGTAGCTTTTAAAGGCATGAAAAGGAAAAAAAATAATAATAAAAAAGTAAGACAATAAACTGTTTATTTGTAGTAAAACTGGCAAGTCATTAAGAACACATTAAAAATGACAGACTGATTTAGTTGAGGTGCTCTCTGTTACCTTTCCTAAGCAGGTTTATGCCATTTCCACACTGGCTTACTTTTCAAAGCTGGAAGCTATTTTCATCTTTTATCTACAGTCTGTGGTTAAAACATAACCTGTATTAAGCATTACAAAGCTACTGAGTTGACTTCTTCAATTCCTTTCGTAGTGCAAACTCCTCCGACAAGACAAAAGAATTTCTATGTTTACTTCTCTTGCAAAAAAGTTTGAAAATCTTAGACTTTGAAGACGCTTACTTGCCAACAATGGGGAGAAAATAAAAACTGCTTACAGACAACTTATTGAAAAATGAGAAGCTAGTTACTATAAACTAACCTGTCTTCCAACTGTATATCCATATGTGAAAACAAATTATGAGGGCGTCAACTATCCACAACTACGTAAACAGGCTTAGCGTCACATAGCTGTTGCATTTCCTCTCTAACCCCGACTGGTCAGGGTAGACCGTTGCCTACCCTAAATCTGGTGCAGTAGCATTTTTTTTCCTTTCAGCGGAAGTTTGTCCTCCTCACTGTGTGCTGTTCATGGGAGAATCGGTGGCCTTGACCTTGCTATAAAGTTGCATGAGATTATTAACAGTACCAGGGTAGGGCTGCACGATTAATCGTTAGAAAATCGCGATCTTTTTTTTTTTTTTTTTCGCCTGTCCCATTTGGTTCTTTAGCCATCAGAATTGTTGTCTGAAGACCAACAAGGATACCCAATGGATTTACTTTGCCAAATGGATCATCGTGGCATTGCCGTATTGGTCCATTTGGTCGATCTTTGTTTTTATTATTTATTATATTTTATTTTCAGATGTTACAGACGGGACAGACATGAGTGAGAGATAGGAAAGGGAGAAAGAAAGAGGAAGGAAAGGAAAAACAGAAGGGGAGAGGGACAGTGAGAAAGGGGGGGAGAAAAAAAATAAAAATCTCCTGGATCACCTGTTGAGAGAAGAATAGAAAACAAACAAAAAAAGACAAAAAAAACAAAAAACAAAGCAACATACTAAACACAACACCATCGCATTAATCTAGCTAAGTGTAAACAGCAGTAAATACTAAATATTCAATGTTGTTGTGCAGCACGCAGGACAGATGTGCTTCGAAGTAGCAGCCAAGAAAGGTGTAATTTGGGTCTACGAGCAGTGAACACCCGTGTGCATACCTGTGTGGATCAGCGCGCTTGTATTCCAAAGGTTTCTCCATGTAACGATCTGCTAGGGAGTGTGGGGGGGCCACAGCCCCGTCCTCCAGGGTGTGAAGCAGGTATGGAGGAGATCAAAACTCCAGACATCCAGAGGCCCCCAGAACACAAGAAACCATGGAAGACCAACAGAGGGGCAGCCGCGCCACTGTCTCAGTAAGAGCTGAGGAGAGTCCCAGATGAGGGCTCACTCAGCAGCCGCGGAGCAGAAGCCAGGGGGAGTTGCAGTGACGCGCCCGTGAGCTCCGCCGGCCGCCAGCTGTGCCTGAGTGACCGAGCCCCAGGCCGAGAGGCCGGGGGCACCCCACCCCCGAAGGGGCCCGAGCGAGCCCCAGGCTCCAGGCCCCGATAAGCGGCCGCCAAGGAGTGAGCCGGTGTGTACCTGGACGCCCACCCCCAGACACAAAGAACCACCAACGCACCGACACCTGAGGGAGTCCGCCACCGGCAGGGGAAGTGGTGGTAGGTGGAGATAGGCCTCCAAACCTTGGAGGGCCTGAGGTGTCCCCAGAGAGGTGGCGTCTGATACCCAACCTGACATATAGACACAGACATACAGGCACACACAGACACAAACATCCATTCCCCCCCTCATGCTCTCATATGCACTCACTCCACACTCAACCAACGTGGAGACAGACATAAAGAGACGCTGTACACACGATCACACTCCCCAAGCGTACTCTACAAACCGGGTCTAGGTACCCTTGCTCCTGGAGGGGGGAACTGCACCCAGACCCAGGTGGTGTTACCCTTTTCCCTGCGGTGGGGAGAGGCAGACCACCCCGACTCCGTAGCAGCAGGGAGGCCCCCACACTCCAGACCGCAGTCGGACGGCCAACTCCACCTAGCCCTCCCGCTCCAGCAGGCCGCAGAGAATAGGGGTGGGAGAAGACTCCAAACCTCCCTCCACCCGCTCATTGTAGTGTTGATGCATGTGTGTTCTAAGGTGCAATTAAAACCCAGGAGGGCAAGAAAAATCGCGATCTCAATTCATACTTGTGTGCGATCTCATTTCCAAATGACAACGATTAAAAAAAAAAAAAAAAAAAAAAAAAAGATGACAATTGTACCGCATTTTGATCCGGGACGTAATCTGCATGAAAACAAGCGCTCACTCTTCCTGCTCAACAAATGACAAGGGCGGAGCCTCATGCCACGTGATACAGAAGCTGGTTGCTAAAATTGGCACGGAAAAAACAACGGAGAGCACGTCAGGGATGACAAGAAAGTACCCAAATACCCAAATATCAGAACCTTATACAGCGCTTCCCTATACACGTCGAACTCCCGCAGGCACAAAGAAATTACGGAGGCTATTACTTATCACCTGACCAAAGATATGGCTCCCATCAACACTGTGCAAAACGAGGGATTTAGGAAAATGATCAACACCCTAGACAAACGCTACACAGTGCCGTCCCGCAACTATTTTTCTATTGTTGCACTACCTGCTCTATACACGCAGTGTCGAGCAACAGTGGAGACGGAATTTCAAGCAGTACAACATTTTGCGGCAATGACAAAATGTGAGACATTTGTTGTTTTTATGTTCAGTCTCAACTGTTACAAAGTTGATGTGCAGTTAATAAGTGCAATAAATATTTATATTGGAAAAGAAAATCGTGATCTCAATTCTAAGCAAAAAAAATCGTGATTCTCATTTTATGCAAAATCGTGCAGCCCTAGTACCAGGACAACAATGACTGAGTGATTCAAAAAAGACATGAAAGATAAGGTGGTGTTATTAAATTATGTTTTTCAATAAGAGATATTCTGATTAAGATCAGATCAGTATTTAATTCAGAAATCCAGTTTATTCTTTTAACTGTGTGGTGCATAGGATAATGGTAGCTGCCGAACTCCAACATTAGCATTATTGTTTTATTATTAGCCATACCAGGTAGCCATTAGGAAGAGCAAATGAAGTAATGAGACCATAAAGACACCTAATGTGGCTATCTGATAAGGGTGCCCTCAGCTGCTCAGTGGGGTTGTCATAGTGAACAGATGCATCATTTGGTTTTGAAAAGATTTTATGATCGATGTGCTTCCTGACACAGTTTCCCATTTATCTGTTCTTGGCACTGGCACTAGGAATACACTAGTTTGTGAATGGTCAGTGAATGGTTTTGGTGGCATGGACACTGGGCTACTGGCCCATGGATATATATATGACAAACTTGAATACTTTGCTCAATATTATACCACAAAGCAACCTTTAAAGAGTCACTGTGCATTATTGAAATGAAAGAAAAAAAATTGTATGTAACACTAATTAACTTTTTCACCCCAATTATAATTCATCCCAACATTAAAACTAAAACACGCTGTGTGTGAAACACCATCAAGGTTTTAAATCCTGCCGTATACTTCTTTTCCATTTTTGGATGGCGTTCATCCATCTTTTCCTTTTCCAGCAACTGGCATCTTCATTTCTTATCAAATTACATTCTTTTTACATGGCTGACTTCAACAAGAGAAAAAATGCTGTCAGACACTGACAGCATTATTTGTTTAGAAGAGTATTCTGCATTCCTTCTGAATAGGAAAGGTTAGGGTCACAGTGTGAACCACATTGACATGCAAGAATGACATCCCGAGGACTGCTCCATAGCTGATCACAGGATGTTCATTTACTCACAGATTGTTGAGTCATTTTCAGACGTATACTGCAGGCCTGAATTCTTCTAGGACTTTTCTTTGCAGTGCAGTCATATTGAAATTTAACCTGCCAGTTTCCTAATATAGTTCATTGCAAGAGTTGCTTGCATTTGCTGCATTTACCACTAATGAGTCAGCTTCATGTGTGCCGCTGGCTCTTTCAGTTCACAAAACAATTAGGTACAACCTGGATAGGTCGCCAATCCATCACAAGGCCAACACAGAAAAAGGTTTGAAACGATCATGCTTTTTTTCACCGTTTGAGGGAATAATGTATATGAAAAGAGGATGAAAGAGGATACATTTTCACATCAGGATGATAATCATCTAAATGTTTCAAAATCCATAATATGCTATGTCATGGGCCAGCTGAAAGCTTTGCTGTGTCCCTGACAGTCCCGTGTATGAAACACTGAAAGCCTGTAGAATGACTCGCTCTATCCAGGCACCTACTTGCCTAAACTACAAGGAGAATTTCCACTAGAGTGGTATGAACACACCTGAAGTGAAACATTTCCTTCTGTGTGCAAAATATGAGAAACTGTGGAAAACATTCATTTCTTATTCCCCAAATTGAAGTGAGTTTGCATGTTCATTTGGCTTAAGAAAAATCATGAAGTGAATAGCAGCAAAGGGGTCTTCATGCCAGGCCAAATGTGCATGATTGATTTTCCTTCCCCAGTTAGGTTTTTAAATCATAAATGTTTCTTATTTACATTTGTTTCAAATTTCACTGAATTTCAAAACATGATGAAAAGATATATCTCAGAACTTACATTTACATTGTCATTTACAGTGATGAATCAGTCAAAAAAAACACCTCTTTATTGAGGCTGTGCAACAATCCTCCACCACTGACAGCAGTTGTTTTTGCAGACCCTACTCCCCGCTTTAACTTTCCTTAGGCATTATATGTCAGGACCACAGCCCAGGCTTAAAATAGAACCCTCAACAACATGAAAAGCCTTATCCTGAACCATTAATCTTTTTTGTCTGCCTTCCTCCAGGGAAATCTGAATTAAAAGAGAGGGCGCGAGCAATCTACAAAGCAAATTAATAAGTGAAAATAAAGTGTAAAGCAACGAGGGCCTCAGCAGGGCACTGTGTTTTTCCTTACATTGTGGAAACATTAATTGTCAGCTGACAAGCCCCAACACACACTCTCATTGAGCAGGTACGTTAGAAACTATAAGTTAAACTTTCCAAGCCTAGTCTCAGGAAAGAGAGATAGAGATTAGTTTTCCATCTTTAAACCAATCAGCAAAGCAGCAGTGTCCAAACCATGTGACTGTGTACATTGCTTTCACACTTTACAGGGCCAGCATGCTTAGGAGGAGGAAAATGCTGTACAGACCGTTGGCACTCACTGCAAACTGTGCAGTTTTCACTCAAATACAGCCAGAGGCCAAGAGGAGGGTGGAGACTTAAACCAACCAATCCAAGCTGAGACTGCTAGTAAAAAAGAAATAAATAAAATAGCAATTCAAACATTTAAAATGGGTATATGAAGCTGTTGGATGAATATTTGAACACTTTATACCACAGGAGTGCACACAGTCTGACTCTGGTGTGACCAAACAGCTATTCATTTTCTGCTCCATATATTATTTATTATTCCCATCACTGCACGTCTAAGCGGCTGTCCAAATACAACAGGATGCACCAAGTTATCTTTGTCCTAGAAAAAAAAGAAAAGAAAAAGAAAAATTTTCAGATCTATTCCCAAAACTACAAGCTGCAACAACTACATGTGGGATGGCAAATGGCAAACTCTGGAAACCGACGAGCACAAGGATGCAACAGATCTGCATTTGGTGTGTAAGCATGAGGAAGGACGACAAGAGAAGATAGATAAAGACATGTTCCTGTGTCCCACGCGATGGCCGACAGGTTCAGTGACTCAGCTCCGAATCACCAAGTGCCCCCTGCTCTTCCTGTTCCTTTAATCGAAAACCTCACTGCACTTTTTCACAGATTGACACTGTACACTGCACACACTGTATATCTTTGACAATGTCAGTTTTGGCCGGCGGTCATAGGTTCTGTCCAATAATATGACGCGAGACTGGAGTAAAAGACATCCATGGATTGGCACTTTATTAAAGAAGGAGCATGATAACAGCACAAACACTAACTACAACTAAACAAAATGGCTTCCTTTTATACTCTACCTTTTCAGGTGAGCATCTGGAATAGCCCAAGTATGGGGGTTAACTAATCAAAATGAACACATAACCCTCCACACAAACAAACATACAATAACATTAAAGCACATCACAAACATATACATATTTCCAACACATACTATAAACAACCCAATAACATAAGCTTCACCCATTTCTATCTAAATTAAAACCCTCTTTATCCATACTCCCTAACCTGGCACACTGGTCTGCTCCAAGAGCTCTTAAACAGGTGATTGAGCCGCTTTCACTCTTTTGCTCCACATCCTGCAAGAAGCAACTAGGACAGGTGAGTACCTTTACAAGTTCTCATTTCACATATGTTTAGGTTATTGATAAATGATTAACTGCAAACAGCTCTAACTTTGGCTCTTCTCCGACACAGGTAGGATGGCCAGTCCCACTGTCTCTTTTCTGTTACAAGCTGTCAATTTAATTGTATATCAAATAACCTAATAAAAGACTCCAAAAGATCTAATGTGTTTTCTTTATTACCCTATTTTAAATTCCCAATCCAACAATTTATTATTAACAATACCAACCAGGTAATGGAACCCCTGGTCTCCATTACAGACAACCACAATGTACATAAACCTTCAAAACAGCTTTGAGTTTATTTACTGTCTGTCAACTAATTATTTCATCCCTACTGGTGGATATCCAGGGTTTCCCCACACACACTTTTATGGCAGCCCAAACATATTTTGAAGGACCTTTGTTTATTTTTGTTTTTCATCCCTCGACCCATCAGTTTGCTGTTGGACATTGGCCACATTGTCATATTAAAAGTTCAGATGCTACTAAACTTTTACCAAACTGCTAAAAGCTAAAGGTCATTGCAATAGCTCCTCTTTCTCACCTAGCTGGCTACGTCCCAGCTGTAAAGGGCTGACACCACACAATTTCAGAGCCAATGACCTACAGGCAGGCTGGTCAGGTTGATGCCTATGCCAGTCTGCTGTCTTGAGTCTCTTGAACCATTTCGCTCTGGACATGTGCTAGGGCTGAGCGATATGACCCAAAATTCATATCTCGATATTTTTTAGCTGGATGGCGATATAAGATATATCTCTCGATATTTTTTTAAAGCCTTTAAGTAAGAACAAAAAGAGAGTTCTTAGTCAAAGCTGTGTCCCAGATGTCACACAGGCACTTTTATGAACATACAGCATAGATGTACATGAAAAAAACTACTCAAAAATAAATTATGAGCATTTATTACGGAGAAAACGTTGAATATATTACGTTGAAGCACAGTACGTATTACTACGCGAGGCTTCTTGGTACCCGTAATGCTCCGACAATCCATCAAGCGGTGCAGCTCCGTAGCTTACCAAAGTCGTACTAAAAAATTTGACAGATTGCTGAGTGCTGTGTACCACATAAAATCGGTTCGCGGTCATCAAGCACAACCAGAATTCATACAAAAGGCGTGCTGTCAACTTTTGAGAGAATTAAAGGATCTTAGGCTGTGCAGCCCCTCTGGGCTGCATGGCGTTAGCGTGGTTAGCTCGATAACACGTTGACGCCGTCCAGCCCCACACACGGGGCGATGCGCTGTAAATCGTTAATGGAGATTTGCCGTGTGCATCTTGTCGCTGCCTGCAGGTGAAGCGATGGGGGAGAAGGGGGAGTTGTGTTCAGTGAAGGAGAGAGGCAAGGCCGAGTAACGTTGAGTAAAGACAAAAGTGGACGAAAGAGAGGCAAACTTGTGTCTCCACAACTATAATTATAACGTAACATAGACTATATCGATATAAAGGATATTGTCACATCTTATATCTCTTATAAAAATATATCGATATTTAAAAAAAAAAAAAAAAAAAAAAAAAAACTCGATATATCGCCCAGCCTTAACATGTGCTGTGGTTAAGATGACCACTTTGACACACGCAGGAGGTGGAAAATTAGTGCCACTATTCTTCATTTTACTACACCCACAGAACAGAACAGAAACTACCATCAACAAAACTTCAACACTTAAAGTGTTAAGAAGTAAATTTTCAGTTTGAAAGAAGACATTTTGCAATCATCAACATTTCAAATTAAGATTTTTTCCCCCCAAAATGGTTTTTATAAGTTTTAAAATTAATGTTTTTAATCACAGGAGTGACGCAAACATGAACGTGAGGGAAACTAAGCATGTACTGCTTGACTGTTGGTACCTTAGGTTAACTCTGCAGGAAGTTTTGGCAGGTAGTTGTCAATCACTAGGAGGACTAACCCTGCTTCCATGCATTTGTTCATTTACAGCTGTCAAGTGGTCACTGTGTTCTGCCTCCCAAATGCAGCTGAGGCCAGAATGAAGAACGTTTCAAAGAAAACAGAGGTTCAACAACTCCAAATCTACTGGTCAAGTAAAAAAATAATACATCTGCATGTGCATGGGCAGTGAAGAGTTACAAATCAAAATATTTATCAAGTTTATTTTAGTTGTTTACTTGTACAGTTGCATGCAAATGGTTAGGTACAAAAGACTTAAATGAGTGAAATGATTCTCAAAAGGTAAAAAAAATAACAGCTGGAGAAAATTTCAAAGCTTTAGAAATTATTCGTGCTCTCTTGCATCACCGACAAAATGCACCAGCTAGAATCACCCATTCATTTCTGAATATTATACTGAAATTAAATTTGAAAAAAAAAATGTTCAATTGGTTTTTTTAAACATAAAAATTCAGAATTTCAGTTTCTAATCACTTTTTCAAATTGATAAAACTTTTGACCCTGACTTGGCTCCATATATTAAGGAGCAGCTGAAGGTTTTGTAATGCCCCTGACAGTCCCCTGCAGACTTGTGGACAATTAAACTGCATATGTTGCTTTTCTAGTACCGTATTTTTTGTACCATAAGGCGCGTTAGGCAAAACAAAACAGTCTGATAAGTCAAACTTTACTCAACTCATTCTTCTTGCTTCCTCCACTTCCGTACCATTGATTCATTAATGTTGAATTCTCTCTTTATCGAGTGGAAAAAAGTTAGCGTTCATCCTCCAGCTTCACTGTGTTTATGTTATGCTAACATAGCTGTGTCGCTAGCGATCACTTAGAACATTCATTATATACCAGCTAGTCTAATTTCAGTAACCCTTCAAAAGTCACTGTCATTTCATTTTCTGTCTTCATTTATGTTGGAAGTGATAGCAGAGCTTTAATTTTTTCAGAAATCTCTCAGTCAGAACATGGCACAAGATTCAGCACACAGTGGGGAGGACTAGTGGAGTTTGGACCCGGATTACTCCGTGAGGCTTCTGACTACGGTAGCTGTAATGCTCCGACAATCCATCAAGTGGTGCGGCTTACCAAAGTTGCATTAAAACATTTTTTGACAGATTTTTGCAAGCCTTATAGTCCGAAAAATACGGTATGTCAATACACTTGAAGGTAAGATTTTCTTTTTGGTGGAAAAAAAAAAAAAAGTTGTTCCTGGATAACAAAATATACAAGACAGAAAAAACAGCAGATAAACAAAGGAACTTGGTGTGCTGAATGGAGCCTGTCCACAACAACAAGTCATACGGTGACTCATGGACATGTGGCAGAAGTAACCTGCTGGCTGCTCTAAAAACAACTGAACACCAGCTTAGTTGTTAAGTGGAAGAGAACATTGCACAAGCAGACTATGAATTACATTCATCAGCTACAAGAAATTTAAAGCTAGTTTACATTTACTAAGATGTGCACCTTTCTTCCTTTCACAACTGACGGTTTCTGTCCTCTTGCAGAAAGACAGTAAAAAACTAAGGAAAATCCAAGTGATGTGAAAACCAATCTGATGAGAGGTTGGAAGTAGATGAACTCTGTTGGGGGGGTGGACCAAAAAAGAAAAAGGTTCAGAAACAGTTGGTTCTGATAAATTTTCTGCCAGAAGTTTCAAAGACCACTTGGTTTTACTGTCCAGCTGCATGGCAGCAGATTCCTCCACTACATGTTTCTCAATGATTGATTATTTGGCAGCTTGAGGGCCAAGGCAGCAACTTCAGCCTCATTAGTGGCTGCTTAGACTTGGGAATTTATTGGACCGTGCTTACCTTTGCATCCTACAAATCAAATCAGGGTGTGACAAAAGCCGATAGCAAAGGTTTTTCAGATTGAGAGTAGAAAGGTGTAATGTCTTGATTGGTGAGACATTTTCAACAGACGACATTTGATAATCATGAGTAAGATCGTCAGTCTGGACTGAACAGTCTGACTCTGACTAATACCTGGTATATAGAGTGGTATCTTAACCATTCCTTGAGATAACAAAGTAACACACACAATAAAAGACATAAATACCAGACATAACTTCTATGTCAATCTCATTCCAGAGCCCCTCCTTCAACAGCCCCCCCCCCCCCCCCGACACACACGCCTTTTTCCTCAGTAGTGCAACAATACAGACACGCTAACAGAGCAAGCCATCTCCTGCCGAGATCCCACCCAATATTTCCTGCAAAACAAAAATCTTTAGGTGCAGAAATGGTCCAGGTTATTTATGCTACTTATCTTTAAAGTTACTTCTGATCACTTTTTGACCTTTTTGATGTGAAGACATCCAGTACAAACTAGAGACGAATGAGAGATGAAGTTTTGTATCTATTTACATTATTGAGGAATCTGTAACAAGTGATCTCTGTGTGTGTGTGTGTGTGTGTGTGTGTGTGTGTGTGTATGCTCTGAATGTGCAATTGTAATCTTACTTATCCAAGTACATTTACAGCTATCTACTCTTCACTGTTCAAGAAACTGAGTGCCCTGCTTAAAGGCACATCCACTGAGGAGGAGGAAGCATTTCCTATCCATCTCTGGGATTCAAATCTTTGACCTTCTGGCTCACTGCAGTCAGAGCTTGGGTGGCAGTGGCATCTCTCACCACTCGCTGCAAGGCAAGTGTACACAATAAGACTTCTACGAGACTCCTAGCACTCAGACGTTTGGTGATGACATGGCAAGTATGCAGCAGCCAAATCTTCACCCTTTATCACCTTACGAAATGCACTTACTGTATGTCATCATGCTCTCTGAAGTACACAGACAGAGGGATATTAGCAGTACTTCTGTCTTTGGTCAGCTCAATCTATCGTTTCAACCCACCTCTGAGGGTGTTACCAGGTGGGAAAAACATTGTGAAGCCTTTTAACCACACTTTTAACAGGGTTTAAGTGTAGATTTAGGTTGTGAGGCTAAAGCAACAAATTTAGGCTCTTTCCAGAATAGGTGCCTCTCAGATTTCCTTTGAAGAAAGTGGAATCACAAATCAAACAGTTATTTTTGTGATTTGTTGAACAAATCCAAGCTTTTAAAATTTGGTTCAAAAAGAAGTAGACATCAATGCATCCCTGCATGACTGTATTGCTAGAGCTCTGTCTGCTTGGCTAAGGAAAAAACCCTCCACCGGAAATACTTCCTGCAGCTGTTAGGAGTATCATTCCCCCACCTTGAGGCCAACCAAAAGACAAATAGCAGCCAAGTCATGTGACTCCTCTGCTGCTGAGATGCCATTGAGTTTTATTCTACCCTTCTAAAAAAAATTCAAGTCATACTTGTCTCCTACAGAGAGCGAGCCCTTTTCACCCACATCATTGTAATGCACTTGCAATACAAGCCATTAGTTGTCATTATAACCCTACAAATCACTATAACCACAAACTAAGCTTTCAGCCATAACTGGTCAGTTTATCTGGTCCACATTAAAGATTTCTCACTACTTGTGTCTAAGTATTCTAAGCCATTATTATTAATATAAAATCACTAGTTTAACTTTTTAACTTTATATTTTTAAGGGATTAAAAAAAAAAATTCTTTTAGCTCAAACCTTAAACAACTAATAATATCTTGTACTTTGCAGCTGGCCAATCTGTTGTAGAAATCCAAATTTGTTCTACACATACTATTAATGTAAGGGTAAGAGGTAGGGGTGGAATACATCCATGGATAACAGCTACACATGTGTTAAAAAAAAAAAAAAAAAAACAACCCAAAATGGATGATGTTGCTAAGGAACTATTAGATAGACCCTCATAATTGCACCTTAAAATAAATTATTATGCACATTCCTCTTCTGTAATTGCCAGAAAATTCAAGTCATACTTGTCTCCTTGTCTCTTTCTCCCATCTTTCTTTTATATACTTTGTTGAATAATTGCTGAGATCAGGAAGACTTTTGTATATTTGTGAGATTACACCTTTCTTAATTTCTGACTTATAAGCATTTACAAAGAGTTGAATAAATGGCCTTGCTGTAGTGGGTATTTGGTTTTTAATGTTTCGAGTATAGAAGTTTCTTAACTGTAAGTATCTATAGTGGTCTTGGTTTTCTAAAATAAACGTTTGCTTTAAAGTGTGGAAACTCATAATTTCATCTTCCTTTACAATATCAATGTAATTCCTTTATCTATCCAGTTTTTAAAACTAGGGTCTATTTGATTTGATGTAAATTCCGAATCATATGCACACTATTTTAATATTTTTATATCCTTCTCCAGCTTATTTTCTTTTACCACCATTTTCCAAACCCCTAGTGTGGTCTTTACCCAAGGATTTCTTATTTGGAAATTTAGTCCTGTAGATGTTTAGAACTGCCTGTATATGCATATTGGTTTTTGTTTTGCATTCAATTTCCTTCAATGTTGCTACATACGAGGGATCGCACCAGTGCAACATTGCTGAAGTATAGTATTATTTTTTTTAAAACATGGTAGGTCCCAGCCGCCATTCTCTTTGGGCAGTTGTAATGTTTTGTATTTCTACAATTCTTGAATAGACCGTCTGCAAGTTTAATATAGCTTAAACTAGCCCCAACCACTGCACCAGTAACTAGAACTGAGAGGAAACTGCTCACAGGCCTCCATCACCTAACTAATACACGAGACACTGTGGTCTGAGAAGCAGCTGACATTGGTCACGCACTTTCTTAACTGATACCTGGTGGGTGGAGTTATGACAGTATTTCATAAGTGCTTCTCATGTTATATGATAAACACTAGTAAGTAAAACACACAGGTGCCTCTAGGTTGCATCCCTGGCAGCTTGCTATCTAACAAGATATAACATGCAATTTGGAATATTTGGAAAGTCTAAAGTGCTTTTTTTAACCTCCTAATTGAAGCTAGGTTAAACATGGCCCAGACCTGTCTCTGCACTGAACACAGCCAGAGGACTCCTGGAAAGAGGGCAAACACTCATCCTGTGTTTAAAAGCTAGGTCCTCATAATGGCAGATCAGGAAAAAAAATAGAGGATGGGTAAACCTGTTTTATATCCCTTCATTTATGTTTTCAGCTTAATGTAAATAAAATGCAGCCAAAGTTCATTTGTGAAGCCGTGACACCATGTCATGGCTTCACAAATGGGTAGCTGGGGTGAGGACAATCATTGTGTTAGCACAGATAAGTGTGTTTTGTTTTGTTGAGCCATTTCTCTTAATCTTTGTGAGAAAGTCATTCCTTATAAAATTATTCCCAGAGTAATGTTAGACTCCAAGAACACTACTGGGAGCAGATCATAACAAAGCTGTCTATCATCATAACAATGTAAAGGTAAACACCCTGTTAGCTATTTGAAGGAGTAGAGTATTAGCTGAAGTATTGAACTTTTGCTTTAAAGAACTCAAGGCTGAAAGCTCAGAATTTCTCAACAGCCCCTTCACCATAAAAGTATGTTTTTAAAAACAGCAAAAGGCTCTTAAGATAGAAGCAATTTGATCAACACTGAAGGCTTATTGAAAAGGTATCCCTTAAGCTCATCATCTGTGAGGGTTTTTTTTTTTTTTTTTAAACATGCTTTGCATTTTCCTCTGTTGAGCAGAAAATGCAAATAACAAGATTGATTTGGAACAAAAAAAATTAACAAGGTATATGGCGTGAAAAGTGAGATCTTGAAGCCAGATATCTCTTATAATCAATAAGCCTATAAATTCTCCAGATATATTGTTTACTGCAGTAAATGTGCACAAATTGTGATAAGAGTTATATCTACCACCAACTTAAGGATACTGTGAAATGCAATCATCAGTGTGCAGTACTTCATGGTTTCCTGGATACATGCCTCTCTTTTCACACACATCCAGTTTTCCTGGCCTGCAGAGGACAGGAGGGACAACACAGCATCGGTTCTGCAAAGACTGGCACCAACAGGTGTGCCTAGGGGGGTGCCAGCATCAGCCTGGCCTGGTCCACTGCACGGACATCAGCCAAACCACACACATACGCACACCAGAACCCAAGGCAGTGCATTCCTCTAAGGAATACCACAGCACAGCGGCTTTGTTGTGACATCTCTAACCAGGCGCTGAGGCAGGCCAGTAGGTTTGGGAGACAAAAGGGCAAGAGATGAGAGAGAGAAGAAAAGGTTATGGGGGTAGGTATGAGAATGATGAGGTGGCTGGACTCCATGATCTAGAGATATCCCAACACAGTCTCTACTTGTGTGCTATACATTGAAAGGAAATTTCCTGTGATCAGTAAGCAAGCACAGGAAAAAATTTCAAACAAAGGGAGACCCTGTGCCACTAGGAGAAAGAGCAAAGGTCCCAGGGAACAATCTTATCTGTTTGCAGTGGTGTTGTGTAATCACCGGGGGATGGGTTCTGTACGTGTTATGGGAACTAAGACTTTCTACCCCCAACCATCTCAGGTAGCTCTATCTTAAGTTCAGAAAGATGCAAAGCCAGAGTCTAATTTAATAGACCACTACTAGCTGAAGAATTTCAGAGAGACCCACACAAGCATTTGCCCTTGGCAAAGCTACACTGAACCACAACAAACAAAGACTTTCAGCTGGGTGGACTCGGTTGTCCACCACGCCCTGACAATATGTTTTCAGAGTGAGACAGTGGGGGAGTATAAGAGCCCGGGGCCCCTGCTATTACTGATAGGACAACCAGATCAAAGCCCTTTCCCATAGTTAGTGAGCACAAAAAAAACTGAGAGAGATGAAAGACCATCAGCAGATTGTGGGAGAAATGATGAAGGACAGGGCAATCCCTGCATGGCACTTCCAAACAGCTTTCTGCATTGCCTCTGCAAGTCAAAGTTGGCGGGAGTAAGAGGGAACGCAGGGCCAGATCCTGTCCACAGGATAAGCATAGTGATATGACAGTCCCAACCTCCAATATCATCCATGCAGAATACAAGCTGGGAGGTCCGTTTACAATCTTCTTATTCAGAGTACACCAATTCAGTGGAGACAGAATTAAAATAGATTGAAAGAAACATGAAAGTCTAGCAAAAGTTGCACCTCTAAATCAAATCAGTGCCATTCCCTTTATAGTGAATGTATGTAAACCTATTTTTCCGCCATTGCTAATTTTACTTACGTGTGCAGAAACTGCTCATCTGTGGAAACTGAAGCAACCTCAGGAAATGTAATGCTTGACTTGAATACAGCTTTAAAAAGGGAGTTTACAATATTCAGTGTTTCTTGACTTGTGAAGGTCATCACTGGAAATTTGACAGCTTATTCTAAAATGAACACAAAACTTAAGCAATCATCTATGACCATGTTCAAAGAAACATTTGAACTTTGCTCAAAATTTGTGCAATTTTTTAAATTCTGGTTTCATTATAAATTTCTTTCTGTTATATAAAATAATAGGAATGTTATTTGAAGAAAAGAACAATTAGCAGCAAAATACTGTCAGCAAATTTTAGAATCACAGAGTCAGACTTTTCCCAAAGAAACTGAATTTGTTCCACTAGCTCAATAGCCAAAAGCCCTTCATATATTGTAGCCAGCCACCAAAGAAAGGAAGAAGGAAAAAAAGAAAACATTTCGCTTCAGGATGTCAGGTAAGGTCAGGACATGCGTGTAGTATTTAGTTATTTACTACTGTCTAATAAATAAAATTAAAAAAAAAAAAAAAAACAAGGGCACTAATATAGTCCATTGGTTGAGCAGATGACCCATATGCCAAAAGGTTACTGCAGAGTCCCACATTTGAGTCCTGGGCCATTCACAAAACTGATAATTGCATCTACATCAATGCACAGTTTTAATGCATTCCTTGAAATGCTTGCTAATAGGCAGTGGTCTGATTGTTGGGGTTTTCTCACTATTACTTAACGGTCTATAGCTTACAAACCACCTCAAGGCGACTGTGCTTGTGATTTATATAAATAAAATTACATTTAACTAAAACTGAATCCTATGCTCCTCTGACAAAACCTGAATGTATGTGAAAATGCAAAGCGAGGAGTTTCAGAAAGAAATGTAAAAGGGAGAGGAAGTGTTTGTGTCAAGCACACATATCCTGCAGCGGAGGCTACAGTCTGCATGACTGTGAGGAGCACAGAGGCCAAAGATAACCACTGAACCATCTTCCTGTATGTTGTCACACAGAGGTTACGTAAAAAAAGAGCAGCACATGCAGCAGTCCTGTGAAAGTACAGTAACATATAACACCTGAGATTTGTGATGAAAGTGACTGCAGAAAAACAAAATGACAAGGATATCTGTAATTCATACTTAATATTTAGCTTGTTTGTGAAAGTTGAACAGCACCAGATTGCACTGAAAAGGGGGTCTAAGAAAAGGCACAGGCGGCCAATTTGAAATCTGAGAGATGTCTGTGGTTGAAAATTCAAAACAGCCATTAGCTGATGTGGAAGAATGTGATACTGCTAGCAGTATAAGCCTCTAGTTATAAACTATGAAGGAATTAACACTAACTTTGTAAAGAATATACATGAAAAGAAAGCAGAAGGACCAAACACAACTTTTATAGACCAAAAGGACATCAAAAACTGAATAATGAGTAAATATTGTCAAACTGAATCCTAGAATTTGTTGGTTCTTGCATCTGGTTCTATGTGAAAGTAAAACAACCAAAAGCACAACTCCAACAACAGGAAGTAAACAAGTTTTCTGTATGCTCAAGTGAGTGCATTCTATTGTCATGCTGTTGTAACAAGGCATTTTGTTGTCATTCAGAAGAAAGACAGACCTAATCCTTACTGGTCTGCTGCTTCTATTGACCAATAAATCACAAAAGAGAAGCGAAGCTGGAAATTAACGCTTCAAGCACAACACTGATCCCACTAACAATGCAAAAGTGTCTCAAGAGCTGCACTGCTGTCTTTCCAAACATGCCTGTTTAACACACCAGCAGCTCTGGTTCCAATTAGTTTAAATGCTGCATCCAAAGGGAGCCGGCCGGGGAGCTCCACAATATTCCTTTAATTGATGGTTGTGCTACTATCCTATTTCATAGCAGACTTTCTGCAGAGGAGACTTGAAAAGCACTTCATTAGCATGAAAGCTCCTCTTTAATTATTCCATCGTACTCAACTCTGATTTACAAGTGCTATTACACGGGATGTCTATTTTGAGTTAATTTATTTAGCTGAACAATTCCCTGGCCTGTAAACTCTGCTAATACTGGAGTTGATGTGCTCATGTCTCGAAGAGCTAATGAATGCAGACAATAGCAATTTTAGTCAATAATTCTTCACACCATTGACATGGGAAAGTTTCTGCATTTGTTGACTTGTTTTTATTTCTTTCATCATTGGGGAGTTATTACTAACAAAATGAACAGCAGTAACTTCACAACCATCCAAATGTAATTAACAAAGTATGTTATTGGTTGGCTGGAGATCAAAACATCTATCCATCTTACACATAATATGTAAATCAACACTATATTCTTCTTTTTTCAATGCACACTTTGGAATTCATGAGCCACATAATGAAGCAAATGAATTGCAAATTTCTGCAATAAAGGGACAAATCCTTCGACACCAGTCAAACAATAAATAATTTAAAGTTTGAAGGCTTAATGTGTAAGCTAGGCGTGGCCTGATGAAGGCAGAAACTCCTGTTCTACTTTGTGTGACTTCACTTTTTCTGGACATTTTATTTTGGATCTGAACTAGCCAATACCAAGGTCACACAACAACACAGATCATCTAATCAAGGCTGTTATAAACAAACAACTTTCATGTTTTGCAAGGTGTGCACACACCAGTATACAGCTTTAGTTTCTGTCCCAGGGGGTGTTGCTTTCTGTTTGGGGGTATGCTTGCTCTCACCTACTTTAGGTACCCCACTAAATGTGGAGCTAAACACTTGTTTTTGTATGTTTGCAAGAGTTTTAAACTTAACCGCAAGTTGATACAATTAAAAAAAAAAAAAAACAACCTCACACATACTTTTCCTGTTGACTTCGCCCTTTCACTGAAATACTTACTAAGAAGCTTTTATTCCACTTACACTAATATAACTTGTAGCCCTCATCCAGTAGTACCTACTCAACTGAACTGAGTACTACCTGATGTGCGTGGGGTCATTATAGCAACTTAGCCAAAAGTCCATAGACATCATTTTTGTATGACACAAATACAACAACAATGGAGGACGTCGAGGCGATGGTACACCTGCTGCTTAGTGCATTTCTTTTTGTCAAAACTCTGTGACCACAGTGTTGTTTTTGTGCAGCCATTTCCCTCATTGTCGGGGTTTCAAAAATTGCGCTTTTGATTTTCGTGAATGAGTCACTCTAATGACTCATCGAGTGATGCCAATGACTGGCCAATCGTTGGCATCGCTGGTTGGTGGTGTCACGTGTCCAACTTGCCTTAAATTGCTTGGAACCGCGGCCCAGTAAGTATTAAACAAGTACATGCTACCAGACACTACTACCCAATGAAAAACCAAAAGAACCCTTGAGTCAGGGCGAGCCAAGCTGACTTCACCTGTCTTTTGCCAGCACTGCTCTACATACGCGTTTGAGGGTGGGAGAAGGGAAGTAGTGAAAATGTAAATTAAAGTATGCAGCAAAAACTCAGTGAACTCAACTCAGTTGACTAGTGCAAATAGTATGTAACATTTGTAAAATACAATTTAAGTCAATCCTAATATTGTCTTACGATAAAGAATGACTCCAAGTCTTAAGCTTAAAAGGTAATCATGGTTACGTTCACAATTAACTGTAACCATGTATAAGCCTATTAAAATGTGAATTTAGACAGAACTGATAGAGTACTGACCAGGATGATCAGGCCTGGGTTTGTTTATTTATTTCTAGATAGTTTTGCAGCATCAGAGTTACCCAAGTAGTTCTAGGTCTGTGTCAGTTAAGGGAAGTTAAGGCAGAGATCTTAGAGAAGTAGAAAGCAATAAGAGATGAAACCCAGGAACCCAAGTCAGAGGTAACACGATGGGGGAGGGGTAGCGTACATAGAGTGTCCAAGTTGCAGTTCACTCTTCTTATGTTGTCTGATGTGCACAACGACCAATGCCACTGAAGAGGCAAGCTACGACAACACCTTTAACAGCAGAGCATTTGAAAAGTGGGCCAACAAAGTGGAACTGAAAGTCAAGAGCCCAGAAATGCAAAAACCAACAGACCACAGCAGCACTGGGTAAAGCTGCCTCATGTAACTTTCACCTGAACTTAGAAGTACAGATACACACATTACAGGTGACAAAGGCCCAGACATACCACCACCAATAAAGATTACTTTCACCTGAAATTCCCATCCTATTAATTTAAGTCAACAACACTTAGTCACTGAATGCATCATTAAGACAGGCCATAATTTCACTGTTTCCAGACAACTAACAGATGGAAATAAATTACAACAAACATTAGCACTAACAATATGGGAGAAACAAAAATGTACCCAGCAACTAAAATGGAAACTTCTCAGATCAAACGGAAATGTACACTGCAAGACTCAAAGACTTCTTCAGTGATAATCCAGTTTCAGTTCCAGCACAACAGCAACATCACAGTTGTGGATGCAGATTTATAAACGACATCTCTTTTACATATCAGACAATACCTGATCTCAGTGGCATTCCATTAGGACAAGCAAGGTAAGCAGTGCTTGTCTAATCAAATGCAAAAACATTTTTGGTGGGAGACTGATGGGAGATTTGCATGCTAGACACGCTGCCATTGTCACTGCTTTCACTGCTCAGAGATCAGTTAAAAGCCGTGTTTTGTGTGAAAACACGGCTACTATTAGCAAATAGACACACACAGATTACTGACAGGTAAGTTTTCTCATGTGTGCCAACATGTGTGATGTAGATCGAGTGCAGCATGAAGAGGTTATTATTATCTCTTTTAGTATATAAGCAAGGAAAGCTTTGATGATGATGAAGAAGGGGTTTCAAATCCAGTTTAATAAAACAGGCCAGTTGAACAGGTGCAGGCTCAGCCATCAGAGATTAGCATCTCTGAGAAATCATTACTAATTTTAACCAGCTGTTTGCCAACAAACCACTTTCATGTTTCTCTAATAATTTAATCCCTGTAGATATTGACAGTTAACCCTGTGACACAATTCACAAGCCTTTCAGTTCAGCTGTGAGTTTTGTTATTATTTTAACATATTTATATTTGTGTTTCTGAGCGTATTAATTTTTCAGATATGTTAAGTCCACACGGGAAAGCCACCACAAACATATGATTTTCTGCATTACAGTAGTAATCTATATGACAATGATGAGATATGTCTTGTTAGTCAGTGGCAAAGATGTTTTGATCTTTGTCTGCCTTTCTGTAAGTCACAGCATGCCACTGCCTAATCGCTATGCATCTTCAGTTCCTTATTGGCATTAGTGCTGCAACATCTATGCAGTTTGTCAATCATGTTGACCCATTGTCCCAACTGCAAAACAAGTATCTGGCTTAAAGATAAGTGAAGGGTTCACCAGAGTCCTTGCGGGTAAGGAATACATTTAACACGCCCTTGTTTTTCATCAGTTCTCTTCTCTACTAGATTATCTTTTATTAATTGTTTTAGTTTAGATAGCCAATTACAATGCTGATATTCTATTTTGTTGGTTTTGACTTTCAGAACATACAGATATTCAGCCAATATATCTGTGCATCTCTACCACAAACATAATGTAACTAATAACAATTCAGTGCCATTCAGACCTGAAACCTCCATCACGCCGAATACAGATTTCAAAATATTATTACCCAAGTGTAGAGTACGCTTACACAAAATAACTACTTTTAATTTAGACTTAGAAGTAAGGCTAACTTAATCTACAAAATTGCTCAGGTTCAGCAAATAAAATTACTTTTCTCCAATCACATAGTGAGAAATGCGACAGAAACGCTTTAAAAGAAAATGCAGTAAGAGCTTTAACCTAACCTAATCGCTTTAATTACTTTGAGCATTTAGGTCTACAAATGCATAATTAAGTGTCTGATGATCAGAAAGGATGCTTGCAGCAGAAAATTGGCAAATTTCCACTGAATTCTACAGTTTTATGGCACTATCGGCCTTGTTTTCGGCTAATATTTTAGGTTTACAGCTACATCTAATGTACTTGTGCAGCATCAACATAAGCAAGTCAAACAGGTAGAAACTAAACCAAATGTCATTCATACACATTAATGGAAACAACTCCGGAGATTATGGGACACAATATCTGGCATTAAAATATATTTAGTGGATAGAAACAATCTAAGCTCTGATATGTATACATTTATTGTAGTTCTGTATTTGTTAGGTCAGTGAGGAGTTCTTTTTGCCTGAATGAAATGACAGTGCCAATAAAGCTTAATCATACACAGCTCCGCGTCTCCACGGACCATTTGTAAAGCTGCTGCAAAATTCACACTGCAAAATGAAGAAGCTCGTAGCCTTTGGCAGTTAGACGTATAGAGGAGTGTGCAGTGTCAGCCTCAATGTGTGCAATTTAACCCTTGAACTGGAGACAACCATGAGCAGCATGTGTAATGGAGGCCTCACATTATAAAGCAGAGAAGTCAGGAGAACTGGACAGGGGGAGGGGGTTCTTCCTGACAACCACACACTGGAGAGGGGGAGGGTTAAAAAACATTGAGCCCTCTTCCTGAGTCTGCAGCATTTGGGCATAATGTGATGGGTCCTTCCTTTTCACCTAACTCCCATTTGGGCTTACAGTTTGTTTGTTTTTTTTCACCAACACCTCTGAAGAAAGCACACCCTCCAAAATAACCTACGTGGACAAGTCACTGAGCAGGGTGCTCAAGCATTTGTAGCGTCTTAGATATAATCGCCCCTGACACTCAGAAAGGTAAACCAATATCATTTCCTGGGTTAAACTGACTCTGCACTCTTCATCTGAACAACAAGCAAGTTGTACGCAGTCCAAGAACACTAATATGCAGCAATTATCCTTCCCCTTGTGAAGCCAGTTGTAGGGTGGGGGTGGGGGGGCAGGGGCACAAGCTACACAACTATACCACCCCCACCCTTTGGTTTGCTCTGCAGTGATAACTTGTTGTACAAACTGCAAATGATAAATCAGCAAACAGGTTTTTCCAGGAACAAAGATTTTAGCATTGGCACAGGCCTCGCGACAACATACCACAAACTCTCAGGCTGGTTGTAGAAGCTCTCAAGTGTTAGTTCTTGCTTGTTTATTATGTACAGAAGCAATTAGAACAAGGGAGCCTGTTTCTTTTCACTTCTCTCAACTAGCATAAGGATAAAGCACTCCAACTACCTGTTAACATTTGCCTTAATGCTAACCAAATAAAGCGATCAGCAGCATGCCGTTCTATACAATTCCATAATCCTCCCCCAAATCCTCATTTAGCACTTATCGCTCAGGCTCGTGCATTCATTGCCGAGTCTCCAAAGAGTGGCAAATCAGCAAAGTCTCCTAGCAACATATTTGCCTAGCTAAAGGCACACATGGTTTCAGTTAGGGGTCTGCACCTATAAACAGTTGGCCGTGGCAGCTTATTGGTCAGGAAGTGCAATGCTGACTGCAAGTCAAGACAGGCAAAAGCTGATAGTGAATAATACACAGTCTTACAGGTTAGCGACAATAGCAAGGTTTTGATTGCAGGCCAAAAACAAAGGGATTCTGAGTTCTGCAGTTTGAAAGCAGTAAATGAGTAGTATAGTGGGAATCACATAAAAAGCCACAGTCAGGTAGGCTGCGCTGTGACTGGGCTGTTTCTTTAAGAACAGAAGCAAAAAGGAGAGGGAGAAGAGAAAAAAAATCAGAAGTCAATTCAGGATTTTAAAGCTGCCAATTTTAGGACAAAAACGATTAATTGGACACAGATTGATCACCTTCCAAAGTGGCTGCTGGAGCCAGCAGACTTTCCAGCCACAACCAACATTGTGCATCAACTGGTGTCTTGTCTTAATAGGAACACCAGGCTGAGTGAGGCTACATGGAGAAACACAGCCTGCCTGAACACACCCAAGGGGTTTTCGCTGGGCTACGACAAACTGATTGTTACACCTCTTTTTGTACAAGGTAGCAAACTTATCCAGCATCTTTAATCTAATACCTGTCACGGAATACTTCTATTCGGAATACTTTTCCTAAGATTAAAAGCTGACAAAGAAAAGGAGCAGTTGCTGCCACAGATTTTATTCTCACATGAAACTTTCACGATAAGTCAAATGTATCTCCCAGTCCATGCTGGCACCTTTAGTGTTTTCACGAGTATAAATAATACAACACAAGCCAGAAAAGTCAACATCCCGACAGTTTAAATGATCTCAGGACAAACACTTCTCATCCCAACTATACCCAGAGCTGTCATTCTCGCTGGTAAAGGTTAGGACCCACTCCCTATCACAAGTGCCACAAATCTGTCGGACCCATACGGTTAAAAGGCGAGAAACAAGCAATCAAATAGGCGAAGTCACTGTCTTATTGCCTTAGTTATCAAACAACCAAAGACCACACTATTTGAACCTCGGAGGCTCTACTTGTTCATGATACATACAGTAGGGCTTCCACGCGTGTATGTATCACAACTTCAACTTGTGTGAAAGTTAGTCAGTAAGAAAGTTTTCGTGCTTCCATTGTGGTAGCGACGGTATAAACAGTTAATTGAGGTGTACGAGCTTCATTTTTAAGCTCGTAAGGGATCAAATATTCTGGGGAGGAGAAGAAGAGAAGCTTCAATTTTATGATTTAACGTTTCCATCCACGACTAATCGTGCGACGTTTCATCGGAGAGCTCAATGGAAAAAATAGCATGAGCTAACACACACTATAAAACATGTAGCGCCAGGCAGTGTAACTCTAAAATAAAGAGACCCTTAGTATCTACACGGAGCTATGAATATTAAACAGGACTTAGCGGTTAAGCTAACGAGTTGGTTTCAAAATGTAAAGTAGTAGTTACCCAACTCAGAGATTTGAACAGGCTCTAAACACTTCAAGTTAGCTAACTAAGTTAGCTGCTTACTGTAGACAAAAACTTTTTCCACATCTGAAAAGCTTTTTTTTCCTCTCCATTTTCTTTCAAATACAATGGGCCGTATATAGAAGCACTTGCGGCATAATAAGCCGAAATGCCTTTTCCTTTTCACTGTAACGCTATTAAAACTGTGTTGTTCCGGCTGTTGCTAAATGGCGAAAGCCGTGTTAATTAAATGTAACTTACCCTCCAGTCTCCGCCGCCGCTCCCCGGGCCGCCTTCAACACCCAAGACCGCCGCTGGACCTCCGGAGGGCCGCGGAGCTGGGAGAAGAGAAGCTAAGAAGGATCCAGCTACTGCCAGGGAGACGAAGAGCCAACTTGCACCGAGGCCCCGGGCCTTCTGTGTCCTCGAAATAGCGTTAGGGGGAGGGATACCGAGCCTTAGTCCTCCGCCGTTTGACAGAGACTCGGGAATACCTTTTTGACAGCTCCTCTTCTTGTGCCCCCCCCTCCCCTCGACAGCCCTTCACTTTTCTCTTTTTCCTCACTTCCAGCAGATACGAATCAAAATACTGTCAAAGAATATGGCGGCTGCTTAAACTAGTTACTATCGCGAGAAGAAAAGTTGTTTTTCTTTTTTTCCCCCAGTTTCCCAAGTTGTGCCGAGGGAAGAGAAAGTAGTGATTGCAAAATAGGCTGAGCAGAAGAAGGTGCAAGCGACGGGAGAAGGATGTGTTGCTCCAATTCCCTTTAAAATTACGGGAATAAATTGCATTTTGGTCCAACCCATATGAAGTGAGACAGCGGCATTCTGATTGACGCTGATCTCCTCTCAGTTCACAGAGAAAGCACAGATGAGATGAATAAATAAATGTGATAAGATGGCTTTACTAAAAACAATACAGAAAAAATAAAATCAAGTTATAATAGATTATTTTTGAGTTTTTAAACTAATTGTAATCAATGAGCTGCACTTTGTAGTACCCGAGTTAAGCTAATTTTATAAATACATTAATAACTATGACTAAGCGAGATTCTTTTCTGAAATGTAAGAGTACTTGTACACAATATTTACATTATGTTCTGACTTTTTGTTTGTTTGCACTACGGCCTCTACATCGAGCAGTTACAGAAATAACACTGCACAAGTGTTCTGTGTTTAGAAACATCGAGCACAAATTATTACTTAAAAAAGTATGCATACAACTATACTTCTCACTTTTTCGATTAAATCAATAAAAAATAAGTAGGCTTCAAAATATCGATATGTTTTAAATTCTTTACTGCTTGGAATCATTAGCATTTTTGTCTGAACTGAGCAGTTGCTGTCATATTTCAGCCTGCTAATACAACAAAATAAGATCAGAAGTTAGAGGTGGTCTCTGCTACAGCTACCCTTGAAAAACCTAGAAACTATCCTAATGGTCGTCAAACCACGTCTTTAATGACAGATCCTGAGATGTCGAAAGTCATCATTTATTATATTATCTTTATGGGGAAAAGAGTTAAAACTAAACTAGGTCATTACAAGCCCAACATCAAGTTTCATAGATGTATTCCATTTGTTTGTTTGGTTTACAGGATCACAGACCAGCCTGAGTTTAACAAGAAAAACCACAAAGTAGGGCAGGGTGAGAACATCTTCCCCTTATCGCTCAGTGACACCTCACTCGATTTAGCAAAACAAAAAAAAGTACTGGTGCCAGAAATGAACACTTCTGCTGCTTTTTAACACTCATCCACAGCTGGAATTAAAGATCCGGAACATCCCAATTTGGACTATAAACAGCAACAGATCCAGCGAGCACCCACTGTTAAAACAGTGTTAAAACATTTGTGGTGGTTCATTAATGCATTTTATTAATAAATGCCTGTATTTCCCAAGCAATAGCCCAGATAGGATGATAAAATGATAGCAAACATTATTCACAAAGATGGCTGCAGAAGTTTGTTTTTCAAAAGGTCTGTCCAGTACGCAATAGCAGAGCTACTATGTAAATTCTATTATCTTTCCTTGCTGACATAAATGAGTTAATGTTACTTGGAAATGAAGAATGCATGTTTTTGTTTTTTTTTTTGTTTTTATTGTGTTTTATTGTAACTGTTTATTATATGAAGAATATAAGCAATCAAGGAATAACAAGTCAAACAATGTCATTATTTCACCATTTGGATGAAGCGGTAACTGTGCCAGGTCTGAATATTTTGTTGTTGTTGTTTTTTTTCACTTTTAAGGTGTCCCACCAGGCAGCTTTAGCAAAAAGAAATATGATCTGAATGATCTGTTGTGCAAACCACACCAGGAGGCTAGTCAGCTTCTTTTTATTTATTTTCTTTATTAAGAAGATTTATTATTATTATTATTATTATTATTATTATTATTATTATTATTATTATGGGTTATGGGTTCATATCACCATCTGGCTGGGACCTTTCTGTTTTGGAGTTTGCATGTACTCCCCTTGTCTGTGTGGGTTCTCTCCAGGTACTCCAGCTTCCTCCCAAAGTCCAAAGACAGAGGCTTAACTGGTGATTCTGTGTAATGTATTCAGGGCATCACATAATATTATGTGTCAACCCTGTGACAGAGAGGCAATACCCTGCCTCTCATCCTATGGCAGCTGGGGTAGGCTCCATCCCACCCCACAACCCTGGTAAGGATAAGCTGAAGAGACCGGATGGATGGATTTTTATTTTATTTTATTTATTTAATAAGCATTGCCTAACAATGTCAGAGCTGACAGGCAAGAAAAAGAGAGCAAAAAAAGGGTCTAGGATCCATTTGCAACTGCTCCATCTATAACAAAACACAGTCAAAGAAAAAAAACTTGATAATGTGTGTGAAAAGCTGAAACAAACACCAGAGACAGAGAAAGGCCCAGGAGACCCAGGCTGGCCACAGCTCATTAAGTGTAGTGAGGATCCGAAACCACATTTCCCAATGATAACCACGTGTCTGCCTCAACAGAAGGAAGAGGGAGGCTCCAGACAGGCCCCATGGCCAAAGGGCAAGAGGCCCAAAGGACAAGAGGCAACGGGTAGCCAACCCCCGGCCATCCTAGTACAAGCTGAGGACAGGACCCCAGGGCCCCAGGCACTCGAGAATTACCCAGCACCTGTTAAAGACACCCCTTAAACGCCAGACCACAGCTCCCAAAGAAGTAGGCCAACAACCATATCTGAGTTCTAAGAATGTTAAATACTTATATGCTTTACAGTATGAATACAAACTGTAACTCTTGAAAAACTGAAATTGTTATTTTAAGGTGTTGGAAATGAACTTTATTTTATCAGGTGACGTGGTGTGGTTCATTTCTGTTGATGACATTAAACTTGTGGATTTTCCCTTCTTCAGTCAGTAACTGTTATCTGTACTGTCAAACACTGGTGGGGTTTTTATTGTCTTTGCAAGTTTGATTGTGGCATGGTTTTTGAATGTTTCATAATATTGTACTCTGTTTGTTCATAGTTCAGTTCTACAAACCAGATGTGACAGGAATGTGCACCCTTGGACTACAGAGCCTCCTTGTTTTGCATGGTGATGACCTTCTTAATGTCTACAACACTGGTAGGTGTTTATAGCTGCATGTTAAAAGCACCAAATCACAGTTGACTTCATTTATATACAACAGTAATACCCACCTCAACAACTGGACTCAAGTGGATGGATAACAAATGATCAGGTAAAGCATTTCAAAATCGCAACAATCACCTGACTCTGTTTATTTTTAAGCTGTTTTTATGTATAAACATGGTTCCTGCGAATAGTTGTCATTTAAGTTGTTATTTCATTTTAGACAGGCTTCTGAGTGAGGAGGTCTGGGGGTCTCATCTACAGATGGCTTTACCAAACCAACAGTGCATCTTCTAAAAACTGTCGGACGAGTTTGAATTTCAGTGACCTTGACCTCAAGGTCAAGGTCAGAGGTCAAATTTCAGAAAATCATCTGAATGAGATAACTCGAGAAGAAAGTTTGCCTAAGATTTTCAAATTCCCACCATAGTACGACTCCTTAATTTTTTAAAGTTAATTCTGTTTCATATGGTTTCCAGAACTGGTTTTTCATTTTAGTTTAGTAATTGTTGTTTAGAATGTAAAAATGTAGTTAAGTTTTCATTAGCTTCAGTAATTTGAGTCTTTTAACATTATAATATAGAGGGTATAAAAAAGGTTTCAGTTTTTAGTCTATGTATGTTGGATAGAAAGAACTTGTGAGCCATGTATTGAGTGCTTGGGTAGAAAAGCACTATAATAAGAACCAGTCAGTTTGACCTTTTTTCTAATTTAAAAGTTTGCACCCACTTCTATTTAGTTAGTCATGATGTTTTTCACCGTGCCTGAAAACCATAAGCAGGTGTCCCTTGTAATCCTTCTTTTAGAACATAATTAACGTGGACCACATCTCACACAGTGTGAGCGAGAAAACAGACGCTTGTGGGAACTCGTGTGAAAAAGCACTGTGTATTTGTTCCTCAGCGAACTGGGCGGAAACATATGGCGTCTCGTGTGTTGGCGTAGCACAATGACTCACACACACACACACACACACACACACACACACACACACACACACACACACACACACACAAATTGTAGCCCCAGCTATCTCACACACACTGTGACCCCTTGACTCTGGGTCTGAAGCCCGGAGAGAAGAAATCCCCTCCAGTGGGAGAAGCAAACTGACAGCACAGTGCAGCCTCTTATCCTCTCTGTCCACTGCTCTCGTAGCTTTACACAATGCCTTCTACACTTTGAGATAAGCTGGTGGTAAACGGGGGGCTTTGTGTCAGGCAAGTGAATCAGCAAGAAAAATAAAAGGAGGAGAATCGAAATTCTTGAGAAGTCCCAGTGAATTCATGTGGTGAATGTGGCTTCAGTTTATTCCTTCTCCAGTTCTCCAAGCTGCCTAAGAAGTCGAAGGAACTTATAAACTCTCCTGCACACACTTCCCTCTACATACACACACTACACCAGTTCCATTTCCCTACATGTGTATATGCTGACACATATTACAAGAATGACAATGCATTTTTTTAGTCTTTTATTTTTTTTTAAGTAAGGCAAGCTTTGCACCTAACGGGCACCCAGCTGAGAGAAATCCACTATAGCAGCCGGTCTCACTCCTCAGATAGGCTTTTTGGAGCAAGAAAGCCGGCCACCCACAATCTTGGCATGGAACATGGACCGTTTGTCACGGTCTGAGGACAGCTTGTCATGGGTCAGTGGTTTAGATTTAGCCGCGCAGTAGGTCTCCAGCAATTATTCCCCTCTTAAGCAAACGTCTGTGCTTGTCCACCGGACATACAGGGAGGGCTATGCAGCAGCTCCAGCACCGACCAGTTCGACACAGTGTCATTAGGGACAGGGGGAACTGAGAGAGCGGGAAGCCGTCCCATTCTCAGATGTACAAATGTGACTTATGAAATTGCAAGTCTGAGCATCACGCTTGGATCACACTGAGGTTAAAATCAGCACAGATGCAATTATATGTTAAATACATGAGTCTATACCTTCAATCCACGCTGGTAGAAACGTATATTATATCTACTTCTTACATGATCATAAAGAGTACCTATTATGTTCATTTTATCAAATACATATTTTCTGTCTTTGATTCTGCTGGTAGCTCTGCAAGTAGCTTTGCATATTACATAGTTTCAAATAATCCTTATTTATCTTACTCTGGTCTCAGTGCAGCCCCTCAGTTTATCATCTGTCTGTAACAACGTCATGGTTCTGCTTCTTTGACCCACTGTTTTATGTTTTTGGACTTTCAAGTTCAGTTTACTGATATATATCTTCTGTTTGATTCTTAGTTTGCTTATTGTTTAGGTTTTCACCTTCTGTGTTTTCAATCTTGAGGGTTTACTTCCAGTTACTGTTGTGTTTATTGTATTCCCTCTGTGTATGTCCTCAGTGTTTCCTGCCTTTCCTCTCAGTCTCAGTTCCCCCATGTTTAGTTTAGTTCTGTGCCTGCTTCCCACTTCCTGCTTTATTCTGCTGCCATTTGTCTCTTGTGTATTATGTTTAGCTTTACTTCCTCCCCTGGTCCACTCTGTCGATCATCCACACCACAAGTTTCCCCAGCAGTCTCTTTGTGGTCCCTTGGATTTTGTAGTTTTAATTCTTGGACTGTGACTTGGATTTATGTTAGGATTTATTTTTTTTATTTTTTATTTTTGGGGGGGGGGGGGGGGGGGGGGGGGGTTATTAGCCAAAGGGAAAAAAAAAATCTCACTTTTGTTTTTCAACACCGTCATTGCGTTATGCATTCTAGCCCCTCATTCCTCACTGTCCACATAGTGACAGCTGGGTTGTTTTAGCTCCCTTTCCAATACCTTTATGCCAACTTTCTCTGTATTTGTGGCCCTTTATTAACAGAACATTTAAACAGCAGGTGGTTGCTTATCTGAGATGACAATTTTAGGGAAAACCAAACTCAGTGACATCATAGAGAGCCAAGAATAGAAAAAAAATGTCAACATATGCTGAGCTCATTATTTGAAACTGTACAAAGATATGACCAAAAATGAGGAAAAGCAGAATCTATCCCTTTTTTTGTACCTCTGATTTTTTTTTATTAATTTTTTCAATTTCTCTAATAGAACACAGACTAAGACACAGTGAACCTATTTACAGTCTGGGCAATCACAGAGAAAAATATATAAATAGAATAGGTCCTTTTTAACATTTTGTGACACTTACCTTCAAGAAACTTTCAGTTGTAATAAATCTCAAGGTTAGAATGTGTGCATAGGCCTTTTAGCCTGGGCCTGACAGTTTAAATGCCTCTCACAGTACTCTTTCAGTATCTTGAGGTACATTTACTGAAATTACAGCTGTGTCAAGAAGCGTTGTGTGCAGGCAGGGGATGAGGACTCAAACGCAGACTTTACAAAGGCAAAAATGGGAACTCAAAAACACTGCGTTATTGCAGGCTCAGAAATAATACAAAACCATGTCAAACCTAAACTGGGAGAATTCTAAGTGTACTGGGAGAATTCTAAGTGTACTGGGAGAATTCTAAGTGTACTGGGAGAATTCTAAGTGTACTGGGAGACACTGGGAGACACACAGCATGAGGGACAACACAACACTCACTCACTCAGAGAAACACAGGGCTTAAATACACTGGGAAATAACAAGGGGAATGAGACACAGGAGGGGAGCACAGCTGGGAGAAATCAGACATAATGAGCCCAAAGGGAAGCGAAACTCAATACATTCGCGTAGGACACAGACCTTCAAAGTAAAACAGGAAATGTAACACAGATGCGGACTGACTAGGGGAGACAGAGCAACAAAGAAACACAGACACCAACATAAAGGAGGCACAGAGGGCAGCTACTAAACACTCAGAAAACTAAACAGAATACAAGAGACCCAAACACGCTACTGTAACGCATTACAATAACGCGTTACTGCCCATCTCTGGTCATAATACAAAAACCCTGAGACACAAGAAACTCAAAACACTGGGCCATGAGATCCAGGATCCTGACAAGCTGGAGATTTTGTACTTTTATGTAATATCTAAATCTGATGTGAATCTGAATAGACTCGTTTTTAGGGGGGCACTACCAGATAAGCCCAAGTACCCTTTGATCAACCCTATTAATCATGTTCAAGTGTTTTCAAACTGGATGAATAATGCAGTCAGTGGTTTCAAGCTGAAAAGAGATAAATGGAAGTATTAGCCTACTTGTAGCAAGGAATACAAGAAATATTAAAAAGTCTCTTTAGCCGAGATGCAAACCAGACAAGTCTTGAGCCAGAATGCCCCACACACTCCTTGAATCTATCGGCTCTTGCTAGAAGTAAACTTCTGAATCTGACAAAACAAGGGAGCTACTATTACGCTTGTAACACTGTGTGTGCTATTATATGCATGAAAATCTGTAAAAGAAGCTTAATAAGAATAAAGGAACTGAGTGATAACAACACAAACACAGTGTGGGCCTGTTTTGAGCAGAATGGAGAATTTATTTCTGAGAGGCAATTGAAATGTCAAGGTCTGTGGAGTGTAAGCATCAAGTTGTGGTTGGGGGCTGCCCTGAAAGCAGACTGGGAGTGAGTAGTCTGATGGCAGAGGTCCAGGCACCGATCTCCTACCCATAAGGTCAAACTGACACTATGTGGATGAGTGCAGTACTCTCCAGCCAGAATTGAAGTGGATAGAAAGGACATGCAGCTCACACTTTTGTTGAGGCAGGGCTAAATGATCGCTATTAGGCTGATTATATTAGAAAAAGATTAGACTAGAAAAAGCACAGTGGCACGGTGATTAGCACTGTTGCCTACACCAATGTGATTCCACCACCTGACCTGCCTTTTCTGTGTGGAGTTTGCATGTTCTCCCCATGTTTGCGTGGGTTCTCTCCGGGTACTCCAGCTTCCTCCCACAGTCCAAAGACATGCAGTTAGTGGGGTTAGATTAACTGGTAACTCTAAATTGCCCATAGGTGTGAATGTGAGTGTGAATCATTATCTCTTTCTATGTGTTAGCCCTGTGACAGACTGGCGACCTTTCCAGGCTGTATCCTGCCTCTCGCCATATGGGATAGGCTCCAGCCCCCCTTGCGACCGTGACAAAGATAAGCACAAGAGAATGGATGGATGGAAGATTTTCAATCCACCCGAGAAATCTTCATTATGGAAGCTTTCTCACCTGTATATAGCAAACGTGCTAGCAGTGTGGCTCAATAGAGCCTATGTTCGCTGCACCACTATGGTCCAGATAACTGAGGCCCATGACCCTCTTAGGGACACTCCCAATAGGGCTTAAAATCTGAGACTCTCCACCAATTGCTTTTAGAACTAAAGAAGCTTCTCGGATGAGAGGTGAAATGTCTTCACAAAACTTCAAGTCCAGACACTTTTCTTTCCAAGCTCCTTAGATTACCAGCATGAGGCTAACACGCGTGTAGTTTTCAATCCTGCACTCCCAAATCCTAGATCATACCCAAAACCTCATGATTATCAGTGCCAAGTTTTATCCACTGACTGTATATAAAAGATGGTCATAGCCAGCACAACATCAGCCATTTGTTAGTAAAGTCCTGTTGTGCACTTTCATTATCACATCTTGGCAAATATTACAAGCGAAGTGTCTTGATGCATGCTCAATCATCCAGGTAAGTAAATCCCAAAAAGTTGATTCTGTTCATCTGGACGTAGCATTTTCAGTGGGAAAATGTTTTGTCACTCATCCAAGTAACTTGGTTTCCCCAACCTTATAAACAGCACATTTGCACAATGACTGAAACTAGCACCACTGAATGAACAATGGGCTGTGAGGTCAGTTTCTTGATCATTAATATGTAAATTGTCTTGACCATTGATCAACAGCAAATGATCAAAGACCATTGATTAATCGTCAATGGATGTTCTTCTGCTTCCCTGGCTGCTCTGTCTGGGGGATGATGTTCGCTCTGTGTTGTTCATTGGGCTAGTTTCAGTCATTGTGCAAATGTGCTGTTTATAAGGTTGGGGAAACCTGCAGCCAGCTGAGACTGAAGAAGTCACTTGGATGAGTGACGAAACGTTGCTTATGCTGAAGAGGCAGAAGGAAAATTATCAGACACTGAGACAGTCCAGAGCCTGTAGGAATAATCACCAGACAAGAATATGATGACAGAGGAATCTTCAGCAAGTGGGCGTGGCTGGTGCTGTCCAACTCTTCATTGTTGGTTGTCTGCCTTTCTCTCTCTCCAGCCACTTGGCACTTGTGATACCTGTTCTTCCCAGATGTGCTGTTGTTCCTTTGTAGTTGAGAGTCCAACCTGAATGGATCTTGCTAGTTTCTGGGATCTTGAGTGGAGAACAGGCCATTCATTCCTTCGACCTCTGCTTCTTTCTCATACCTCTTCAGCCTAGTGGCCAAAGGTGTGAGCCTTTGTTTTGCAGTTTCCAGAGCTTCAGTTATGAACACCTTGCTGTACCTCTTATTCATCCGGGACCCGTCTCTCATGACTCTTCTACTCCTCAATTAACTGACACATCATTGTGGGCTTCCCTGATTTTGGTTTCAAGTCACGTTTTCCACAGGGGACTTTCTCTACATGCATCCTAGACCTTATACCCAAGTGCTATATCAGCCTACCATCAGTTGTCATGCTGTAAAGTAGGGTATTTTAGCATGGGAATCTATGGTAGTTGACTTGCTTTTAAAGCCAGCCTCATGTGGGGCACTAGAGGAACTGCACTTTTTGTCACTAAAAGACCAAAAAAGAAGGAAGGACAAACAAATTGTAATAATTTAGGAGAAGGTAAGAATAACTTGGTGACTTCATGAGAATATAAAGCTGTGTGACATGGCAGTAAGGGAACGTTTTGATTTTGAGGGATTTTGCTGCTTTGGATACAAGGTTCACTCTATCCATTCTCTCTCTGTGGCTCCCCACCCTCAGTCGGCTGGTGAAAGTGCAAACACTGTGTCCACTAAGGAGAGGAGAAGGAGGAGTACACCAAGACAGCAGTCTAACATCCCATGCCAGGCAGTGAGCCAGTCAGCATAAAGTCAGAATTGCCAATGCTCACTTCTAACCCAAAGTAAGCTCTGTTGCCTTAAAAATACAAACAAATCAGGTGTGAATCCAGTTCAGTGCTATATTTAAATTTATGCATGTTATAATCCCGGGTTGACTAAAACCAACCAACAAATTTGAAATGAAACGAAAACAGCTACTCATATTTGAAGTTGTGTTTTGCTGTATGATATGTAAAACATTTTGTTTTCATGGTGGTGCCTGTCTGATATCGCCAGCATACTTAGACAACAGGTTCATCCTGTTCACTGGAATTCGTACTAAAGGGACCCGTGCGTTAAAAGTGTCTTGTTCAGCAGAAACTAGGGCTGCATAGAAATATTGTAAAATTGTCATATTTTCAGTAAAAAAATTGCCACCAGTCTGAATGAAAACCTGCCAATTAATTGATAAAATCAATGTGTAAATTTGAGAAGTTGTCATCCCCCCAAAGAGAATGGGAAATTCTGGGGATTTCTTTGTATGTGGAAGCCAAGCAAAGGGAAGCCATTTAGAATTGGGCATTTAGAGAGGTGGGCTTAGAGAAATAGGAGTTAAATTTGCTTGTTTTATGCTGTATCCCTTTTACCTCAAACGTCAGAGCTGGAAACAATATCCCTCCCGAGTTCACCTTGTTCAGTAGTAGTAGTTGGAAAGCAAGTTAAACAGGCTTTGTTTTCTGCCTTAGCAAGGCAGAGGCATTCAACCATCAGTAGTGATACAAAGGAATGCTTGTTCACAGAGCATGGTCTGTGTGTGGCTTTTTTAGGGAGTCACAAATACAGTACTCTGGTACAGTATAAGTTTTGCAGTTTCATTAGTGTTTATGTGCACTGGTGCCGTCTTGGATTTTTGACTTTTTCTAAGTAAATGTAAGAAACCTGGATTGATTGGCATTCCAGTTGAAAATTTCAGCTTGGAACTCTTGATTTCCAACCTCCTACTTTAAACACAGAATTTGACCAGCCTCTAGAGCAGGTGTGGGCAAACTTTTTGGCTCAGTATATAACTTGCCTTCGTGCTTGATTCCTGGATGGTAGTTTGTTGGATAAAGGTGTTTTGCTGAACCTGCAAACTAGCTGCTAATCTCTGAGCGGTAGTCGTGTGTTCTTGTGTCAACTGGTTGTTAGCATAATTAGCATGCTTGGTGGAAAAGTGACGGCTCATGTTGTATTCCTTTAAGACCGCAATGGTTTCTTGGCAAATACAGACATACGGCCTTTAACCAAACTTCTGTGAAAAGGTAATTAGTTGTCCATTCCTTGTTAAACACTCTGCACTCACTGTCGACTTTTCTTTTCTTTCGCCCACTTATTGTTGCAGATAGGTTCAGAGTAGTAGCAGAGTAACAACAGAGAGTAGCCCGGGCTATTGGTGGTACAGTTTTCAATTTTGACAGCGCAAATGAGTACTTAATTACAGTAACTTCATACTCCATGCCCCGCCCCGCAACTTCATGGCTTGAGACATGGATGAGACACACCAAACTTCAGCGGGCCGGAATAAAAAGATCAAAAGGCCGGAGGTGGCCCGCGGGTCATAGTTTGCCCACCCCTGCTCTAGAGGTCAAAAATGAAGTCACCATGGTAGTGACAAAGTGACTGCAGTTCCTCGAAATGCTGTTACGAATGGCTTGCTCTCAAGTAGATTCCCATGTTAAAACGCCCAACTTTACAGGTTTTGGCCTCTAAGGATAGCGTGCCCCTTTATTACAATCGTACATGGCAAACTCACCTGTTTAATCAGAATCAGAATCAGAATACTTTATTGATCCCTGGGGGAAATTATTTTTTGTTACAGTGCTCCATTTTAAACCAACATTAAGACAAGACAGACAATACGCTAACTAAGAATAGTACAATATATACATATATATACACATACATACATACATAAGTCACTTATAAATAAATATTTGGAAAAGAAACATGTGTAGTTGTAACCTTTATTAATACTTAAAGGTGGCAATGTGGCTTTCACTAACAAGCGACAGCTGTTACATACTGCCACATTCAGAGGTACATCGATACCTCTGAGCCCGGGGCCTTGTGTTTAACACCCCTAGTCTAGAAGCATTGGCGTGAGGTTAAAAGACACTGTGGCACTCCGCAATTAAAGGAACTCTCTCCCACCCTCCCACTAATGAGGATTAGACACAGTACGCACTATCAACCTGGAAAACAGCTTGCAAGACACAGAAGACAACTAACTAGCAAAGTAACACAGGAATAAAGTATACATCATTATTATTATTATTATTATTATTAAATAACAATAACAAGTAAATAAGGGGTCACATGGGGAAAAGACAAGAGTGGAAAGTAGTCAAATCAAATATAAGAAGTAACTGTAACTACAACTAAAGACTAAAAATAGTAAAAAAAAAAAAAAAAAAGATGAGAATGTAAACAACAGGCAAATTATGAGTATAAAAGTATAAAATATTTATTAGTAAACAGAATATGTGGTTCTGTGAAAGAGCAAAAACACAAAACTCCATTACAATGTTGGGTCAAAAACAAAAAATAGTAATAAAAAGACAAATCTAAAATAAAAAAGTGGCTCTGCAAACTTGTGGGTAATATAATATATATAACCAACTGAAAATGTAAAAGCTGATCTAAATGTTATATATTATCAGTTAAAACACTGGTCTAAACTTAGCCACAGGGAGGCCAGTGCACTTCTAGTACCACTCCGAAGACAGGATAAATGGGCTGACAAAGAAAGTTTTAGAACATGAGTTTGAAATCAAAGGGGTGATGAGGAGGGGTTGGGTAGGTATGGTGTTAAGGAGATGTGGAAAGAAGAATGGAAATGGCTGTGGTGAATACGTACTTCACGAAAAAGATGCAGTGTGAAAGTGATAAGAGACTCAAAGCTTTTGTTGGGAGAATGTAGCTAGGAAGGTTTACGAGATAGTACTGAGACCTGGCATGATGTATAACTTGGAAACAACAGCGCTAACAAAGGGGTGGTAGAGTTGAAGATTTTCATCGGAAGTAAGTAGGATGGACAGGACTAGAAATGAGTACATCAGCAGACAGCTCAGACTGAGTGGTTTAGAGACGACGTTAGAGAGGCAGGATGAGATGGTTTGTACATGTGCACAGGAGAGATGCTGAATATATTGGACAAAGGATGTGAAGGAGGACATGCAGAGGGTTGGTGTGACAGAGGAGATTACTTATAGATATACTTTCATTATTACAAACTGGGTACATCTATTTATATAAGCGATCACCTGTCTAAAAACATGCCAGAAATTAGAAGAACATTGAAGAACCTCTTCTAGCACACATGGTTTATTGGCCAGGTTTCACCATCTCACCGGACTTTCCTTTTGGCTTAGGCGTGTTCTGTTAAACGCTTATTTGATGCCAGGCCACGCTGTACATCAGTTATATTTACAACACGCAATGTCTGTCACAGCAAGTTTTGTCATACTCTGTCAGTTGCATGTACATACAAGTCGTTGTCGGTGCTATTGAACAGAATCACTACCAAACCAAAGCTCCTGATAGTTTTAATTAGACCAAAGCATTTCTTCCTAAACTGAGTACAATCCCTTAGATAGCAGTTGCAAATTCTGAGAATTTATGCTGAGGTCCAGGGTCAGTTTGAACCCTGCCCGTGGTAGGGTTTAAACTGGAAGCTACACGTGTGGGATGAGTTTGCTCTTTAGTTGCTATTGCAGCACCTGAAGTAGGAAATGGGGCCATCTGTGTTAACACGTTCTACTGCTCTCTGAGCCAAGTCATAAATTTCCCTCAAGTGGTAGCAGTAACACCGCAGGCTGATCTGTCAATCCAGCGCCTCTGCCAGAACTCGTGCAGCTGATGCCAAGTCTCAGCTTGTCTGCAGTGGTTTTACACCAGCAGCCTGTAAGGAGAACTGAATGTAGTGCTTACTTGACGCATCCTTTGGAATGTCTTGTTGGTTGGTACAAGTGTTTAGATCAGCCAAAGACATTCGCTCCAGTGTGTGTAACCCTATAACACCAGCAGGGATAGTAATTAGGACAGGCTGACTTTCTGCAGTCCATCCAGTCTTTACTTCTCCATAAATCAGACTAAAATATACTTTATCACTTTATGCTAGCACCCATCACCGCTGACATTTGCACACTATTGGCTCTTTGGCAGGATGCTTTGCAGGTACGGTATTGTCCAAAAGTCTTGAGCAACATGTGCAAACATACATGGAAATACAGAAGCCAAAAACAGAGTTTGTACAGTTCTAATACGCATAGAAGTCAATATTCGATGCAACCATCTTTATTCTTCAACACAGCTCCAACTCTTAGGCAGGCTATTCTTTAATTTCCATTTACCACACTGGTAAATGTAAGGTCCTTATATAGGAGCAACTTAGGGTTCAGCAGACTGGAAAAGCCAGGGATGAAATCAACCACCAACTGCACCAACCTTCAAGTTAGTAGATGACCTTCCCTGCCTCCTGATCCGCAGTCAACCCACTGCTTCAATGTTGTTGAGGTCCAGATTTTGGGGAACCCAACCCAGGACTGACAAAGGGCTGTTGTATGTGTTTTTCTATCCAGGTATGCTTTTACTGCATTGGCAGTAAGTTTAGGATCAATACCAAGATATGCCAAGTTTAACGCTAATATCTCTGGGAATCACCTTGTTGGTGGAAAAATACAGTTTTATACTTGTTATCGTTGGCATTTTTATAGTTTCAACTGAAGAAATAGGAACAAACTTGTGTGTTTTTGTGGCAGGCTGAGATTTAAAATCTTTGCTCAGTTGTCTGTTAAGTGTAGGTACAACACTGATTCATCCCAGGATTTCCTGCTCTCTACCAGAAAATCCTGAAAGAAAGGTGTTGGAGTGGCCTAGTCAAAGTCCAGATTTAAATCTGACTGAGATGCTTTAGCATGACTTTAAACAATCCACTCATGCTCAATAACTCTCGAGCAGTTCTGCAAAGAAGAGTGGGCCATAATTCCTCCACAGTGATGCGAAAGACTCATTGCCAGTTATCACAAACACTCGATAGCAGTTTTTGCTGCCAAAGCTGGCGCAACCAGTTTTTAGGTTTAGGGAGTAATTAATTACTTTTTCACACCCAGCCAGGTAGTAAATCAATAATCATCATTAAAACAGCATTTTGTCTTTACTTGAGTTATCTTTACATAATATTATAATTTATTTGATCATCTGAAATGTGCAACAAATATGAAAAAAGAGAAATTAGGAAGAGGGCAAAAGCTTTTCACACCACTGTAGTCTTTTGTCAGTTTTGGTTATTCTACAACTCAAGAATGAGGATCATTCTTTATACACTCCCTGGCTCACAACATGTCAATTACAAGCCAACAGGCACGTGGTTTCACAGATCCACCTGTCGCTTCACAAACCAAGACCAACCAGACAGAGGTGGATTATTATGAACTTTGAATGATGCAAAGCGAGTCTAGTAGAGTCCAAGAACCAAAAAAGGGAGTTTGAAATAACCATGCCTATTTGTGTCCTGAAGTGATGATGGTCAGCTGGGACAGGCACACATTCAAAGAATCAACATCCTAAACAGATTATAGCATAAAATAAGACCGTTATGGTCCTATCTCTTATCATTTCCCTTTAATGAGAACAACGTCCAAACCATTGACTCATGCTGTTATTCAATATATGGGATGTTGGAATAAAAAAAATGATTAAATAATCAAATCCTTGATGGATGCACAACTTTGTGAACTGGAAAAACTCTAGGTCTTGTAATGACTAAGTCACTTAGGTTTATGAATATTGAGTACTGACATTAGGAATAGTCTGATAATGATTCAGCAGCCCTTTAAACAGACACCCTCGGGTGCCGCCAAGTGGTGAATACTAATAGCTGCAACGTTGCTGCCCTGTCAAGCAGCAACTCTCCCAACAACTGCACAACGAAACAGATTCAGACAAAAGAGGCTTTTATTATAATAGAGGATATAAAATAAATATACATGACTTCTTCTCATTTAACAGTCATTTGTACAGTGAAATTTGGACAAGTTTGCTAAAAGCAGCTAAATAAATTTTTACTTTTTCGGATTTTCGCTTTTTCGCCGACCTATTGCTGCTTTATCTATAAACACTATGAAAAGACAATACCATTTAGGCCATATGTATATTTCAAACTCACGCTCACACGCACTCACGTAATACAGATAGAATGTCAAAAATGGACAGACACCCCAATCTGCAAAGCATTACTCTGATGTGGCTCGGGTGGGGGGGTGGGGGGGAGGTACTTTTTGTAAATACCCATTTTCAAAAACATTATAAACCTTCAAAAATGAACTAAAGCTTTCAACAGGATGTGAAGAAACAGCTGCCATGAAAACATCTATGCAAGGTGTTAAAGAGATAACAAATGAAGTTCAACTAGGACCGTGCCGTACTTCCTTGCAATACCAATTTGTACCACAAGGTGGCGCAGCAAGTCAGTGTCACCTTAACTTAACCACCAGGCAAGTAATTATAAGCACATTCTTATTTACAATGGCGACCTGGGCAAAGAAAAGCCTCTTGAAAAAAAAAGGTGATTTTTATTGAAAGCTTTAGTCAAAATTTGCAGATGGTAATTACAAAAAGGTTTTTAAATAACAGTTACTTTTCTGCTTCCTCTCTAATCCCCCCCCCCACACACACACACAATGGGACAGAGTGTCAGTGGAAACATTTTGTGATTTTTATGCCAATTTCTTTTCTTTTTTTAAAAAAAAAGGCAAATGGCATCACTTCTTTCAACTCTGCAGATGGAGCGTCTGTCCGCCTGTACAAAGTGTTGCGAGAGCGACAGTAAGTGCTTATGTTCTCCATTGGAAAAAGACAGGCACATGCAATACTATCAAAAAAGAGGCGATGTGAGAGGACGGGCAGCCTAGAGGTGCACTAGATTTTATAAAAGCGTTGTACAAGTAAGTGTCCTTCCACACACACACACACACACACACACACACACACACACACACACACACACACACACACACACACACACACACACACACACACACACACACCTACCTTCTAACTTTCATAGCACTGCCAGAAGTTTAGTGTCTAAAGCGAGACATTAAAAAACATTAAATACCATATTTTTTATTTACCACTAGATATTTTAGCAACGACAGTGCATTAGAAGACAATTACTATATCTCAATGAGAAGTCCTTAAAATGTTTTTTATGTACAGCATTTCAAAACATAACTGCGCTTCAGTAATGTGTGAGGACGATATCTATGAGCAGAGAAAACAACAGCCAATCCTGCATCAGGATTCTTTGCAGTCAAATCAAATAGATACTTAGCTGCTAACAATATGCTACATAGTAACAAGAAAAATAAAAGACTGACAGAGGAAGTGTGAAAATACAAAATTAAAACCCCATGACAAGTTTAGCTGATGAAATTTAAAAAAGAAAAAAAAGGCACCATCCACTCAAACTAAAACGTGGACCGTTAGTTATCATTCCTGTAAGTAAGGACAGCAACACTGTGGAACCGAAGCCAGTGAGCGATCACAGGCGTCGGCGTCACCTTCATTCTACTGTACAGTGAGGTGGTGTGAACACATTCAGTAACTAGACGTTCATTCCACGTGAGCTTATTTATGAAGAGGAAACAACCAGGAGCAGGAGAACTATGGTCTAGCGAAGGCGGGTCTGTCTGACAGAGGTCCCTTTCTATAGCTACTATAGTTAAGGCAGAGGAAATTCAAACATGGGTATTATTAATACATGTATGGAAAAAATAAATATGATTGTATACTATTCATATATATATGCATTTCTTTACAATAATTCTTTTAGAGTACATTTTAAAATGCTGTGGGGGGAAAAGGACATAAATGAGAGCTGTCTTGGTCTACTGTACTCAGTATTTCACAAGAAAGGAATACACATCACCCAATAAAATATAATAAAACCTGTCAACTGCAAAACCTAGAAACAGGTAAAAGCTTTAGTCTGGGATTTCTTTGCATAGGAGTTTGTCTTTTGCTGGAGCCTCGTGCTCATTAGTAATACTTGTGACACCTCGTTTGTGTGGAGAGAGAAATGTACAACAAAGAGTCTCAACATATCCTCACTGCTACTCACTTCAACTTCAAATACACACAGTAACGGGAGGCCAAAACCTTTGAATAACTGCTGGTTTAGATCCCTACTGTGTGCCACTGACCTCCCCCCCCCAACCAGTGGATCTGTCTGCCAGTCTGTCAGAAAACAGTAGAAGTAAAGATGAACTAAAGACACGGAGTGCAAAAAGCTACTTCATCTGGACATTTCAGGTACAGGTGCATTCCTTTAAGTTTCTCTTTAAAGCTGCTATAATCAAGATTTTTAGATGAGCAAAAGCTTCAATGACCATGCTTCCCATTAAAGGGGCCACAAAGTGATGGATCCAGAAAGAATTATAAACAGTTTTATGGAATACTCAAAGACCTTTGAACTGTTTTGGTTTATTTTCATTTAAAAAAAAAAAAAAAAAGGCTGCTTGCATGTTTTTCTCCATGTTCGTTACCAAGGAATGGCAACATGTCCATTTTTTAACATGCAGCAAAAGCAACTCAGCAACACTAATGCCAGTGTGCCTTTTATGTGCACATTTTTCATACTAGCCTGGCAACAGGAAGGTGTAACCATTGACATGCTGACTGACTGCTAGCTTTCCAAGCTCCTCAGACTGCTGCTTGTTATGGTTTTTCAGCTAAGACACTCTCCGCAGACATGGTTTGGAAGGTGAAAGACATTTTGCTCATCTAATCACCTTCCAAATTTCTTGAAAGATTCATAGGGAGGTGTTACATGTTGCTTTATGTCCTCCTGCCCCAAGAGACCAAAAATATCAATTACTGCAGCTTTAAATGAGTTTAAAACATAAAGGACCCTGCCTTTGTGTCATGTAAACACTGAACAGTTCAGAATCGCTTAGCATGAAGAAAAAAAAATGGCATAACTGGGAGATTTTTCTATGGGCTTTAGAAACAGGACACACATGCTCTGAGCGGCTTGTTTTTAAAAATGGCTGTGGGGAAAAAACCCACAAACTAAATTTGCAGTTTTTCCACATTTACATAATTTTAATAAATGCAGTTTAGAATAAACTAAATAAATAAAATAAAACTAAATACTATAATAAACAAAGTTATCTGAATCTAATTACTATATTTTTTAATTGAAAAAATTAACCTGGGTCTTTCTGGTTAGGGGTAGGTTTAGGTTAATCCAGCTGTTTTATGGATTTTGGTCTATTTAGCATGCTCACATTCTTCAGAAACCAAAGATATTGTGCCAAACGGGCAACAGTCCATAAAACCTCTAAAACTCTAAGCTCTGTAACTCTATACGGGTTATCAAAGACCTGTGGGACATTAACTGACATTATATCTTTGAATTTTGAAAAAGGTTTGATTTTAAACAGTATCCATATCTCATCTCATCAGACAATGTATGCACTAAAAATGTAGATAGTGGCCATTTACAGAAACAACCACACACTCAGATTATGCATGTCCTGTTTTAAATGAAAAACCCAGCAGTATGTAAATTTTCACACTTTTTTCACATTGTGGACAATTTTGACTAAAACTGTGACAAACCTACAACACTAGAAAGGACTTTCTCTTGTTTAAGAATCAACAATATTTTTTTAAAACATGATTTCAAACATATTTTAGGTCAAAATTTGACATGAATCCTGTTACAAGATCCATCCAGATGCACTTTGCTTTAAATAAGCATAATTTAGCAGAACAAAATAAGCAGAACTGAGACTACCCACCTATCTGCAGTTAGTATCAATGCATGAAACATAAAGCCTTAAAAAAGTTCTATTCAGTGGTAAAATTCTAATGATGTTGCTAATGTAACGCGGGTGGGTACTTTTAAGCATCAGTGAACCATAACTGGACACAGAAATACAATTATTTTCATTATACACACATATCTTGCATGTTCTGATTAATAAAAAAAAATCCCTAACACCATTATCTATTTGTACTATTACAGCTTTGATAAGGACAGAGGTCCAGTTCTCTTTCCAGCCACAAGGTGTCAGTGTTTCCTAATTAAACTGCAGGTCACACGTGCAATAAACACAATGTCTCTTTTCCTCTGTATGGGGGCAAATGCAGTTAGTCAAATAACTGGGTGCATTCTTTAACACAGCATGCAGGGTGGTCATTCATGATGGAGCAAGTTGTCAGGAGGATATGAAAAGAGAAGACTTGCTCTTACTGTTGTATTGTTAGTATTATAACCCGTAAAATTAATACTAGAAATGCTTTTAGCAAAGTTTACTGTAAGTATCAAAGGTAAACATACCGTATGAACTAGTTCATAGTGTTACATACTGTGTAGGTAGCATTTTTTTTTAACAATATATTGTGGTGCAGATAATAATCTGCATAATAATTTTAACTAGTCCATGCTGCGCATTGCCACTTCTAACAGTGAAAAACAGCCTCAAAGACAATTTTGTATGTGAACAGATCCCTAATAACTTTTCTGTAAACGCCTGAAAGAAATTCTGAAAAGGAAAATCCCCATATAAAAAAAAATCAGATTTTCAAAAATACTGAAGACAAATTGGTTTGTGTTTAAAAAAATAAGATATGATCAATATGATCTTCTGAAATGTAATGAAGTATTACTTGAAAAAGAAGACTTTGTGCTTAAGGAAGAAAAACAGATTTGTGGTAATGCAGCCATTATCTTTTGCTCATTACCTAGAGTTAGATAAAAACACTGATATCACACTCATGTCTGCAGCAAAATTTAAAAATGTTACTACCAGCCCATCAGTTTAGCTTAGCATAAAAACTGGAAATAGGGGGAAACAACTAGCCTGGATCTTTTTTTATTTTATTTTTGTTATTAGTATTATTGTATTTATTTATTACAGGCTACAAGCACATTTTAGCTCATAAGTTAGCATGTTATACATCACTAGTTTGACCTACACAAAACACTGAAGTTTAAAGTGTCATACAGATAAGTTGTTCTAAGAAGTAGTTTAAAAAAATAAATAGTAAACGTATTAAAATGTCCACATATAACATCATTAGCTTTAAAAAAAACAAAACCCATGAGCTTAAGAAAAGCTGTTATCCTCTAATAGCCCCATGCTAGCTCTCCTTTAGTGTTTCCAGGATTTATGCTAGGCTAAGCTAATTAGCTACCAGGAATGGCTCTACACTAAAGATACAGGCAATGTTGAGAATTATATTGATTATAATAGTAATATAGTGGTAATAATAGTAGTTGGCAGGTTGCGCTACTAACAATGTAATACATATATTGTGACATTTATTGTGACTTTTTCACTTTCTACATTTCGGAAGAACAATTTTGCTGAATTTCTAGCACTGAAAGGCATTCATGTCTCACAACTTGGCTTGGTACCACCCACATGATAGACTCAGGTTGCACAGAGCAACATACATTGATTTGACTAGGATGAAAAGCGTTGTCAAAAACACCAGTCAGAACTTGGGTGAAGGGGTCCCAAATGACTGGAGGGTGTCTCAGTACAGACACAGGCTCCATTGAGATTGACATTCATATTTGACCCAACAGTTTTGCTGTCCCTTGTTCATAACGATATTAAAAAAAAGGCAATTCCTGCACAGGGAACAGGAGTACGGCAACCCTGGGAGTGTTATACACTACAAAACTTATTTAATTGACATATATACTATATTCAACACTGTGCTCTGACTAGAGAACTACTAGTCAGAACACAGAGGGTGGGAGTGAGCATATCAACCTGGTCATTTAAGTCTCAGCGAGAAACTAGAGTGTTTCCCTCACAGCTTTTTCAATTGTAGCACTTATTAAATGTCCTTCATTTCACTTTTCTCACAAGTTGATTCATTAATTCAAAATGAACTCAGACATACAACGGGTTGTATACACTGGATATAAAAATGTAAATAAGTTGCTCATACCTCCATGCATGTACTAAAGAAAGCACCCATTGTCTTTGAATGTACCCCAGTCTCTACCTGCATACTCAGTGTGGCACCGCAAGGGTGATATGGAAGAGGGCGAGCCTCACATTTGTTCCAGCTCTTTGCAGATCGGTTCAGTGGTCAGTGCAGTTCTAGTAAGTAAAAGGATAAACAACATGCATAAAAAACATACTGTACACACACACACGTGCACACGCTCATACACGCCCACGGGACAACAGAGATAACAATAAAATCTTAAAAAAAAACAATCTGACATCAGGCAGTAACAGTCTCAAGAAGCATATGTCGGAGGGGGGGAAGCGTACTGTTTAGCTGCCCTGTACGATTATGCGCATCTTCAGAAACCTTAAATGTTTCAAGGGTCCAAAATAACACAGGTGTCACAGCAAAGTGAAAACCAGCGAACAAGAACGCACTCCGGAGCTGCCGGCCACCAACAAGAGGTGTCAAAACCTCCCGAAGACGCTGCCATCACAGAAAGCAAAGCTTCTGTATAATGTGATCACATTATACAGAAGCTGTAAAAAGACAACTGCTTTTCTTACATTCCAAATCCAAATCTAGATAAACACTTCTAAATATAGAAACCCTATAATATCAAGATTTAAGTTAATTGTTTTTATATTTCCCTGCAATGACATCAGCTTAAAAGCTGAGGTTTTTTTTTCTTTGTAGAAACTTTTTTCTTAAAAGGTTGGGTTTAGCTCAAACTTTAGCTTATCGTCATTTGATTATCCGTGATAATTATACACTAGAGATGACAGTAAAGGGCTTTTCCTTTTAAGTTGCCTCACATCTGATCGCTTCTGTATGTAACAATATTTATAATGACAAGTTAAACTTGAAAAGTCTAGCAAACGAGCAGGAGAAAAAAACTCAAATAGAAAAAGGTGCTATATAATATACTTGAACACAGCTGCGATTCTTCCTGGTGAGGAACGTTGTGTTTGTAAGTGCCACGGTTCTGAGTCTGTGTGTGAGACGCCTTGACATCTATCTTACACCTTTTTTTTCCCCAGTCGATTTAAAAGTGTTTCAACGCGCCGATGAGGCAGAATTTGTTTTCTCATTGGATTTCGTTTGGTTCCTATGTTCATCAGCCTTCGTGTTACAGTGCCGCTGAAGGCTGTCGGGCGAAAGGTCAAAGGTGAGGGCAGTTTGAAAAGAAGGATGACTGGAGTTGGAATGATGTAATGAAGGGACAAGGGTCCAACCGGGACACGGGAGCCGTGGAGCTGAGGTTGTTGAGGGTTGGCTGAAGACAAGGAGGAGCTTGACTCCTCTGCTGGTTAGGGAGTGACAAGGATCCTCAGTAACGGTGGGTCTGGTGGGAGTACTGGGAGCTCTGCTGGGTTGATGATGAGTATCCCATGGTGCTCTGGGGTTGAGTGGAACCTTGGACATTGCTTTGGTAACCAAGGCGGGAGCCAGAGTGCTGAAAGAGAGAGAGAAGTGGAGACGCAGTCGCTAAATCACCAGACTTCTTATCAGCAAACATTCAAACGGTGACTCTGGAGGTGTGCAAAATATTGTGTTTTTAAGGCTACATCCAGACATTGCGCTAATGAGCGCGACTTCCTTCCAGATTCAGTTGTCTGCAGCTAATTAACCTTTCCTCATAAGCTGTTTTCCATATGGATTTCAAAAAATTGGGATTATGATATTTCCCTGTGTGTTCAGTGGCTCTGGGATTATTTCACTAGTAATGAAAAAAAAAAAAAGTCTCATTTACACGCTTGGAGACATGGACTGTAAAAAGTACTGGTGCTGAAATTTCAACGATCTGGATATTGCTTTGAGAATCTGAGACCTCAACTGTTTGCATGCCTCCATACCACAGTTGTGGGTTCTTGGCTACACTGTTCTAGATTAGGGAAATGATCGGTGGGTGGTGTATGATGGAATATATGTGGATAGAGATCAATAAAGGGAAAAAGTAGGACACTGACAGTAGCAGCTATAGCCACACTCGTGATGTGTCTGACCACTGCGACAGTTTATTTATACATCAACTGAGGCCTGACAGCCACCAGCTGTGTCACTTGCAACTAGGCATATCTCTGTATGCAATATACTTGTGTGCCTCGCTGATACAGAAGCGGGAGAGGTCAAAGCGGTCACTTAGATCACACCGTGCTCTGTTAAGTACTGACACATGATCTCCCTGCTCCTGCGGTCATGTAACGCTCAAACCTGAGCTAACCCCATACGTTGCTGATTAGTCGCTGATCACATTTATTTTCTGCAGCAGTCGGGTTCTCCTTGAAAGTCAAAATATGTCATATGCCAAACTTTGGCATCCAGCTTCACTTCATCACAGGCCGAGAGCTGTTGTCTCTTTGGCCTCGTGATAAGAGCTGAGCCGGCGATACAGGAGGCGCCTGAGCAGAAAACAAAAGCTCACAGGCTCCATTGTGATTTGATATCAGCTCTGTACAGTCCTTATCATTTAAACAACATCTTGTTGTTGTCTGGTATCTGAGTGTTTGAGTATACATTTTTTAGCCTGCAGCCCCCTGTAAGCATTCTCAGCCCAACAACATGTTGGTTCATGTCTTAATACGTTTAGATTTCCCTATCCTAACTGCCTAACGCAGGTTTTTTTCCTTCTGAAGATCATGTCAGTTTCTTAAAGCACGTACTTGCAATCAAACTGAACTCAAACAGGAGTTTGGAGTGTCTCATTTTCAGTGCTGGAATGGTACATCCTGCTGTGGTCGACCTTTTATGCTTTTATATATATATTTTTCTTCACATATACTGTTACACTGTGGGATGTTCATATTAAACAAGCCTTCAACCTGCTCTAAACACTAGGTTTAAGACAGTTTTTTATGATCGTTTCAGGGTTCAGGTACTATGAGCACAGAAGATGATTATAATGGACTCATTTATCGGGCAATCGTGGCTCAAGAGTTGGGAGTTCGCCTTGTAATCGGAAGGTTGCCGGTTCGAGCCCTGGCTCGGACAGTCTCGGTCATTGTGTCCTTGGGCAAGACACTTCACCTATTGCCTACTGGTGGTGGTCAGAGGGCCCGGTGGCGCCAGTGTTCGGCAGCCTCGCCTCTGTCAGTGCACACCAGGGTGGCTGTGGCTACAATGTAGCTTGCCATCACCAGTGTGTGAATGTGTGTGTGACTGGATGTGTAAAGCGCTTTGGGGTCCTTAGGGACAAATACAGGCCATTTACCATTCATTTAATAGAGTTTTAAAGTACAGACAAATGAACAGTTTCACCAGAAAATGTTGGTGTTGGTGTTTGTTCTATAATATTGTACTGACCTGGTAATCTGACTGTAGCACCCCAGTGCCTGAGGAGGCCCCAGAGGGTCCGATCCGAGGTTTCTTGTTGGGTGGCCCCTGGTCCTGACCGTGCTGTAGCGCTGCAGTGGTGGCCCCCGTGGCTCCGGCGGTGCCGTTGGTTTGAGCAGAGCTCTGCTGGGAGGGGGCCTGCTGGGCTGCTGTCTGCTGCTGGTTCTGGGCCTGAGCCTGGCCAGTTGTCTGCTGGTGCTGCTGGGTCTGGTTCTGCACAAAGACACACAAAGCTGAAAGTGGGTCGGGATTTATGGAGTGGACTAAAAGCGAGTGTGTGGAATGATCTCGGGTTCTTGCTGAAAACAAGAAACCAAGATTTTGCTCTATTTTTAGCTGTAGGTTGTTCTTTTCTGCATCTGTGACCCACTTTCCCACTCAGATGACTGGATTGAAATGCAGCTCAACAACATGAGTTTAGAGTTTTAAGGACGCATTAAAAAAAAACTTAAGTAGACCACAAGAAATGTTAACCTAATGAGCCAAAGGAAGGAAGGAAACGTATACTAACTCATCTGAGGATGAGACAGTAAGGATAGCTCATATTCTCTGTCTGTCTATATTGTTAATAAAGCAGCTATTACATATCTATTTCCATGTTTTGAGAATCTGTTGCCCATTTATGCTGCTGGCTCAGGCCCTAAAGCCCTAAGTCTGGTTTCAAGTTCAAAAATCGAGACCGCAATGACGGACCAAAATCATTGTTATGGTTTCTGCCAGCAGCCATACCCCAGAGATGCCCCAAATGGCCCTTGGATGTGGATGCGTGGCTGAGTTGAGGGAATGAGACACCCTGTGTGAACAGTTCAGTCCTTCCTCAGGTGATTATTAAATATGGTTCACAGAAATCTGCAGCCAGTTTCTGGTGCAAACATTCATTACGTTCTGGCTCATTATGTGGCAATTATGTGGTTTAAAATTTAGTCAAAATTTGAAATTTGGTGTAAAAATTTGACACAGTTGTGAATTTATCAGTTTATGGCTACAATTCAGGAATTCAGTGTGCAGAATGTTGACCTTCAAGCCACCACGGGGCTTTTAGGGTCGCAAAAATGCGCTGATGGGAGTGGAAAGTTCTGAGGCGATCCCCTAACAATCCGCTTGTTTGTATACAAAAATGAAGGCGGTCACATCAACAATGACCAGCATTCTACAAAGAACACGGCAGATTACAAGCATATGAGCTACCGTGAGAAAGTGAATAATGAGCATAGGCACAGGTTTCTTTCCAGAGACAGCATAACACCATGAAATCAGTCAGTAGGGACCCAGTGAAGAGTTGTAGGACACAGCCAAAGTTTGGCACTGCACTCACAGCTGTGACCCCTCCAGCGGCACAATTATCTTTCCTCCTTTCAATCCAAATAAATGACACCCCCTAAAACACCATCAAGCACAATTAAGACAAGCAGAAAATTCTGTGCCACAAACCTTGGTAAATCAAGTAACAAGTACTTTTCTTTGAAAAAAGAAAATAAAAACATCCCATGATCGGCTTACAGTGGGTTGAATTTGTCAGTTTGCTTACTTACAAACAAACAAACAGTCTCTAATTTTTATGGTTATTTCATTTTAACAGAGACAGAATATCAACCAAAAATCCAGAAAAGCTAGAAGCTGATTACATTTACATTTCCCTGAGTGAAATAAGTATTTGATCACCTAGAACCCAGCAGGATTTCCCATACATTGCACATGTCCCCGTGTGTCCACAGAATCAATGTCTTCCATTCCAGCTTCTCTGCCACCATGAACAAGAGCAAAGCAAAGATATCAGACTTGCACAAGGCTGTCACCAAGAAGCTTGGTGAGACAATGATAACTGTTGGTGCGATTTCTTTAAATGGAAGAAATATAAAATAATTTTCAGTCGTCCTCGATCTGGAGCGCCGTGCAAGATCACGCCTCATCAGGTGAGGATGAAAGATGGTGGATCAAAAATATCTGAAAAACTGCATTTAGTCAATATAATGGCAGATATAGTGGCTAGTGTATTTTAGTATGAATGTACAGCATGATGCGTAATCCTGCATGTAATTTCATAAAATCAGCAGCTTTCACTTCAGTCTGCAATCAGCAGTTTTGGTGTTGTACTGATTTGGAGCAGCCAAATTATTTTGTTTATGTTGTCTATTATTGATTGTGCATGTCCACACTTTATGCTGACAGGAAGTCCAACCAAAGCAGTGCAAGCCGAGCTCCTCAAACACTCTGTTCTCTGGTGTAAAGCTCAGATCTTTTCCTGCCAGCAGCTACCAATATGATGTAGGAACAGCGGTCACATGGAGCCATCGGCCTCTGCCTCAGTGCTCACTCTCTCATTAGATTTCACAACAAAAATCTTATCTTAATCTTAGCGCCTTTGCAAAAAGGCTGCACTTTTTAAGCTACATGCAAAGCAACAATGAAACACAGAGCACAAGGACGGTCAGCCTCCTCATGCACTTCTGTACACCGTGTACAGTGTGTCCCTGCCTCTGGCAAAGTCGCCGCTAAATGCCTGCGCTGAGTTATTACACTGTAAAAATAACTCAAGGGACACTGTTGACTCAACTAAGATACTGCTTTCTAAGAACCAGTAGTACTATAACCTCATATCACTCCAGTAGATAACAATATCTGTTCTTTATGGCTGAAAGGGAAAGTGCCTGGACACATTTGGAGCTACCACTTGGAATAGCAATAGTACAATCCACTAGTGAAAAGCTGTACATTAAGACTTTATCAATTTAACAGTCCCCAAAATTTCTACAGAAAAAGCCTGAAAAATAAATGCAAGACTTTGTGAGGTGGGACAGCCGCGCATTAACCCATAAAATACACCAAAAACTGCCACATTAGACCCCATTGACAACTAACTTAAGATGGGACGTTAAGTGAACTGACACAATACCGATCGATGTTTTAGTTTCTGAAAATGTGACGGTACTTTTTTAACCATGCAGATACTGCAGGCAGTATATATACCAAGAAGGGTTGTCCAAATATCTATACTCTAGTGCTGAACATTAATATCAGCTTAGGTATTCGCACATTAGCAGTGCCACAAACTGTGCCGTCTTCACACGCAGCTTCGCACAGCACTGCTGCAGACAGGCGGGGACACAGCCCTTTCTCTCACTAACAGCTTAGCACATGAACAGTAGCACAACAAAGCATCTCAAAGACTGACATCCCAATCTTTATGAGGATGTTTCTGAGGTGTTAATGTAGCCATGTAACTATTAGCAATAACCTAAAAGCTGCATTCGCCGCCAGTGAAGTTATCTGTAAGGCAGCGGCTAGACTGCCTTACAGTCTAAGGCACAGGATAACTGGATAACACTTACCTTTTCTGTTTTCTCCTCTGGCTCGTCTTCATTAAGAAATTCTCGTTTGGGGTAGGGGATCTGACAGCCAGCAAACACACTAGAAGAAAACAGATGAAATTAGTGATTGAAGCACCAACACGATTGTGTTGATTAAAGTTTGCAAAAGTTTACTAAGGCTCACTCAGTGGTTGGTAATGGGTCCTCTAGGAAGTACGGGTCCTGCAGCGCCTGCTCTGATGTGATTCTTTTAGTCGGGTCCATTGTGAGGAGCTTTTGGAGCTGAAGGCAGAAAAATACACATGGTTACAAGATCTACACACACACACACACACACACACACACACACACACACACACACCTGATCAGTGTACGATAGGAAAATACAAAAAGGTGGGGGCTTCCTGATTAGTGGCCTTTCAAAATAAGACGGTTTTATTAAGTAGTAATAGTATTAGTATACGTGTTTACATAGTTATACTGTGTGCACCTGCACCTCATTTGGGGAATAACAGCCCAGTCCATGACCCTTTAAAGTTTATTACTTTTAAGGTGAGTTTAATGGTTAATTAGTTAGCAGTTACAGTTAGGTTTGGTCACCAGGAAATGGACATAATGCCTCTAAAGTAACTGAACTAAGATATATGTGTGTGTGTGTGTGTGTGCACTTACCAACAAGAACACCTTGCTGTCTGGTTTCACTTTATGCTTCTCCATGTATTTGATTAAGCTGCTGTTTGCATACCTGTTGGATGACAAATGACAGCATATGTGATATTTCATTTACAAGTCTACAAGCTCCCCGATTATAGAGGTCATTAGAGTGGCCACCCACGTCGTCCTCCTGAAGTCTTTTTGCAGTGTGGGGTACTCTGGCATCTTCCTGATGTCTTCCCAGTCTTTATCTGCGAAAGACACAAGCACGTGACTAAGTTAACACTTTTATCGATACACTAAACAATCTCTTGTATATGTGTGTGTGTGTGTGCAGACCTGCAGGGAAACCCATGACACTAAATATCCTGTCCAGCTGGTCGTGATGGAATGGGTTACTGGTCTTGATGTCTTCCTGGCGACAGTGAAAGATGGGCTCCGATGTTAGCAGCTCCGCAAAGATGCAGCCAATCGCCCAGATGTCTGAGGCACGCACACATGTAAACAGACAACACTTAGTCTCAGTATTGTGGAGATACACTAGCTACAATGGCTAAATCTTCCTGGATTACAGGAAGTCATTTTTTTCTGCTGGAATATTGATGTTAGTGTTACTGCTTAACTACCTGCATTGAAAATGCTACGTCCAGATGAACAGAATCAACCTTTTGGGATGATGTGACGTATTTATTTTTCTGTATAATGTTTATAATGTAGATTCTGCATTTCTCTGTAAGCGTGACCTACCTAAACAAAATTTCTTACCAATTCTGTTTTTTTCCTCATTATTAGAACTGACAGCATACACAACTGAAACTAAACAACTGTATGTTGCACAATTTTCTCTCACTGAAACAACTGAAAATGAAGTGTCCTGCTACTGGAAAGAGGTGCAAAAATGTAATGAACACAGGCTGCTGTATGCTCAGCTCTACCTGGCATGTTACCTTTCCAAACAAAAGAAAAAGAAATGTCAGTTACACGCATCATTTTTCCAGTATGTTTATAACTTCACCAGATAACCAAATATCGACAGTTTTCTCTTTTTCACTCATCGTCATAATTTTAGCCACGTTGCCTGAAATTAGAAAATGTCAGCTGGATGATTTAAGCATCTGTCTTTTCGTTGCAAACATTTTCATGGTGGTCGCTATTTTGGAGAACTTTTACACTCACGGTGAGGATCCTCCACAGTGGTTGTGACACAGTGGAGTGCATCTATTTGCTTGCGCTGCCCTGCACGTTTTGTGCATGCGTGAAATGGGCCGCCTCATAATCGGACACACGTGAGGCTGACCGGCCGGTCACCACACAGGGTGGAGAAAGCTGGAAAATCAGCTGATTCTATACTCTGGCCAGCTGATTGGTGCATGTCTGGGTTTTTTTTTGTTTTTTTTCCATTTCCTTGTTGTACTGCATTATTTATTATGTATTTTCAAAGCCCGACTAGGAAGAGTTGTTGGCTCCTCTTTTAAACTTGTTTGAATTAAATGTTCTGTTTTTGTATGTCAAGACACTTACATGTTACGTGATGTGAATACAATGCAATGGTGAGTCATTGCTAACAGCCTAAGTCGACTTCCATTCAATGGACTGACGTGGGAAGATGTAAGATACTGAGATTATAATGGAACATGTGCTCCACGATTGATTTATTCTGATGATGTCCATGGATCACATGAGTACTTTGAACTTATCAGCTGTGCATGTAAACCAAGAGACCCTGCTTCTAAAATCACAGCTAATTCTGTCAACTAACACAAACCTGATGCAGTTAAGCAAACAGCCAGGGATCAAAGTCCTGCCTTGGTGCAGAGCATTACGTTTTTTTCATCTGTGTGACTCACCAATAGCTTTGGTGTAGTGCCGGGCCCCCAGCAGCAGCTCCGGGGCCCTGTACCAGAACGTCACTACCACGGGGTCAAGGTCCGCCAGCGGCTTCAGCGGAGAGTTGAAGAGTCTGGCGAAACCCATGTCAGCTACAGAAGGTGCGAAAGAAGATAGACGCAGTTAGCAAACAAAGGCATTATCAGATAGAGATACGAATGCATGTTCAAGGCTGCTGTCAGAGCCACGGGTTCTAGACAGAACCTCGGGCGTCTCTCACACCGCAACTAAATATGAAACATCCACAACTGTAAAGCTGAACAAGGCAGGCTTTTAATGTCAAACCACATCTGTTCTACTTAGCATGAAAAGACAGTATTCTTTCCTTTTAGCAAAAAAATCCCTTGCTAAAACGGTAATGTGAGAAATAGAGCAATTTCCCACTGTTAAAAAAGTACCTTAACAGAAAACATAAAAGTTACACATAAATATTTAACTCTGCCTCATTCTAGTAAAGATTAACAGGAAACTGGCACAAACAGATTCTCTTCCTGTGTCTTTCTAACAGACAGCAGAATAAGGTACAGCTCCCCTAGAACCTGGTCAGTGGTCTGTGTATGGCTTTTAAATAGCCAGTCACAAACACACACCAGTGGCTGCAGAGATTACAAGTTTTCCTGCTGTTGCTGCTGTCATCTTGGATTGTGGAGTTGGGATTGGAAGGACTGCTATTGCAAATTGGAATTCCGACTTCCCACTTCGAATGGAGCACACCATTAAGCAAGATATGCTTCACTACCACCATGAGTGAGCAGTGTCCTTGGCTTATCAATCAAATGTGGTTAGTTTCAAAACACCAGCATTCTGTTGGTTTGAGTTACATCAGAGAAAACTTACAGTAAGGATAATCAAGCACCACAATAATGAGTGCACTCTGTCAGTGCGCCCCAGGGTGGCTGTGGCTACATTGTAGCTTGCCATCACCAGTGTGTGAATGTGTGTGTGAATGGGTGGATGACAGGTTGTGTAAAGCGCTTTGGGGTCCTCAGGGACTAGAAAAGCGCTATACAAATACAGGCCATAATATGGAACGTAAATCCATCCTTATCAAATTAGTCATGTTTAGATGGCAACAGCATGAGAAGAAGAAAATGTGACACTGTGTAGCTCAAATACAAATGACAGACTAAAGTCAGCCTATTCTGAATCAGCTTTATTTCCACTGGTGAAGTGGGGGACATGACCCCTCCATATTTTACATTCACCTCTGTAGCTGCCACTAAACCTGAGCAATCACCAAGAGCAAGAGTTCTGGGGTTTTTTTCAAGTCACATTTCTGGGATCTACAGAAGTGGGATTATAGTCTTATATGGATACCACAGATGGGTAGTCTTATTGTGCCAACTTCTATATGCGCAGTAAATAAATATGCTAATATTGGACAATGCTAATTGGACATTTCACTGTTTTTTAATGACTTTAAAGATGCATTATACTGATCATAGAACTGATCACAGACTGTATGTATAAGATGGAGGTAGCATCTGAGTCTGAAAATGGAAAGCCTATACAGAAATCCTTTAAATCTGCATTCTTTGTAATGGCCAGTAGGGGGCAACTGGTTGGTTGTACAAAGAAGTTGATGGGAAAACACTTCTCGGCTGACCTCAGTAAACTCTGAGGTCATAGAATGAGTGAGATGAGATCATGATGAATAATGTGCTCAGTTGCCAGATTCAGGTCTTACTGAATATAATTAAAATGTTAATTAGAATTAAAAGTAAAACTTGTCACTGACACTGTTCTTGGATGAGCCTTGTACAGAGTTTTGCATTTGCCTACTAATGATACTAATGATGATGATGATTCATAATGAAACGTTCACAGAAAATACAACACTGACTGTAAAGCAATATCTACAGGAACAAGTAAGGCTGAAAAAGTTGTTCGCTTAACCAACGTGCATTCAAATACAATTATAATGAATGTGATTTCTGATACTTAGTTCACATTCTCCTAAAAAATGAATGAATGAAAGTTGGAAATGAATAAAATGAACATCCTGCTCCATGTAACTATTAAGATATTAAACATATTTATTAAACCACAGCAGCCTTGTGGCGTTCATTCAAGTAAAACTTTTACCAGCACCAGTTGCAAAGACTCTGGCTGCACTGGAACAACACTCTATGCTATTACTGGGAGTACGGGGTTTAAAAATAGATGCCAGCGATGCAGCATTACCCTTCAACACTCCCCTGGCCAGCTGGCTTATGCAACAGGACTGATCTGAGCTTCCTGTCAGCCTCTCTGGACAAGGTTAAACGTTGTAGCTATCAGACAATCAAACACGTCAACAACCTAATTGATCCACTTTCGTGCTGACACAAGTACCTAAAGGTTGTGTAAGTTTCAAATCAGTCAAGCAGTTTAAATGATGTTTTTTTAAATCTACTTTACCAATTTTAACTCTTCCTCGTTCGGGGCCTTCCCCCATCACCAGGATGTTAGCTGGTTTCTGTGGGAGAAAGAGACAGAACATTACGAGCTGTTGCGTATACTAAAAATCACTCTGTTTTTAACTTGGAAGTACAATAAATGTAAATGGTTCTAACACACAGTTGGACTGATAATACGTTCAGAATACCCGTGGTATTACAGTATCAGTGGTTCCCTTTGCAGAAACATGTTGAGTGGTTATTGACTGTCCTGTTTTTGTAATGAAGCACACAACCACATGACTATGTCAGTGAGCCATTTTCCGGGAGTGCACTTAAGCCAAGTGATCATACACCCAGGAATGGAGTCAAACACGCTCAAGCAGCTGGGTGTGTTCATCTGGTTTCCAGAGAGAAACTGGAACCACACAAGTTCCAAGAAGTAAAAGCTTTGTTAGCCAACCAAGCTGACTGCCGCCACTTATGTGGACACAAGCCATAGCCCAGCACATGCTGTGGCTTTTCAAATCACCCAATTGATATTGGTATTTAAAATCCTATATTAGTTGTTAGGCTGAGTACATTTCACAATAACAGGAGAACAGGTTGAGTTCTTTTTTGTTTTTAGGTCCAAGCCTTAAAAAACATCCTAGACCAACGATGTTAGGTAGTTCAGAAGCATTCATTTAGATGATGTTTAACCACCGTTTAACCACAAATGCTAAATTTTAGAACTGTGAGTCACTCACAAAGAACAAATCATAAACAAATTAAATTAAAATACAATGAACAGGTGAGGAGAACTAAAACACGTGACGTGAAGTTTTTCACAGATATAGTCGTTTGATCCAAAACTGATTAGTCCTTCTCCTGACCACTTTCAAGTGTTGAAATAGTGCAAACTGAACAAGAACACTGACTTCCTTTTTTAGATTTATTTTTGCCTTTGTTGATAGGGCAGCACAGAGAGTATTCCATTCAGTTTTATATATATATCTGGCGCCAAATCCCAACAACAGTCACCACAAGGCACCTTATATTGTAAGGTAAAGACCCTACAATGATACAGAGAGAGCCCAGAGAAAGCACTTGGGCAAAAGTGGGAAAAAAGTATTTTTGTAAAGATGTTATTACTAAAGGCTACTAGAGTAGCTTTGCATGATTCACTTCTCGGAATAATCCCTAGTTATCTTATACTGGGCCTTGGTGCAGTCCTTCAGTTCATTCTCTGCTTGAAATAAGCTGATCTAGCCTAACTTTCTTTAAGGCTACACTCACTTTAAGCAACTTACTCACTTGTTGGCAAGTGGGCCTTCTGTGGGAGGCAACAAGTGCCATGTGCCACTGTTGATCATATTAGGGATATCCCCTCTATGATGTCACACAGTGCCAAGCATCTCCCAAACAGAAAATTAGGAGGCTGTTGGCTCACACACATTCAGACGTCAACATGTGAAACTGGTCCACTGTGTAAACAGTATATAGCTGGGATGGGAAATAGGGAAATATTAACCTATTACATTTTCACTTAGTAAATATAACAGTAGTTACTGCAGCACAGCAAACTAGACGCTCAACGTTGACATTTAATTAACAAATTGTTAATTTTATAGTGTTCACTGGATTTTTCTGAGCCTGTTGGCTGACGGCGGTTGCTTACTCCCCCAGCTGAAAATTAGATGGATCAGAGTGAAATTAGGAGGCCCCTAAAGCTGAATGGCCACCAATGCATACAACACCCTTCAGAGTCACAGGATGCATTGCTAAAATGAGTAATTAAAACAGCTTTGAATGCTGTTATCTGTGTTTTCCTCTTCAGAAAGGAATGTGGAGCATGAAGAAGTGTTGGTTCAGGCTTTTGCCACAGGGCTCGCGGCACAGCATCTAGGACGCAACACATGAAGGCCGATGTATTTTTCTCACTGCTCTTCAGACCATTCGCTAACTCAACTTCTTGCATATAATTTGCAGTTGTAAGCACAGTGGTTTTAAGTCTCTGAATTACCAGAGGATATAAAATGCATCGGAAAACCTCTGTACGTTTTTTCAGAGGGCAAATAACATCAGTGGGCCCCTGTTTTTGAAGTTTACCTTGTCGTGCAGTAGGATGCAGTAATGCTTGTTGTCAAACTGTCTCCCTGGGTGTTTGAGTGAATGTGAACCCTCTGGCTTGGCAGACTCAGATCTGACTGGCAAACGTATTTTGTTGCCATAGAAACAGCACTAATAATGAGATCTGCTATTCATGCCCACAACATGACACCCCCACGATCGGCAAACACAAAGACAAGCGTCTCTTCAAAGGCCCGAGGAGTTCAGCCCCTCTTTCAAATTCTAAACAGACCTAAGTGAATTAATATGCCTAGCCTGAATGTACTCTTTTTTCTTTTTTTTACCTCTTGAATGTTCTGTAAAAGACCTGAGTGAGTGCCAGTGCCTTCAAAATGCAAAATGAGCATGCAAAAATGAAGTTTGATGTAAATAAGTTCACGTGTCTAATGGAAGGAAAAGCTGAAAAGTAGAAACATGAGTGCAAGAGGGACTGTTTCAAAGAGCAGCAGACCACAGTGATATAAGGAGATGTAATAAATTGATTGAAATATGCACCAAAGTTAGTGAAGCATGCACCAAATTCCTTTTCACACACCCCATATTAAGATTTCCCTTCAAATGCAGCCAGTGAAATTAATCAGTTCCATTTGGACAGTTTCATAAATGGATCGGGAGCCAGGGGAAAATAAACACTCTCCGCCCCACAGAGGATCTGTAAACCCAGTCCTTAGGGACGTGGCCCTCTTTTACAAAATCATTTACATCTTTGTATCAAAAAGTAGGCCACTTCAGGAGCCAAACTTACACACTTACGTAACAGAGTGGGCAAGCTGATAAACAAGCTGAAGCGAAAGGTGACAGCCTACAGGACTCATCAACGACCAACTGTCCAGATAATGAAGCCCCTTTGAGCTATTAGTGCAGTATGCAGTAGTATTAAAGCATGCTTCATCCTTTCACGCAGCCAGTTGGTTGGTTCAACTCTCGTTCTGCTTTTCCTCAAGTAGCTGCTGTTTGTTTACAGTGTGTGGAGTGAGAGTACTCAACCCCTAGGAGCAGTGCTTGGCAACAGCGGGGAGGAAGAAGTCTCATTTAGCCAGAAGGGACCTCTGTCACAACCAGGGTTAGGGAGCACCAGGCAACCGTTTCGAATAGTTGTAGGGTGACGCAAAATACAAGGGGGAGGGAAAAAAGCACTGTATTAATACCAATGCTGCTACAATGAGATATTACTCAAGCTGACAAATCACCTGTAAACAGAGTGAATTAATAACACGCAGACTGCTGAAGCAAGGCAGCGATTAAATCTGTCATGAAAATATGAGGAAATTTGTTTGGTGATAAGGCATTAAGGCTGAACTTGGAGAATTCAAGCCTGACTCATGTTATCATTTACATCTAGACCACTGAGATAAGAGGAAATGCACGCCTGTCCAGGAAAACATTCAGGTCATCTAATTTTAAAAAAAGAACTTGACCCTTGAAAGTGAGCTTTATTAACCCCAGTCCAGTAACAACGCAACGTGAAGGGAAACCAGATGATCCGACGAGGATGTTTCTGGGATTTTGATTAAAAGAGGCCTTCAGTATAAAAAAAAATTCCAGGAGTAATGTTAAAACTGAAATAAGAAAACACAGCTGAAACTGGGCTACGAACAGAACACTTCATGGTCCGGCTGTACCAAATGTCATATTTAACCAACATTGCTTTAAGTTTTTGTTAAATCCCTGTTGCCACAATTCCTTTCCCCTTATGTCTTATCCTTTCCTCCTCCACTGAGATTGGGACTAAGATGTGAGGACAGGAGTTGAGGATGTACAAGATTAGAAAAAGGGGGTAAAAACAACTAAGAACTACTGGAAACCACAGAGACCAGAACACAGAAAAGGAAATAATTGGTGTAGAGTTCTTAAGCTGAAAGTGCATCTGACCTACAGCAGACATTTGTTTAATCAGTGTGCATTCAACGAATAAGTCCTACCAATAGGAATCACCAATCAGACAGTCATGAAGCTCCTGTTTTAAAGAAATATGATCAGAAATTATCTTATGTTTGGATCATTTCCATCATATTTCAATACAGCAGAGCTAATTGCATGCTACTAGCAGCCCAGATATTTTGAAAATTCAGATCTGGCTCTAGTCAAACTCTCTTGCTTTTGGACACTTCTTAAAATCTTAAAAAGGTAAAACAACAATATCTTTCCATTATTAAAGAGTTTCTATATGACACATAAACTGCAGAAATAAGTTAGTTTTAGTGCAAAACACAGATGCTGAGTACAGATTACATTGTTTTACTCGTGTCACTGGATTAAATACCTCTTGGTAATAATAGAAGTAAATAGGTTAATATTAACAATTATAATCTGAATGAGACACCAGATTAGAATTCAACTCATCTATGCAAAACTGAATGAAAACTAAAGCAAACTTCTCAGTGCAAGCACACACGGTTCACTTTCCCACTTTAGACACTGAAAAAAAAATGTGGTTGTGTAGAATTCCACGCCTTGCATGATGAGTTTCTTACAGCCACCCACCCAGTAATATGCATGTAGTATAGCACTGCTGGTTACTATAACAGATGACCTTCAGTAATACCCTAACACACACCACCCCTCTCTTAAGTGATTATTGGTACAGTCCATGGAAATGCATGCCTTTTGCTTTGGCTTGCAGAGTCAGGTTCTTGAATCAGCTATCTGTGCAGAGCGGTGGGCTTGACATCATCTTACATAAGACGGCAAGCACCTCTGATTGGGGGGGGTGGGGGGGGGGTGGGGGGGTGGACGACGACAGAGGAGTAACTGCAAGAGTAAATGGGGGATGGGCTTTGTGACAGTGCAATGCACAGTACATGGATGCTTTCCAGAGAGTCAGAGCATGCTACACTCAAGCACAAAGACATGCTTATGCAACAGCAGAACTATTGCAGCTGTTAAAGATACAGTGGGCAGGAAAACCGTTCCCTGTGTGGCACAATACATGTCTGCTCCTCCCCTCGCATGTATTCACAATACAGCTCATGGGAAGACTTTCACATCTACTTAGACAGCAGTAAGAGGCCTTGGGTAGATTTTTCCATAACGTAGCATCATGTTTGCTACGAGCAGTCTCTCTAATTTCAGTTGTTATTTCTCATGCCCGCGCAGAGACCCGACACAGAGCCAGGCACCTGCACAAAAGACGCTAATCTCACCGATGACAAGAGACAAGAATGAAATTTACGAGTGAGGTTATGTGGCAACAATGGCAGGAAGCCCTGGCAGAGAGACAGCAAAATAACGGCTGCAGCGAAAATAATCGAGGGGCCGGAAATGTTGGTGTGTAGATAAGACTGGTGTGACCTTAAGAGAGCCAAAACATCCACACAGCTACTGTAAGAGAATTCATATTGTGTATATTATGAACTTTGGTGCTTAAGGTTTCCACAAATTTACAAAGTGCTACAAAATAAAAGTCTGTACGAAACATCCTGACATGTTATTTTAAGAGCCTGTCTTTTACTGAAGACATGTTTCAGGCTCACAGAGTCAACATTAATGTTACTACTAACACTTGTGTTTTTCCTACTATGGCAACTGCTGTGAGCAACAGAGACTACTAAAGCCATGCTGGCACACTGTGAGTGCATGATTTGATGGAGGGTTGCTAGTTCACACACACTACAGCACAGCGTATACTCGGCAGCTCTAACTGGTTGTTTCACCTTGTTTTATTTCTTGCTGCAGGCCTAATCAAGGGAACAAATAACGAAAACAATTGTAGTTTGCTGTTCTAACACCTGATTTATGCTTCAGCAGTAAGTCTACGCCATAATCTACAACGTAAGCTGATGTGCACCCTCATCAGGTTGTAGCACAACATTAGGTCGACGCAGCCCGCAGCTATTGTGATTGTCCTGTTCAGCAGTGTCGATTCTTCCTGTGCACTTCCAGCTACTTTTTCACTGCAGTGTTTTAATTTATCAGTAACAGAATAATAATTATCATCTCAGTAAAAGGAATTATAAGGTTATCGGTTCTTAGACTGTCACTACAATCAGCTGTGTCTCCAGCAGGGAAAAAGTGGCACAGTTTACATTACTTTTATTTTTATTACACTATAGAATGAGAGCGCGATGGCAAAGTGGAGACTGCTCCAGGACAGAAACAACTGCTAACACCTTACACCTGCACAGACAGCATGCTAACACTAAGTTAGCCAAGAGCCCAGAGTGGTGTTAAAGCTGAGTAAATGCTGACCCCAGCCCAGCACTGCGATAAAGTGAGCCGTCATTTGTGGCGAAATCAGCCACTGCTGAACTTCAAAGGGTAACAAACTGAAGCCTGTAGCCTCCATTTCTACCTGTTCATGTTTCTAAAATAGAATCACTCTGGTGATCGCTTTAAAGTGCTGGTTTTCATCTTTGCTCTGTGCTGTCGGCTTTGTTTTCATACCTAAATTCTAAGAAAAAAGATCATGAGTCTACTTATATAGGTAGATGAGGTGTTGGTGTGTGGGGCTGTAGCCTGTAGGTTTATATTGTTAAAGAGAGGGAAGAGAAATACCTCCAACATCCACGAAGCATGTAATGATTTGCATGAGTGTAACGTCACTGATATGCTGCTTAGAGATGGGGGCAACTCGCAAAGTGGAGCCAATGAGGATTGATAAGTGATATTGACAATGGAATCGGAATTGCTAAATTCCTATCAATTCCCATCCCTCCTTGTAAGGAGGAATTTAATACTACCGTGTTTTGTATTTTATCTAAATGGTCTGTTTCATAGGATTCACACAAAGAATCCTGAATTTTGTTGGAGTTGTTTGTTGTTGTTTTCTTTTCTTTCTTTTTTTTTTTACCCCAGGGTCTTGTTTTTAAGGTGTGATTTATCTGACAACTGAGGCAAAGGCCACTGTATACAACATAACAGCAAATATGGCATGTTTCTGTTGAGTGAAGTGAGGGTGTGCAGGATTAATGCCGGACTAAGCAAACAGATGATGAAGTCAACTAGAGCAGAGGCTATGGATAGCTATAACCCTCAGCAAAGACACTATTCATAGATTTAATCCTGACTGGTAAAAAGGTTGGCCCGAACAAAAAGAAACATCAAAGGAGAAAAAAGCATGAATGAGGACAACAAACAGCTGCTGCAGTGGACAGTTTACAGCTTACATGCTGGGACCTTCTCATCATAGGTGCACATGAGTACGTCAGTGGCCTGTCCACAGTACAAACACATGTGAGGAGCCATAACATGACTGGCTGAGAACACAAACATTTATGGTCTCGTCACTGACGCATTTACAGCATCCAAACTGTAGAAACTTTTATAGATACCTTGTGGATCACCAACAGACTGAAATACCTACTTGATCCGTTCAGGTTTGCATAATGTGCTGTCAAGACACCACATGACTACAAAGGATCGTTTGGGATTACGTAAGAGTTGACAACCGGACATAAAGAAAACGGAACCCATAGACAGATGCTTGAACTGTTTGGGAGCTCTGCCCTTTGACTTCTGAACCTGATTTATCTAAAGCCAAAAGCTTAGCTAACTTTCGCTTAAACAGTGTAATCTCAGTGAGCCAGTCTTACCAGAGCATTATCTGGAAAAAGGACTCAGTGCAGCCCATCTGACGTCAAAGCAGCAATGGCAGTAATCAAATCAAAGTTTCACCACATAATCTGCTGTTTGGTTAATTATACTTTTTCATCCACAAGCAAAAGTGCACATGGTCCTCAGTGGTGAGTGACAGATGCAGGGAGGCAGAGAGAGGCAGGGGAGATGCACTTACAGATGGGCTGTGGGAGTTTGCAGTGCTGAGTCATATGTTGGAAATTGTTCCAGTTCTGCTTTTTCTTTCTTTAACATGTGACAGATCTGTTTTCTCAGAAGGTGCCTGGAGCCACGTTGACTGGTTCTTTTCGGTGGTACTAGCATAACAAAACTGTATCTCCAAACAGACTGTCAGAAATCAGGTAATATACACAGCGACCTCCCTTCAACCAAAGCCCTGTGGGAAAAGCGAGGAGAACAGAGTCTCACAGGAACCACGTGTGTGTTGGAACCAGGTTAAAGGGTAGACGGGAGTCAGAAAGCACTCAGAGTTCAGGTCATTGTGCTTCTTCCAACAAATAAAATCATCATAACACATCACACGAAGACATAACAACGAAAGGCAGTGAAATAACACAGCTCTGCTCGGTGGAATCGTTCCGTGGGAACGAGTTCTGTGAGCAGTAGATATAGTAGAGTGGACAGCCTTCAGATAAGAAGTTCAGATATTTTCTCCCTAAATTTTCATTCCTAACAGTAAGATGGTCACACTATTTTATTTTCATTTCCTAATTGTTATCTAACACCTGTTGCAGGAAGGTTTTACTTCCAGTATCAGTGGATTTTTAGCTTTTCAAACTGCTTAGCTTTAGTAGTTTAAGCAGTTTGAGTTTGTTTTTTTATTTATAAAAATACGTGGTGGTGGTGGGGTTCTTTGTTGTTTCAGATAAAAGAAGGAAGTATGTTATTATATTTAACTTCATACCTAGCGTTTCCTTTCAGTTTCTCAATTTTAATAACCTTGGTTAATCACAATGCCTTTGGAAACATATGTATGGAGTGGGTAAGTGTCTGTAAAGGGAAATGAGAGCACTGAAGCTAATATAGCCACTCACCAGATCCCTGTGGAGCACCCAGTTGGCATGGAGGTAATGGATCCCATCCAGGATCTGATACAAGAGAGACTTCACCATCCCTCGGGGCAGCTGCATAGGCTTCTTATTGGCCTTGGAGGCGCGGTGGAACTTGATGATGTGCTGTGAAGCAAAGAAAGGGTTTGCCTCACTTATGCATGCCTCATCAGATGGAATAAACACAATATCTACAAAACCACCTCCAGTTGTCTCCTTTTCATACTTTCCCCAGAGCACCAAAAATATGAGTGAACAAATAAAACATTTGTAACAATCCAGAGACACTGCGGCTGCTGTTTATACACAATATTAACGGTTTAGGGCACAGTGCTGAATCTTAATGTAAACATCATTAGGTAACCGTTTCTGTAGCACGAGGTTTTCTGTCATTCATTAATCATATGAACAGTTCTTGCTAGAAGTAATGGCGCAGAGACTCACCCACAAGTCGTGTTCGGCGTAGTCAAAGAGGAGCCAGACCTTTCTGTCACTGTGGGACAGGAACACTTTCTGGAGGGCGATCACATTTGGGTGTTTCAGTTCTCGTAACAGCTGGAACACACAGTGGAAAGGTCTGATTAATGTTTGATGTCAGGTTTGTGCATCACATATGCTCATCTGATAACGATGTAACAAGTGGCGAAAAGCACAAAATCAAGAAATAAGAGCTGTCGTGACAGAAAAAAATGTTAACTTTTGCATCTTCAAGAAAACAGCAAAAAGGAGCTGGAGGAATAAAAGTAAAATGGTAGACAAGAACAAAGTGTCGCCTGTCCTCACACACCTTAAATAATCTTGAATTGCCCCCAAAAAAGACAAGGGATGATGGGTAATTACATTATCGTGCCCTTTAGACAGGCCCACGGGGGTGTTTCAGTCAGCGAATAGACTGAATTCAAACATGACTCTCACCTACAGGGTGAATTACTCATTAGTGCATGCTAACATATAGGGCTGAACGATTATGGAAAATAATCTAATTGCGATTTTTTGCCCCAATATTGCGATTGTGATGCGATATGCGATTATTTTTTAAGGTCTTTGTCTTCTGTATTATTAAACAAAGACAAGCAATACATCATATAGTATGGCCAATACTATATTACATTAATTTTAAACTGTTCTTTCCTGGAAGACAGACCTCTGTTATGATGACATGAGGTGATGCATGAATTGATGACTGACATTTTTATTTAACTTCTTCAATCACAACAGTATATTTGAACATACACAATAGTTTATTTTTAGCTTACAAACATCTGAGCATAAAGTGCTGACAAGGAACCCTGGTGTAAACATTAAAATGAAAGTCAGTACAATGTGCAGATTGCAGAAATATACATTAAAAAAAATCAGTGGCTTTACCACACTCAGTTTTTCGACATCTGTGAACTACTAGACAGTCATTCAATTAAAAAATAATATTAAATAAATAAAACTAATAAATAAAAAATACACACATCTTACTGATCTCTGCAGTCAGTAACATTACACATAAAGTGCAAACATAATAGCAATTGTATAAACACACACACAAACACGCCTTTAAAGTTTAAAGGCGTGAAATTGGACGGTCTAGCCTTCTGAATCAGAAGGCTAGTTCTGATTAGCGTCACCGCTGTCTCGGTGGAGTTTAATAAACTCGGCCGTCTGCTTCTTGCTATCTAAAATATAACCAGACACTGGTGTAAATTCTCGACTGTCTCATACTTCTGTTTAATAAGTTTTCTGTTTGACGTTTAGTCAGCTGTGTGAAAACCAAGGAGGAACCCACCTGGGGGATTAATAAAGTTTTATTTTATCTAATCTAATAACTTTAATCTCAGCCAAACCGATTTACTCACGAACAAACAAAACACTGAAAAAAGCCCAACAATAACATTTTTAGGTTGTCTAAGTGACTTATATATCACGTTTAACCCGAGCAGCGAAACTCCGCGGTGATCTGAAAATGATGTGCCGGGAGTTGTGCCGTTCTCGGCCGCATCAGTAATCCTCGAGCTCCCGGCTAGCTGTCGAGCTGGTGGGTAGCAGACGCCTCTGAAAACGTCGAAGCACTTTTGCAAATATGGGATATCTTGATAAACCGAGCAGATATTTGATGTTTACACAACTACTTTCTCGCCTGAAAATATGTTAAAAGTTTATTTTGTGACCCAGAAAGATTAGTATGAGTAATTTTAAAACTTAGCAGCGGCCGCCATTGCTGGAAACTGGAGTTTGGCTGGGCCGCGCTATGAATTCTGGGATATGGTAGTAATTTGGACAGTCTTATAATCGCAGTATAATCACAGCCTTTGCGGTTAGAAAATTGCACTTGATCATGTCGCGATATTATCGCAAATGCGATATATCGTTCAGCCCTACTAACATAACTGTTTTTGTCATTCACCTCCATCACAAACAGAGAATAAAGTATTCAGATGCACACAGTGGCTGACCTGAAACCAAAAGGTAAATATCAAGGAAATGTACTGGGGAGTAAGACTAAACACTATGAGAACACATTTCCGCCATAAGTAGTTTTTTGTTTTTTGTTTTTTAAATCAAACACCTAAAAGGAGGTACAGCTTCAGCCCTCTAATTCACACTCCAAGAGTAACTAAGGCTGAGGCTAAAATACTTCACGGCTTTCAAACTGGGTCATACACTCACAGGGAAAAGCTCTAATTTCACAGAGAAACCACTAACACAAATCCACAGTTACACTGCTTTCTGAATAGGACTGTACTACTATTACCTTCTTAAGTCATCATATAAAGCATCTTCATTTAAAAAATTGCTATATAAATATATATATTAATATTTATATGGTCATGTGAAAAAGAATGTTGTCACAGGACTACTTGCACATGATTGAACAGCAGAACCATCCTTTACAACATGGACGAATTTAACCCCACTATTCTTTAAAACATTCCTTTAGTTCACTGCAGACTGCACGGTGGTGTTTAACAAGTCCTTTTCACATATCTGCACCTACAGCTTGTAGAATTTCAAAAATGTTTGTTTTGACACTTGCAGTCACAGTTTGTCCCATTTTCTGTTTCAGAGAATTACAAACATTTTAACAAGTTCCACTCACACACACACACACACACAGACACACTTGATACAGATTTCTCGAATGTAAAAAGATACAAAACTAATCTTTCATTCGTCTCTAGTTTGTACTGGACGTCTTCACATCACTTCACATGTATTTATATCCTTGTGGGGACATCTCATTTACATCATGCTTTCCCTAGCTGATTACCCTAACCATCAAAAATGAATGCCTAACCTTAAACATTTCCACATCATTCCATACCTAAACCCATTAACACCTAACCTGTCCAGAGGTTCAGTCAATGAGCTCGTCAATAGCTTCAATGCTAAAATGTTAAATGTTATGGACACAATTGCTCCCATTAAAGTGAAGGTTATCTCTGGAAGGAAAAAGTCTCCATGGAGAAACTCCACACTGGTGAAAAATGAAAAAGGAGTGTGTAGGAAAGCCGAGCGCAGATGGAGAAAAACAAATCTCCAGGTTCATTATGACATCTATAAAGAGAAACTTCACAACTATAATTTACAACTGAGGAGTGCAAGGAGGTCCTATTTCTCTGACATCATCACCAAAAACAGTCATAATGCTCGGGTCTTATTTTCTACAGTTGACACCGAAAAACTGTTTAAACACCATCAAACAGTTTCACCCTATTAACAGCAAAGACCTGGAGGACATCTTAGGTCAACTGAACTCCTCCTCTTGCTGTTTAGATGTCCTGCCAACAAGTTTTTTCAAAAAGGTCTCAAAGACTTTGGAGTCAGACCTGTTACTGATCGTCAACCTTTCTTTAATGTCAGGTGTGTTTCCAGAACCACTAAAAACTGCTGTAATTAAACCTATACTGAAAAAGGACAATCTTGACAAGACGCAAATGAACAACTACAGGCCGATCTCAAATCTCCCATTTTTAAGTAAGATCATTGAAAAAGCAGTTTCTCAACAGCTCAATTACTTCTTAAAACAGAATAACTGCAGGTTTTGGACAGAACCACAGCACTGAAACCGCTCTGACCAAAGTGTTTAATGAGATATGTCTGAATACAGACAGTGGAAAAATGACAGTCTTAGTTTTATGTCTGTGAAGGTTCTCAGTCATCCAGGTCATCGTAGTCAAAGGAGCTTGCAAAGAAAAGCGTCTGGACTTCAAGTTACTTGAAGACGTTTCACCTCTCATCCGAGAAGCTTCTTCAGTTCTAAGGTCAAATGGTGGAGAGTCCCAGATATAAACCTAGTGGGAGTATCCCCCCACAGAGGGACAAAAGGACCCCCTGATGATCCTCCAATCGCCTGAGCCAAGGTGTGAAACTGGGTGTGGGTCCCAATCAGCCAGAGTTTCGGGTGAGTTCATTGTGAAATCTGGTCCCACCTTATCATGCGAATTCCTGAGATCAGATGGCCCAGGATGTGAGTGGACGTTAAGGCGTCTGGGGAGGGATCTCAAAACTGGATTATAGATGGCAGAGAGTTGGTGTCGTAAACCACCGCCTCTGTTCAAAGATGGTCGCTCACAGTGGACATAGATGGCTTCTTTCACTCCTCTTTCAAACCATCTGTCCTCTCTGTCCAAAATGTGAACATTGGCATCCTCGAAAGAGTGTCCTTTATCCTTAAGATGCAGACTTTAAGAACGCCCATTTAGGATAGCCGCATGTTTTAAGTGCGGCTATCAAAACGTGCACAACACAGAAGAGCCACCTCCACAGGACAAGACTCAGCAGTTCATCTGCATCTTAAGGATAAAGGACACTCTTTCGAGGATGCCAATGTTCACATTTTGGACAGAAAGGACAGATGGTTTGAAAGAGGAGTGAAAGAAGCCATCTATGTCCACTGTGAGCGACCATCTTTGAACAAGGCGGTGGTTTACGACACCAACTCTCTGCCATCTATAATCCAGTTTTGAGATCCCTTCCCAGACGCCTTAAAGCCCACTCACATCCTGGGCCATCTGATCTCAGGAATTCGCATGATAAGGTGGGGCCAGGTTTCACAATGAACTCACCTGAAACTCTGTCTGATTAGGACCCACACCCAGTTTCACACCTTGGCTCAGGCGATTAGAGGATCATCAGGGGGTCCTTTTGACCCTCTGTGGGGGGAAACTCCCACTAGGTTTATATCTGGGACTCTCCACCATTTGACCTTAGAACTGAAGAAGCTTCTCAGATGAGAGGTGAAACGTCTTCAAGTAACTTAAAGAAGTCCAGACGCTTTTCTTTGCAAGTCTTAGTTTTACTGGATCTCAGTGCAGAATTTGATACAGTTGACCACAACATATTACTCGACTGGAGAACTGGGCAGGTCTTTCAGGAACTGTACTAAACTGGTTCAAAACATACTTAGAAAACAGGAAATACTTTGTATCAATAGGTAACTTCACATCTGAGCAGACAAGTATCGCATGAGGAGTTCCCCAAGGTTCCATCTTGGGACCCCTTCTGTTTAACATTTACATGCTCCCACTGGCACAGATTATAAAGAACAACAAAATAAACTATCATAGCATAACTATGCAGATGACACACAAATATATATCACAATGTCACCAGGAGACCGAGGCCCTGTACAGGCTCTTGATAAATGCATTGAGGAAATTAATGACTGGTTGTGCCACAGTTTTCTCCAGCTAAACAAAAACAAAACTGAAGTAATAGTCTTTGGTGCCAAAGAAAAACAATTACAGGTCACCAGAGCACTTCAATCTATACACCTAAAAACCACAAACCAGGCGAGAAATTTGGGTGTAGTGATGGATGCAGACCTAAACGTAGAAAAACACATTAAGACAATAACATTAAGACAATAACAAAAGCTTACTATCACCTCAAGAATATATCACGGATAAAAGATCTGATGTCTCAACAGGACCTGGAAAAACTAGTCTATGAATTCATCTTTAGCAGGCTTGACTACTGTAACAGCATCTTTACAGGTCTACCTAAAAAAAATCAGTCAGACAGCTGCAGCTCATTCAGAACTCTGCTGCTCGAGTCCTCACTAAGACCAAAAAAGTGGACCACATCAGTCCAGCTCTGAGGGCTTTACACTGGCTGCCTGTCCGTCAGAGGATAGACTTTAAAGTTCTGATGCTGGTCCATAAAGCTCTGAATGGTTTAGGACCAAAATACATCAGTGACCTCCTGACCCAGTATGAACCTTCCAGATCCCTCAGGTCATCTGGATCCGGTCTTTTATCAGTTCCCTGAGTCAGAACCAGACACGGAGAAGCTGCATTCAGCTTTTATGCTCCATATATCTGGAACAAACTCCCAGAAAGCCTCAGATCACCTGAAACACTCAGTTTATTTAAATCCAGGTTAAAGACTCACCTGTTCTCAGCTGCATTTGAATAAAACACCAAATCCACACTTTTAAGCTTAAATTTCAAAACTTACATTTTAACTACTGATTTTATCTACTGTTCTGATTTTATCTACTTTTTTTTTATTCAATTTTAAATCATGCTTTTTATTTGTTTTTGTTTTTAATGTCTCTGTGAAGCACTTTGAATCACCTTGTTGTTGAATTGTGCTATATAAATAAACTTTCCTTGCCTTGCCTAAACCTATCCCCAGTGTTGGGTAAGTTACTTTAAAATAGTAACTTAGTTACATTACTAGTTACTTCTCTCAAAAGTAACTCAGTTACTTCAAGTTACTCGTTACTTTCAAAGTAACTAGTTACTAGGGAAAGTAACTTTGGTTTTACTCAGAATTCTCTTGTTAATGTGTTTCTTCCATAACTTTGCCAGTCTTCTAGCTTGCTTACTTGCCACAAGTGCACTGTGCCACCTACCAATAGAAAGGAAAAGATAATGTGCATATTTCCACGAGAGAAATCCCACGCCTGGACCGTCATTGACTGCTGCCATGATTCTAGCCTACGTCACAGAGTCATGTGCGCCTTTTACATCCAACACAAAAACTGCAGTCGTGGTGCTTTCGATTGTACTCAGAACTTGGAAATTCTGCCTTCTGAATAGGAAGATGTAGGTAACACCAGACTGCAGATGAGCTGCATACAGAGCTGGACTGGGACAGAAAATTGGCCCGGACATTTTGACTAGAGACTGGCCCACCATCATAGGAAAAATCATAAAGCCTTTGAATGAAAATAAACACTGTTGTGACAGTGATGTTCACTGTCTTGATGGTATATATGCATCAATCTATCAATCGTTTGTTGTAAGATTCAGATAATTATTTTTTAAAAGCTAGACATTTTAAATGAGAATAAGAAAGAAAAATATTTCTTTGTGCCCCCTTTTCCCTGTTAATGCCCTGGCAACACTTTGCTAGATCCGCCCCTGCACAGTTACCAGCTGTCAGCTACCTAAAAAAGGATCCTGGGGTTATTTGTCTCTCAGAAACAGTTCATAACTTCCCTTCAACTCATTCATGTCACCTAAAAGGTAAACCTGTTTCTCCATCACCTGTTCAGCTCTGATGATCCAGTAAGGACATCTCCTGGTTTCATCTTCATGTTTCCCTCTCACCACATATCCAAACCGACATCCTGACCAGCAGCTTTTGCAGCTGTGGCTCCAGCAAACATCAGCTGATACTAGAAATTAATATTAAATTCTAACAACAGCTGATCAAGCTTAAACGTGCTGCTGTTGTTTAGCGCGACATCCGCTGGTTTCCTCTTTCTGGCGCAAAGTGAGCGATAAACAAACAAGAGAGCCGATCAGGTGATCATTGATCAGTTTTCATGATTGAAGTAGAAACGGGAGAGGGAGGGGGGAGAATGAAAGAAGAAGAGGCAGCTGTGCAGCAAAGACACAGAATAACTCCAGCTTTGTGCCTTTTTCATTGTAGCTGAATTACGGGACAAACTGTTCCTTTTCACCTCAATACGAAACGCGTAATATTTTCTCTGAATACCAGACGGGACGGTTGGCAACTCTAATAACTTATGAACAAAATAAAGTGCAACATCATTAACTTCATAGCACCACCCAGCTGTATAGAAACTCCGTCATGCTAGCTAGCACGCAGTACGGAAAAAGTCAGAATAACGAAAATAAACTGCACCTAAACCTGGTTCATATCTGACCCAGAGAGACTGCAGGTCATAACTTCTTACCTGAAGTTCAGTTCACACTTGGACCGGTGGCCGCCTCGGGTCTCTTTTCCTTCTGCGTCCCTTTTCCTTCATCCACCTGCTGGCCTCCACCACTTGCTAATGTTACTGAATCTGTGGAAGCTCCACGATAGCCACCACACGAAGTAACGAGTAACGACCCTATCTAAATCCCAGTAACGACTAACGCGTTCCTGATTTTGGCATAATAACTAGTTACCGTGCTCGTTACCACAATAATAACGTAGTTACTGTAACGCGTTACTTAATAACGCGTTAGTCCCAACACTGCCTATCCCTAACCTAATTATAACCCTAACTGTAACTAAAACTGCATTTTGAGTATCAAAAATGCCTTCAAACTGGGAACTGGGATTTTGGTCCCCATAAGGGCTGTTGGTCTAGTATAGTAAACTTCCAATTTCTGGTACCCACAAAGATATTAATACACACACACAAAGTGAGAGAAGTCATATAGAGCCCAACGGATTTTTGGGGGGTTCCTTTTTGTTAATGAATTTATTTTCTGGTCTATATAAGCTAAAAAAAAAAATTATTTTATCCAAATTGACGGCTTCAAGTGTCTTCTTTAACTCAACAAACTGAAATAAGTAAGGTTTCGATTTATGTATGCCATGAAGCAAATCATGGTTTACAGCACACACAGCTAACTACCTAAATCAACCACAGAAGTATTCACATGATCGAAAATGGATAATAAGATTCTACCCAGTAAATACACATCAGATCAATTAGAATATTTCTCACTATACCCTCAAGGTAGGCAAGAATAGCTCTATCTCAGAAAACGGCAGAGAGGGGTACAATACTGGAATTGTATCCAGGCTATTTGGTTTTGCCTCATATGGGGAAATGAGGTTTGTGTTTAATAACAGCCTTAATCCACATGCTATAATGGGGCATTGTGATAGTAAGCTTGGGCTTAGGGCTTGAATCCCCCCATGCACTACAGCACCACTTTAAACCACCACTTAGGCCGCGTGCTGAACGAGGCAGACCCAGTACGACTTTGTGATCACTGACTCTATGCGAGACCACGGTTAAACACAAAGTCCATAGCTGACACAGATTAGAGACTATGGGCTAACCCCTGTATTATTTAATAACCCACTCCCATAGGTTAACTCCTGATGATTTTGATATGTTAACTGACAGCTGGGACAGACTCCAGCCCAGACGTGGAGAGGTTGGAGCATGAAGCAATGGCTTCATGGTAACTTGTTAACTAGTTAATTTAAACAATTATTTAGCAAAAGTTGTACAAACACAAAAAATACCCCCCAAAAGTTTCCTCCACAAAGGAAAAAAAAAACATGACAGAAGCCACATTTGCTAAAATAAGTCACAAAATACACATTATCCTATTTACATTCAACATATCAGCACTTAAGTGAGGTTCAGGCTTAGCTTACACTTTAGACACATTGTAAACAAACACAGCATCAAATGGACGTGTGCTGTATTAATCCCTGGCTGCTAAAATCTGCAGGCCATGCATCCTTGGCCAAGATGCTAAACTCTGATTGCTCCCAATTCATTCATCGTGTAAGTCTGTGTGAATGTGTGTATGAATAAGACTTGTTATTTAAAGCGTTTTGAGTGCTCAAAGAACCAGAAAAACACCGCTAGCAAGTAAACATACATGTAAACAATGCAGATTAGCAAACAGCACAAGCTATACTTTTATAAATGTTTGGCAAGGAAGAAAATGTCCCCAGTGTGTTTGTAAAGCCCCAGGGATACAAACATGTTCTCGTGAGTAACCAGGGATGTACACACAAAAAATTTGTCACATGTTTGCCCCACAATAAACCTGGTTGGTAAAAGAAGATTTATGGATTCATGTTGATTGACACTGTCACCTCAAGAAGGTTCCTGGTTTGAATCTCCTGGTAGTCTAACTTCACAATTCACAAAGGGAAACTGGTTCTTGAGTGTCACAGGTCACAAAACATTGTTCTGCTCATCTGCTGTAGGTAAGAATATACTGCCAATATCTGAGTAAAGGAAGTGGTTGACGGTGTAAAATTTACCAGTCCAAACACCATGGCCACCCTTCATTGACCCACTATCAAAGGCAACATGAAGTAACAACCATTTCTCTACTTGGCTTCACATGACAGGAACAAAACAGCACGAGATGCACTGGTGTATGTACAAAATATGGTTATCTCTCGTGTAAATAAAGTTTTTCACAGGGAGCTTCACTTTGCAACCTGCTGACAAAATAACACAGAGTCCTGGGAAAACACTAACACAGGTCACAATCACGCACGTCTATAATCCTGGGAGAAATCCAGAGGTCCTCTGGGAAAAAAACTTTAAATTGCAGAAAATCTTGTGACCAGGCCATTTAGGCCACACGTGCTGGGATGGTGGGCTCGCCCTAAATCGTCACCACATTGAACAGCTTTCTGCTGCAAAAACCTGCTGATTTTAAACTCACTGAGTATCTGAATAAAAGCTGAACTACAAACTTTTGCCCACATTTCACTACATAAATTGATCATTATGTGTAAAGTAAATGGGAAAAAGAGGGATAAGATAAGATAAGATAAGATAACCTTTATTAGTCCCACACGTGGGAAATTTGTTTTGTCACAGCAGGAAGTGGACAGTGCAAAAGTTATGAGGCAAAAATTAGAATACAATAAGAATAAATACAGTACACAACTGTACAGAATAGAATAAAATAAAATACTATATACAGTAGAATAAAATAAAATAAATATACAATAAGATAAAAATAGAATACAAATACAAATACTATATACAACTGAGTAAAAATACAACGATGACAGAAAGGATTATTGCACTTAGTATTATTGCATATGTATGGATGTGTGTGCTTGATCAGTTAAAGTCTTTATTATGGAGTCTGACAGCAGTGGGGAGGAAAGACCTGCGAAATCTCTCCGTCCCACACCGTGGGTGCCGCAGTCTCCCACTGAAGGAGCTGCTCAGTGCTGTCACAGTCTGCTGCATGGGGTGGGAGATGTTGTCCATCAGGGATGACAGCTTAGCCGCCGTTCTCCTGTCACTCACCACCTCCACTGGGTCCAGAGGGCATCCTAGAACAGAGCTGGCCCTTCGGATCACCCTGTTCAGTCTCTTCCTGTCCCCAGCAGAGATGCTGCCGCCCCAGCAGACCACGCCATAAAAGATAGCAGAAGCCACAACAGAGTCATAGAATTTCTTCAGGAGTGGGCCCTCCACTCCAAACGACCTGAGTCTCCGCAGCAGGTACAGCCTGCTCTGCCCTTTCCTGTAGAGGGCGTCTGAGTTATGAGTCCAGTCCAGTCTATTGTTCAGATGAACACCAAGGTACCTGTAGCTGTCCACAGCCTCAATGTCCATACCTTGGATGTTCAGTGGTTGCAGTGGAGAATGCTTGTGCCTGCGGAAGTCTACCACCAGTTCCTTGGTTTTACTGGCGTTGATCTGGAGGTAGTTCAGCTGGCACCAGTCCACAAAGTCTTGGGTCAGACCTCTGTACTCCTTGTCGTCCCCATCAGTGATGAGGCCGACTATTGCAGAGTCATCAGAGAACTTCTGCAGGAAGCACTGGGTGGAATTGTGGGAGAAGTCTGCAGTGTAGATGGTGAAGAGGAACGGAGCCAGAACCGTTCCCTGTGGGGCCCCCGTACTGCAGACGACCCTGTCCGACACACAGCCCTGAGTCCTCACATACTGTGGTCGGTCGGTGAGGTAGTCCAGGATCCAGGTAGTGAGGTGATGGTCCACTCCAGAGTTCACCAGCTTGTCCTTTAGAACCGAGGGAAGAATGGTGTTGAAGGCACTGGAGAAATCAAAGAACATGATTCTCACAGTGCTTCCAGCGGTCTCCAGGTGAGCGAGGGAACGATGTAGGAGGTGAATCAGAATCAGAATCAGAATCAGAATGGGTTTATTGCCAGATGTTGAGGTTTACAACATTAGGAAATTGCTGCGGTGCTTCAGTGCAGACAATAAGAATTAAAGTGCTATGTAGAAAGAAAGATATGTGCATGAGATATACATGAGATATATACATGAAAATAAGAATTATGAGTGCTACGTAGAATGACGGCATCATCCGCTCCAATGCCAGGCTGGTAGGCAAACTGAAGTGGGTCCAGTGATGAGCTTATTAGGCGCCGAAGCTGAGCCAGGACCAACCGCTCCAGGGTCTTCATCAGGTGGGATGTCAGAGCCACCGGCCTGTAGCTGTTGAGGTCCTTGGGGCGTGAAGTCTTTGGCACTGGTACAACACAGGAGGTTTTCCAGAGCTGTGGGACTCTTCCCAACCTCAGGCTCAGGTTGAAGAGGTGCTCCATCACCCCACACAGTTGGTCCGCGCAGGACCTGACGACCCTCGAGCTGATGCCATCTGGACCCGCTGCCTTCTTGCCATTAATCCTCCTCAGTTCCCTCCTAACCTGGGTGGTTGAGAGAGACAGGCTGGAGCCTTGTGTTGAGTGTGTATTGGATGCTGTTGTTGGGGGTGGGGGGGAGTGAGCAGGGTGAATAGAGGAGGTGTGAAGTGTCTGAGGTGGAACAGCAGCAGTGGGGGTGGGTGAGTCTGCAGCCGATGTTGCAGACTGCCTCATGGCTGAGTCAAATCTGTTGAAGAAATGATTCAGTTCATTTGCCCACCTCACATCCCTCCCAGGCAGAGAGTTCTGCTGTTTGTGGCCCGAGATGGTTCTGAGGCCTCTCCAGACTTCACCAACGTTGTTTTGTTGAAGCTGGTTCTCCATCTTCTGCCTGTAGCTCTCCTTCCCATTCCTTATCAGTCCCCTCAGCTCTCTCTGCACCCTTTTCAACTCCTCTTTGTCTCTGGATTTGAAGGCCCTCCTCTTCTGCTTGAGGACGGTTTTAATTTCTGGGGTAATCCAAGGTTTGTTGTTGGAGAAACACCGTACAGTCCTGGTAGGTACAGTGTTATCCACACAGAATACACAGAACCAAAGATCTGACTGTTTGGCCTTCAAAGTGAAATAGGTCAAAGAAAAAAAAGCAAAACCCACTCAGTGGTTTCTAAATATGTGAAGCTAAACCAGATTTAGTCCACTTCGAACAAGCTCACCCGAGAACCAACTGGGTGCACGTCATTGAGCATCACATGACATTTTGAATTTCCATCTATTCTGCATCTGACGTCTAAGACAGGACATCTACCATTGTCAGCAGTGGGTTAGAATGAAACCATTGCTTTGTTTCTAGTGCAGCTGTTATTCAGTATCTGGGATCACATTTCTGTAAACCACTCATAGCTCTGTTCCAAGAAATCAACTTTTAGTTTCACATTTTACCTAAAAATGTGGTTGCATGATGGTGGCATGAGTGGTACTGCTGCCTCACAGTAAGAAGGTTTCTGGTTTGAATGTGGAACTGGTACTGTGCAGCTACACAGCACCAAGAAGTGCTTGTTACGGGTGACTGGTGACTGGTATTTGTACTTGGTAGGGAGCTGGAATGTTTGAATTCCTACTGCTAAACATTATTATGACTAATACTGACTGACACATTCTTTCGAAAGACTAAACTAGAATTAATCTGATAGATTTCACCTGACCTCGATGGTCTGTTTTGGCTACATCTCAGACTTCACATTAGCGTCTCAAAGTGCATAACACTGACAGAAGGTTTGGCGAGCAACAAAAGGCCACAAGAAAAGCAGTTGTGCCCTGGATCTTGCTGCTTGTGAGGACTGAATAACAACTTTTCTTGTGTGGCTGGCAGGCAATAGATCCACTTCAGGCTGCTTCGTGCCTGCCACTGGTTAGAGACAAACACTGCAACTCTGTCTACGGGGGGTGATGGGCCGGGCCTTCTCCCTCCACAAAGAACAAAAGTGGCGGCTACAGGCTGAGCCAGACGGCAGCAGAGCAGCAGCCATTTGGTGTTCTTACAGTATAAATACTACTGACTAGAGAGTAGGATGCAGCTGCACCTATAACTAATGATGCATCACATCAGAAGAATATTTCCTTACCACAACAACAGCTGTCCCTGTGCATGTATGCTCTGTGCTTTACCAGGTTTTATTTCTTTAGATGAATCTTAATCATGAAAGAAAAGCCACCCCTTTCGAGGACAGCAGGACACCAGCACTCATTTTGCCCCTAGCAACCATCAGCTACCAACACCCTGTACAAATACAACTAAAGTATGTTCCTGTTTGCACAGCGATTGCCAGGACTGGCCGACGTGGGCCAGAAAACACACAAGCCCGTCTCATCGATAAGGCAGTCAGAGATTATAAAAGCCCATAATATTATATTTCTACCCTTCAGCCACTTTATTACTGTGGAATGTTCTTGGAGTAGATCATTATTACTGCGTGAATGATTGCACACTTATCTAAACATGAAGGAAGGCTAACGAAAACAAAATAACATCCTTCAGTTATATTATCTGGCGTCTGTGTGCCCACAAGTGCTGCTATGCCAGAAGGGAATGTTTATGAGGGCAGGACATTTAGCTAAACAAAAGCCATTGTGACCCAACAGGGGAAACAGCTCGTTTTATGGAAATAATAAAATCCAGGAACAATGTTTCAATTCATGAAGGTCAAACATAATGAAGGGAACAGATGTGAAACAGCAGGTGGGTGAAAATAAATAAGCCATGACAGATTTTGGCGCACTTTGATAAAAATTGGAACAAAAAAAAGAAATTATTTCATATTTTAACAGAACCATACTTGGCCGTTACTTATTCAGTTTTTGCTATGTTTTGCTCATCCACCAACAACTGCTCACTGGCTACTTACTTTGTAAGTATTTGGTAATAGACTACAAAGAAACTCAGTCATAACATCATAATATAAAAAGACTGTCAGAGCTGTTTACACCTCCCCATTTCTCCAGTTCCTAAGATAATGACTATGAGAACAGATTATAATTAAAAGACAATCTGGCTAAGTGAACACAAATCATCTTATTTGCTGAGATGCTATTATCTGTCAACAAGAGAAAACATAACACATTTGACTCAACAAATAAAATTTAATATCAGAAGTGTATCCTGTGCTGGATTCATTTGGGGGTTCCTAAAGTTTATGCACAGCTTCCTGACCATACTTAAAGTGCCAACAGACTCGGCCAACCAATGATGCTGTACCACACTGCCCAGATCTATCATGTTTTTGGCTTTCTTTGTCACCTGTGACAAGAAGGCTTTCCACAGAGAGCCCTTAGTAATGTCACACACTCAAAAAAAATGAATGAGGTGGATTGTTCAGTGTATATTAATTATTTATTTTCATTTTACTTAAAATATATGTTTTTGTTAAGTTAACATATGTTTTTCTAATCAAGTCTACGTAATTGTGTCTATTATTCAACGTACATAATACTAATGTGTTACTTGATCGCATAACATTTAAGTTAAGTCAATTAGGATCGATATACCTTGTATATCCACAAGGTGACAGTAATGCAAAAACAGTTGTAATGAAACCGCACAGAACAAGAAGGTTTCACGGCTTGTGCCTGCTCATGCGCAAGACTTCAAATTTAACTGAAAAAGGCTGTTTTGGCGCCAAGCTGCTGTTTCTTTGAGAGGTAAGACCACTTTTTTCTTTGACTATGTTGTGTAGTATCTATATGTCCAGCATGGTTATATTTTGCGTTTGTCTTACAAGACATGTTATATCGTTTGCGTGCGCTTGTTTTACATTAGTTTTACTGGGTCCTGGACATGCTTATTTTGTGGACTGTGTAAGAAACATTTTTATTGTTTTTTGTTTTATTAAGGGATTAGCTACAGGGGTTCATGGGGTTATTCTTTCAAGGGGTTATTTTTCCATTTGCTTTCTTGGGATTCCTTTTCTGTAATCCGAGAGTCGGAAATATCGAATAGGATAGCAAGGATAGCAAGGATAGCATAAAGTGACATTTAAAATCCAAAAAGTCAAGGGCGAAAGCCACTGTGACACCATTGTTCTGCTCTATCAGTAATCTGTATTATGTAAAAATGGTCTGTAAATACAGCATGTTTCCTAGCGGAGTTATACATATCAATGTAGTTATAAATTACAGTTTGTGAAAGTACACACTTAATTTTTTTAATAAAATTATTCAAGACATATGAGTGGACAGACAATGGAGGTCGACAGACCTGGTGATAATTGCTTCTATAGAAAGTTAGCACATGGCAGTGTCAATCTCTTGCTTTTCTTCTGAGTAGTATTTTATTTAGTTGTAATTCAAACAATAATTTGCTTCTTGAAATTAAGGAATTAATTATTTTTTTTCTTTATAAATCTCAGATCCTGCCTTTACCTGCTCCCTCCTATACTGATGTGGTGTATGTGGTATTGCTGAGCTTGTATGTGGTATGTGAACTGTTATACTTTTAAAAACAAAACTGTTTTATAAGTTAAGTTTTCTTTTGTGACCCATCCCATGCCCCTGTTATTTCTTCTCCACATCTGAACCATGGTAAAGGTTGCAGTTCAAGGGCCTGAGGCATGAAATTCTTTTCAGATCAGCTGTGATCAATATTTTTTGGAACTTGATAAATAACAATAAAAGCTGTAATGGCTCCATTAGCATTTTGTGTAAATGTTTGTGTTAAAATTATAGCTTTAATGAGGTCTTACTACATTAGTTTTAGTTTGTATATGTGTACATATAGTATGTATATTTACAGTACAGTATGTTGTGTTTGTTGACATATTTTCAGGTGGAAGCAGAATATGTGAGGATTACTACTGCTGCACATGTTCCAAGGCTTTTTACACAACTTGACCAATACACTGACCAGCTCATAAAAGTCTTCAAGAAAAAAGGAGGCGTTGCAGGGAAGAAAATTAGACAAACTTTGGCCCCAGCCACACAGGTGCGTTATTCTGTTGGTAGCAAAATATTATGGCTAATAAGATCATTTTCAAATTTAAACAGCTAGTGTATGGTAGCTGCACAGTGCACTTACATTTATATTAAGCAAGACAAAGTTTGGTACTCAAAACGTTGGAAAATTTAAATTACCTAAACATATGTAAAATCTGATCCCTTGATTTAGGTTAAACCAGAAGTGAATGTTTTTATGTTATGTTTTGAATGCAAAAAAGATGATGTATTAGTTTGTCTTTACCTCCATTATGGACATATCTAATGTGGTGGAAACCCTGCCCAACAGGTTAACTATTCATGTCCATGTGATGATTAGTTGGTCTTGTGTACATGTCTATCTGTGCAGTGGATATGTCATTCATTTTGCGTATAATGTGAGTTTCTGTCATCCTAAAGTATATCTGTTTCTCTTCCTGTATCTCTGCCACTCTCTACAGAAGGAAACCATTGAAAAGGGGAGGGAGTGTGTCCTCAGGGCACTACCTTTTTACCTGAATGAAGACCCAAGCATCCTCTTCAAAGAATAATTGGTTGGTAATTTTAGTTTAGTTTTTTATCTGTATTAAACCAAATTTTGAATAACTAATGTTGTTGCATGTTGTAATGTTGTTGTTGTTGTAATTTGCATGGAACCTGTTTAAATGTTTTGGGAAATCTTCTTGTATACCCAAACTATTTATATTTATCGTTGAATCTGTAGTCTAAAATAGTGGCGCACTGGGGTGCATGTTCCTAATATTGTGTTTACGTCATTAAAGGGTAGCTTTGGCCCTTTTTCTTTCTTTTTTTAAAACTGGATGCCATTTTTCTATGTTTTTGTGTCTAAGCTACAGCTGTTCAGAGGGAGCTGGAACAAATTACCCTTGCTATCTTTACCATCGAAAGAGCTGATGCCAGCACTCCTCCAGCCGATGTGGGTGTAAGCGCCAGACGTCTGCTTTATATTTTTATTTACGATTGAGTTCATGTTTGTTTTATAATTCATAGATTCATTACATAAGTCATCTTTTCAGGATTAATAAATGTGAAAATATATGTGTTTACATAAAGTAATTTTAAGTCACTGTTTTGGGATTGGAACCTAAAAGCATGAAAGTTCCAAAAAATAGCAGTTATCCAGAACTAGCTGTGCACACGGTCAGAAAACCGTGAGACTCCTAACCTCTCACTTTAATTATGTAAGTGCAATAGTAGCATGAAACCCTGTGTGAGAGGGAAGGGGAGGAGCATGGACAGAGAGGTTAGGAGTCTCACGGTTTTCTGACCGTGTGCACAGCTAGTTCTGGATAACTGCTATTTTTTGGAACTTTCATGCTTTTTAGGAAGGAGTTCATTGTTACATCTTCTGTTTGTAATAAATAAACAGTCTTCAAATCATAATGCAACTGGAAGCATTTCTTTTGGAAACCAGGAACACGCGTCAGCCATAGACTCTTCTTTTTTGAACTTGGTTTATTGGAAATTACCCTACAGTGGGTATAACCATCTAGTGTGTCCTGCATGACCTGGAAGACCTGGCCTCTGCATGTGCACTCTTAATGGGTGGGATATATGCACTGAATCTCAGTTAACCTCAAGACTGAAAGCTAAGAGACAATCAAAAGTATTGAGATTTAAAGGATTTAATTGAGAGATGATACTGCACCAGAAATGTTGAAGGGTGGTGTGTATATTAGCGTTCAAGGCATATTGTTATGAGGTGGAAATATGTTCATATTCAGTTTGTGTTACATTGTGTGCATTGTAAAGGTAATTGCAATACATACTAAAATTAAGGGTAAGTTAGGAGGTTGATCTGATATCCTCGTGTTGGTGTTGTTCCCAGATCATCATACTAAATGTTGTTCCAGGATCAACATTGCAAGTGACCAATCAGAATGTTGTGACGTCATACTTTTGCGACTTCGGGAAAAACCGGCGTAAAACAAAAAACTGTACTTAAGCTGTCCGCCTCTGTCCGCCGATCAACTGACCCTAACCCTAACCGTAACCCTTTAATAAACAGTAAGCAGAATTGATATTGTCCTTGCAACATTGGAATTTCATAAATGCACGAATGGCTTGGAATAGAATAACGTCACAACAATGTGATTGGTCACTTGCAATGTTGAACCTGGAACAACATTTTCATGATGGTCTGGGAACAACACCAACACGAGGATATCAGATCATCCAAGTTGGGAATGCAGGATGAATGTATATTTTGTGGACTTTTAAAGACGAACAATTGTTTCCATGTTAAAATGTTTCCATCTGAAGTTTTTTGCCCAAACACTGGTAAAATAAATGTTGACAGTGGCGAGTGTTAAATGGTTACTGCTGTGCTGTTGCAAAAAAACTGAACGCTGACAAGCTGTTTTATTGTTAGACCATAATGTTGGCATGTTTTGTTAAAGTTTTATTTGGGATGGTGATGTAATTTTCTTTGATTGCTAATATCAGTGGACTATTTATTATTATTATTATTATTATTATTATTATTATTATTATTATTATTGTTGTTGTTGTTACTTTTTTTTTTTTTTTTTTAAATTGTGGCTGTTGAGGTGGACACTTCACTTTGCATTGTTAAAGGAAAGCACTTCATTGGCATTGTGTTACTGGACTGACCCTAAGCAATCATTGCAAATAGCAACTTTGCTATCCATTTTAGACACTAAAAGAAAAAAACACTCACAGACCTTACTAGCATCACATGTGCATAACTCAAGTGTCATCTTATCAATGTGTTATGTGATCTTCAATGCGGTTTTTTTTCTTCTATTTCTGGTAGATACAGACATTTAATTTAAAGTCTTGATGTTGCATCTGTCTACATACTGTTAATTACTAACCCTAATGAGCTGTTGTGTTTTATTTTGGACTGGGTTTACACAAATGCTCACTGAATGTGTTGGCAATAAAATAAATTTAAAAAAATAAGTTGGATGTACTTAATTCATTTGTGTGGAACCTGTTGACAAAATAGATTTATGTAAAACTAATTAATAAAGCACAAGGTGGCTGAAAATATAATATTTGAATTAATCTAACTTAAATTTAACATTTTACTGCCACAAATAAGAAATGTGTTGAAGTAACTAATCTAAACTATCTAACCTGAAAATATATCATCTATGTTCATACAACATAACTTGATTTAGTTAGTCTTAAATATGTCTTGTTAATCTTAAGTAGTTTTTTTAAATTAGATGAACTAAAGATTTTTGCTTTAAACTAACATAATTCAATTTCGTGGAACCTGTTGACAAAATAATTTTAATTAAAGTCAACGTTTCATTTTTTTGAGTGCAGAGAGGTGACATACCATACCATAATCAGAACTTCATTTACCCAGTAGATTTAACACCCTTTGTTTTTGTTTTTTTAACTTGGCCTTTTCAGCTTTATTTGATAGGGACAGTAGAGACTGACAGGAAACCAGGGGGAAGACATGCAGCAAAAGGCCGCGAGTCGATTCAAACCCAGGCCAGCCGACCATAAACCAATGCGGCATATGGTCACCTGGTCATCCCACTGAGCTAAACCAGTGCCCTGTAATACCCATTGTTAATAGAATAGGCTAGTTCGGCGCCCAGCGTGAGCTAATGATTCTATAGCCTTCACATGTGATCCTTTAAGGTGAAAAACTTGAGTACCTACACTGTAAAATGTAATATTGTGTTTAATTAAAAATATTAAATAGGCTGAACTCAGTTTTTATCAATTTGTTATTAGAACTCGATTTAAATAAGTTACCAGTACTTTTGATGCAAAAAACGGTGATAAACTCAATTTATTTGAGTTGTCTTAACTTAGAAAAACTAAGTATGATGGAAGTTTTGCTTCTCAGTGCGGAAGGATGAAAGATGTGTTTTGAAAATGCCACGTCACTACCGTCCTCCTCCCTCGCGGATCAGTCCGCATGTTCATGGTGCCAGCGTTTGTTATGGAACATGTTGAGCAAACCTGGAAAAGCTCAGCTCAGGATATTATTGTTGTCATTGCTGTGGATCTTTAGCTGATACACTGACTTGGTGAGTAAATGTTTACTCTTATTCAAACTGATTTTGTGGCTTCTCTTAGTTTAGCATCAGGTTTATAATCTTGCTAGCTAGTTAGTGTTAGCCTAGCATTGCTGCTGCGGCTGGGCTCATGTTACTTAAAAATTAACACCACAGCCTTAAAAACCTTACATAAAACTATGTCTGTGAAATTTTCTGTTGATTGTTTGAAATAAAAAAGGGAGATAAGAGCCCAGACAAAATTCTTCGGGAGGTGCAGCCGTTAGGGGTGGGGTAGGGTGTGGGGGGTGTTTTCAATCCATAGCCATAACTAACTAATTAACTATATATATATGCAACGATATTCGTATCGATATTGAACCGTTCGATACAGTGCTTTCGGTTCGGTACGCATATGTATCGAACAATACAAAATTTGTAATTTATTTTATCAACTTTCCTTCTGACGATGCTGTCTGTGTTGAGCGCTCAGTGAATCTGCGTTCGACTACTCCGCCTAGGGTCGACAGTGCAGCCTAGGCGGAGTAGTCGAACGCAGATCCACTGAGCGCTCAACACAGACAGCATCGTCAGAAGGAAGAGCGCAGGGCAAGCTAGCGAGACAGAAGTTAAGCTCTCCTTGCAACATGGACCTTCCCCACCCTCATTCAGATCTGGTGTTTGGAATTATTTTGGTTTTCATGTGACGTATGACCCTGAAGGTAAGCGAGTCATGGACTAAAGTAAAACAGTATGTTGGATGTGCCATGCAATGCTCAATTACATGGGTGGGAACTAGTGTGTTAGCGCAGTTAGCTCGTTAACGTGTTGGCCGTCTAGCCCCATGCACGGGGCGATCGGCGGTAGCTCGTTAACGGAGATTTGCCGTGTTGTGGCGTTAAGGTCATTTCAACGAGATTAACCTGAAAGCACTAGTGGGAACACAACGAATATGACTGCACATTTACACCGACATCATCCTAGTACAAAGACAAGTGGAAGCAGAAAAAAAACAAGCAAGCATGCTACTAACTTTAGCCGAGTCATTTAGACAGCTGTTAAGATAAGATAAGATAAGATAACCTTTATTAGTCCCACACGTGGGAAATTTGTTTTGTCACAGCAGGAAGTGGACAGTGCAAAAGTTATGAGGCAAAAATTAGAATACAATAAGAATAAATACAGTACACAGCTGTACAGAATAGAATAAAATAAAATACTATATACAGTAGAATAAAATAAAATAAATATACAATAAGATAAAAATAGAATACAAATACTATATACAACTGAGTAAAAATACAACGATGACAGAAAGGATTATTGCACATGATTCTCCTTATATGTTTAATATGCTGCTGAGAATATAGCCCAGAAGAAGCGTATAGTATAGCTTTTATTTTGGAAAGAGACATTTCTCTGTAATAAACTCTCTTTTCCAAAGATGAGTGATTCCTCAATCAGATACAGGGCTCGCAAAATCGCTAGCCCGAGGTCCTGGGGCTAGAGATGTTTCCAGTCGGGGTACCAAAATCTATCTCTGCCCTGCCCGTCGGGCTATTGTAGGAAGGAAAAATATATGTCAATGCTTTTGCATTCTTTCGGAAATGTAGCTGGGTAATTATGTCATTGGCATCGGTGAGCCACTGTCAATATGTGACATATTGAAATCGCGTTTGAATTTGCGCTTGTTTTTTTGCTTTCACTTTGCAATCGCGCGAACTGTGTATAGAGAGCGACAGCACTGATCTGTGAGTGATGATAATTTGCGCACCAATTCCTCTGACATCGTCTTATTAATTGTTAGCTTACTATGCAAACATGACAAGTGAAATCTCCCGCAGCTTAAACATGTGAGAGGTTGATCGCGCAGAGAATCGGTGAGCTTATGTGAGTGCGTGTGTAAAAGCAGCAGGATATATATTTGACTACGATGACCTGGATGACTGAGAACCTTCACAGACAGATATATATTTTAGTTCTGCTGAGCCAAATAAGACAGGTCAGGGTGAAGAAGTGACAGCCAAAGAAAAGCTTACCACAAAACGGAGAAGTTATGACAAATCAGACTATAAGGCAAAAAGAAAGTGCAGCTTTATGGTTTCATGGACAAAAGAATTTCTGTGGCTGCAATATGACGAGCTAAATAACCAGGGCTGCACATAAGTGGTCCGCAGGTGCGTATTCGCTGTCAAAATAAAAAACACGCACAAGGGTTAGGGTTAAATTTAAAAACTGTACTTTTGAGTTAAAATATATATTTATAATTTTAATAAATGACAAATTAAAAAGGCATGAACATTTTTGTATCGAAAAAATATCGAACCGTGACACCAAAGTATCGAACCGAACCGTGAATTTTGTGTATCGTTGCACCCCTAGTATTTATGAAGACGATTTGTAAGACTGGTAAACTTACCTTTGTTTGTATGATGGTCTTTCGTTCTACACGGAGCATTTCAAGGTCCTGTACCCATCCGTCGGTAAACTGTACCTGGGCTTGTTGCAGTGACCTGAAGTTACTAAACTTCATGAGTGTATGCACTCACTCCAAGAACCGTATAATTATAAATATGAGCGTGCTGAAAGTTGGGCAGCACGCTAACGTATTTTGTCCCTCTGTGTGCTCGTAAGGGTCTGACCCTTTCACTCCTTTGATTTTTTTCCTCGTATCTTTTCTTTGCCTTTTCATCGAGTCTGTCTTTGTACGGTCCGGCATTGTTCTCCTTCGTTTTGTACATACCTTTTTTGGGGGGCAAAGAAAAACCAAGAAGGTATTGGAACCGGAGAATGAACGTTTTGCGGTGCTGCAAATGCTTGCATTTGATGCGGTACTTGGATTGTTTTGCCACGAGTTCCCGGCATGCAATGCGCGAAAGTCATGTGGTCTGTCAATCTCTATCATACCATTCACGGTAATACCGGTGTAATTTTGGGCAACAATAGGAAAATGAAATATCGCGATAGAATATGGGTAAAACACGCATGCGCAGTGCCTATGTTTACATACGCACATGGCGGCGACGCAGAATGAGAAGAGCGAAAGCAGATCGTTGAATGAAACGGATGAACCAGAATTGGTTTGTAAAAATGCTGCAACTTCAGTGGTGTGGAGCTGGTTTAGCTTTCGTCCGTCAGATACACAACAAAGCACTATTTTTGGTAGAGCATGCTAGCGTGCCGTCGTTATTACCGTGTTGTTTGGAAAATACAGCACACTTAAAATCAATCCTTTGATTTTTCTGAAAATCGACAGTGCCCCTTATAATCCTGTGTGCCTTATGTATGAATTCTGGTTGTGTTTACTGACCTGGAAACGATTTTATGTGGTACACGGCGCTCGAAAATCTGTCAAATGTTTTAGTACGACTTTGCTAAGCCAACCCACATCCACTGCCACTGTACTTAAGGGAAGTTAAAGACTTTCTTCTGCACTTACATTTGGATCGCCTCGATCCATGATAGTCATTCAGGAAGTAATGCCTCGACTGGAAACAAGCCATCCTTAAAATAATACAACATTCCAGCTCATGTGTTGGAATGCAAAACAAATGTGTTGTTTAAATTAGAGACTGCATTTGTGACAGAACAATAAATATATTTTATTTTGATCATATAAGTAATGTAAGTACAAAACAAACTTGAGGTAGGCCTAAACTTATTTTCAGAATAATTACATCTGAGACTTTCATTGTAAGATTATAACAGTGATGGCAATATAATTGATGGTTGTTCAGCAGAACAGTGCCCAGTATGTTGGCTGTTATACTTTGTTGTGTTTGAAAATAAAAGTTGGGCTCATTTTAACATCATTACAAAAAGTGTTGTTAATTATTTTTAATCATATTCAGGTTACCACAAATTGTCATCTTAAGTAAGCTTTACTTAGTTTTTTTGAGGCAACGAGTTTCCTTAATTTTGAGTTCTGGGAACTACGGTAATTAGATTTTACAGTGTACCTAATGCCTAACATTGGCAAAACACTTTGTTTCAACAGTGTTTTTTAAGAAAAAAAAATGGAACAGGAACTTAAATTTTTTGCAGAGGTTTTTTGCACCCTTTACCTGTAGGGTTCTCACCGACTCTGCAATGGTTTCTATAATTTGACCTAAACGGCTGGATTGGTTAAAGCTTGCCTGCTTACAATCCACGTGTTCCTGATTCTCAGCAATGATTTAAGTAAATACATCTGCCCACCCCCCAAAAATTATGCCTCCAAAATATAAAAATAAGAACCTGCCACTATTTGTTAGGCAAATACAACCTAAAACATCAGATACAGTTTAGATTCAGTTTCATATATTTTTTGACGCAAGACAAAACTTTTGTATTACACTCCATATTCTGTAGTTAGCGAGTAGTTTATTACGTTCACCTAACTGACATCACAAAATGAAATGTCAGAAAAAATACATCAAGAACTGCCAACTTGTTCTTAAAATAATGCTTAAAATATTAATTAGATATAAATTTCTCAGTGAGACATTTCTAGTAGTTTTGCATTATAATATTGTTCAAACAGTTCAAAACCAAACCTGACCCAACCCTGTTATGCACAGTCAAGAGAATGCGTGATAAGAGAATGGTTCTCTCAATAATAAAACAAACACAGCAGCCGACAGTCTGGAGTTCACTGCTGCATGCAAAAAGAGAAGTTCCTGTTTTTCATTCTACCTGCACTCCCTCCGTCCATAAACCCCACCGTATTGAATTCAACGTACACAGGCGAGATCATCTCTGACAGCCAACCAGCAGATTTACCCAGGTTGCCCAAGCATTATCTAAACACAGACTGTTTATGTCACACAGGTTTAAAGCTGTAGAACCTTAGTGCCATGTTATGCAACCTGCGGCCTGTGTAGAGCTGAGTGTAGGAACTCGACGCTTAAGGAAAAGAACCAGCATGGACTAAAAATTGCAGGTTTCACTTTCTTGATCTACATCAGAACCTGCTGTGCTTACTCCTTCAAATATTGATTTCCTGAAGGTTTTCATCATCACCTAAGTGGATTATTTTTGACTTTCACCTCACCATCCAGAATAGAAACAGAAAGCAGACTTGGCATTCATGATAAGTAGTGGACATATCCGGAAACAGTCTCTGAGACAAAAGGCCAGACTGTAGAACCGGTTTCTTAGGAGAACGTATTTATTTATTTAGTAAATATTGTTTCTTCACGATGGAGCTGATCTTTATCTGATGTTTCTTTCTGATGCAAGCATTTTATTTCTTAGCAAGAACATATAGTTTTATTAATCTTATAGCATTTAGGCTATAAACATTTCTCTTCATTATAAACACTGTCAATGTTGTTAGTTAACATGTACTCGTTATCTCATGTGGATTAGCTAGCTGTGACAGTATGCCCCTTCCAGCATTAGCTCAGAAAGTGTTTACAATTAAACTAACAGTATATAAATAAGAAACTTTATGTCCTACTCCATAGGGCTGGGCCATATTATACCGTTCACGGTAATACCGGTATAATGTTAGGCAACGATAGGAAAATGAAATATCGCGATAGAATATGAGTAAAACGCGCATGCGCAGTGCCTTTGTTTTCATACGCACATGGCCGATTGTTGAGTGAAACAGATGAACCAGAATTGGTTTGTAAAAATGGTGCAACTTCAGTGATGTGGAACTGGTTTGGGGTTTGTCCGTCAGATACACGGGAAAGCACATTTTTTTGCAGAACATGGAAGCGGCCGTCGTTATTGTCGTATTTGTCGGACTAAGATGCTCTTAAATCTGGGAGTAATCTGGGTCCTAAACTCCGTATACTTCAAGTCAAACGAACACTGCAGCATCACTGAGCGTTAAAAACTGTCTAAATTCTTTCATCTTTAATAAAACGATCAGCATTGCTGCTTTACCAGGTGTAACTATGAAGTTTAACTTCCAGGCATCCATTAAAACAAAATTTATTACATTTAACAGAGTTAGAAGTTAGCAGGAAGCTAGCGGAAGTTAGCTCGCTAGTTTCGCTAGTTACCTAAGCATGATATAGCATGTTCTGACTGAGAGATTTCTGAAAAAAATCAAACGTACAGCTCTGCTATCACTTCCAACATAAATGAAGACAGGAAACTAAACAGCAGTGACGTTTGTAGGGTTACTGAAGTTGGGCTAGCTGGTATATAATGATGTGCGACGTAATCGCTAGCGACACAGCTATGTTAGCATAACATAAACGGTGAAGCTGGAGGATGAACACTAACACTTTTCCACTTATAAAAGTTAACGTGAAGGTTCCTGATAGTTGGAGACAAATGCAATCGCATGGCAGGATGCTGTAAACGGACCAAACTTCAGTCAGGAGAACAACTGAGATAATCCATCTACAATACGAGGTTAGTCATTAATATACTGCAACAACATGGGAATAGAGCAGCTGCCAGAGAATTCAACATTAATGAATCAATGGTACAGAAGTGGAGGAAGCAAGAAGAATGAGTTTAATAAAGTTTGATTTATGTGACTGCTTTGTTTCGCTTAATGTGCCTTATAATCCCGTGCACCTTATGGTCCGAAAAACACGTACTGCACACTGCAGTTTAATGTTGCAAAGCACCTCTTTTTAACTTCAGTGGATATTATACATGGTTATGCTCAGGATATGTCAGCCCATTTCTACTGGAAATGCCTTTTGGTTAAACTTTCAGCAAGGAATTTGCATTTGCACTGTTACATTTTTATAAAGCTTCAATGTACATAAAAACCAGCTTCTTGTTTAAGTGAAAATAAATGGAAGGTTGTCTTTTTGCGCTAGTAATGTTGTGGAGTTGTATTTTGTCTCGCATCAATTATATCGTCAGTTCTATCGTTATCGCAAATTTTCAAATATATATCGTGATAAATATTTTTGGCCATATCGCCCTGCTCTACTACTCCAGGGGAAGTAAGGGAAGTTCTAAACTAATAACTGAATCGGATATCGATCCAATCCAAACTGGCAAAGTTGGATCCTATATGTACAGTCAATTAATTCAGTTCCTTTGTACGGTAATGGTAAGTAAATTCACCCTCTGTAACATTAGGACATAATAAAACCGGCTCTAGTTCTTACCAAAATAAACAGAACCTGTGATGAACAACAAAACATATATTACACATGACAAATACCACCAATTATTGCCGTTTCATGAGCTTTGCACAGTCCAGCACTCGGGTGACTTTTCTGGGATGACTACTTTTGAGAAGATTGGTAATTGTCTTGAGTGTTTTTGATGTGTGAATGATCTTTCTCAGTGCAGAATGATGGACTTCCTGTTGTTTGGGAATGGCTTTATAATGCTTCCAAGAATGATGCACAACAACAGCTGCATCATGTCTGTCTTTCCTGCTTCCAATCGTATTAGCACACACCTGAATTCTCCAAAACTGCAAACTGCTAAAACTTCTGCTTTTATATAGGCGCTCATGCGGAGATTCAGTTAATCAAGTGCATTTGATTAACAGAACATGGTTGCTTTTATTTTCTTAATTCCTGTGGAAGCAGTAAGGGTGTTCTACTTCTGCATTTTGTCTTAATTTCTGTCCATCTATCCATTTCCTTCCACTTATCTGGGGCAGGTCACTGGGGCAGCAGACTTACCAGGGAAGAATTTTTGTTAAACACAAAATTACACCATGTAATCTGCCACGTTCAGTTGTTCATCTGAGGTTATAGGTACCTAATTTTAATAATGTCATGATCTGTAAAACCTTTGAATTGACAGAGGCTGTACTGTATACCGTTTATACCACACAGCAACAGAAGCACACCAGCTGCTATCATAGCACAGAGAGCACGAACAGCTGTAAGATGTTTCACTCTAGCTATATAAACTTTACAATAGAGAATATTTTTAATCTGATTTACAAATGAGCTAAAATGTCACAGTGGATTTCAAACGAAGCAAACCTAACTGTATAATATTTTTCTGAGGATAAATTCAACCAGTCGAAACAATCCAATCCAAAACTTTACATCGACATGAAAAGACCAAAAAGATCATGCTCATTATTGCTCCAAAACCAAAAACATTTTGCAGCTAAGCCAAGCTCTCTCCTCCCTTCCTGTCTCAATTCAACTTCATGCAGCGTGCTAGTTAATGAAGTGCACCGTTTGCTAAACCAAGCGAGGTGGTGGGTTGGAAGCCACAAAGACCCCTTTGTTCTGCTGGGAAACTCTCAAATATTTTAAGCAAGACAAATTTATGGTGCAACATTTAGTAGACAAGTGATGTGAGGCTTGTCCTGCTGAGAAATAAATGTAACTTACATCCTACTACTTACAGTCTACAGTCTAACATCTACCTACGTTAGACCATATGACTGCACTATTATTCAGATAACCACAAAAAATAAATACATAAGATCTGATCAAACTTGTGGACAACTCAATATAAATCTTCTGGTAAGAAGGTTGTTTCAATACATTTTGTTGCATGGCTTAAAAAAGGCTTGATAACAAACAGAAACTGTGTGCATTAGCATTATTCTGTGAACCTTCTGACATACTAACAATTTAATAACATTAACATAAGTGTAGAAAACGATAATTGACAGGTTTGTATACTTTTGGGGTACTTGAATGCCAGAGAATTCAAGAAAGAGCTACACTCACTTCTGTACAGAGTGAATGTGACACTACGCTCCATACAACAATGCTGCTGATTGAGTTTCACTGTGCTCTTAATGTTTTTCCCACTGTTTAGTGTTAAGCAGAGGAACCTCCCCACTAAACCCTTGATTATACCCTTTTGCAGACACAAACAGCTAGAGAACTAACAGCCAAGCAATCATTTCTGTTATACTTCCTATTATACCCTTTGAACTTTAAGTCTACTGCCTGGTAAAAAGTATTGTCAATGTTGTTGTATTACAGAGCAAAAAATGCAAAGATGGAAAAATGATTGGTATGATGTACACAAAGTTAAACAAAAACTGTTAAGAGAATTCTGTTGGAAAAATAGACACTCACCAGCCAATTTATTAGGTATGCCTCTTCAACTGGTAGTTAACACAACTATCTAATCATCCCATTGCAGCAGCTCGGTGCATGTGGACATAATGAAGAAGAGCTGCTTAAGTTCAAATTGAGCGTGAGGGAAGAAAACAAGGAGCATGAGTCCAGAGCATTTCATAAACAAGAAAACAGTTCAACACAGAACCAGATCCATCACGAATCCACAAGAAAGTTCAGGGGGCGGACCATGCGGACGGCAGCGGCGGCGACGATGAAACAATTCTGGGGGCCGACCGCGCGGACGGCAACGGTAGAGGCACCGGTGGATCAAATCCGGGGAGTGGCCATGCAGAAGGCAGTGGCGAAGGTGACAGAACAGGTCCGGAGGCCGGCCACGTGGAAGGCAGTGGCGGCGGTGGCAGCGCAGGTCCGGAGACCGGCCACGCCAAAGGCTGTGGCAGCGACGGCCTCGTTCAGGGTGCCGCCCTCTACGCTGATGACGTCCGACCAAAGGCCTGGAAAGTGGCCGGCAACACTGAGGTGGCAGTTGGGGACCTGAGGACGGCGTGGCCCCCGCAGCACCAGGCGAGGCAGAGGCTGGGCCAGATGAGGTAGAGACAGAAGCTGAAGCAGAGGCTGCACCAGGCAAAGCTGAAGCTGATGCAGGTGAGGCTGATGCGGAGGCTGGGCCAGGCGAGGCTGAAGCTGATGAAACTGCTGCTGCAGGCGTGGATGAAACTGCTGCTGCAGGCGTGGATGAAACTGCTGCTGCAGGCGTGGATGAAACTGCTGCTGCAGGCGTGGATGTTGCAGGTGGTGGAGCAGCTGGTGGCTGGACGGGCTCCTCGGGCCCCCCAGCTGACGAGGAAGGTTGCTGGACGGGCTCCTCGGGCCCCCCAGCGAAAACAGTCACAGAACCAGCGGGCACCAGGGTCCCTGGCACACACAGGGCTGAACCAGCAGGCACGGGGGCCTCTGGCAGGGACAACACAGAACCAGCAGGCGCACGGGCCTCTGGCAAACACAGAGCAGAACCAGCAGGCACGGGGGCCTCTGGCAGGGACAACACAGAACCAGCAGGCGCAAACACCTCTGGCAGGGACACCTGTAACTGAAGCTGCACTGGGCACTGGCTCTGCCCAGGCAGCGCTGGCACGGAGCAGTTCTTAGGGAGCTGCTCAATCTCCAGGGGTCCAGAGTCTGCTGGGGACTGAGACCTAGCCTCTGGTGAGGCCCTGGAGTGGCTAACTGCCCCTAAGACAGCTATGTTATGGAAAACACCCTGGGTAGGAATGAGATTTTCTCCCTGCATAGTGGTGGGGAATGGCTGAGTGGCTGGTGGTGGTTGAGGTCTAAGTGAAGATAGGGATGGCGTAGGTCCTCCTGAGTCTCTGAAGCATGGTGGCTGGAAGAGCTTAGAGGAAACAGCCTGTCTCAGAAGCTTCTGTTCTGAGTGAACAGATAAACAACAGTATTTTGCAGGCTGGCTGAGTTTGCCTGGGCTCCAAGCAGAAACAGGAGGCAGAGGCAGCTCAGCTAAGCTGCCAGCGGAGAGAGGAGTGGGCTGCACTAGCTCAGTAGTCTCTGGAAATGCAAGCTTGGCAGCAACAAGCACAGTTTTTTAATTGAATTTTTAGTCACTGAGTTACTCGTCAGTTTATTTGTTTTAGTTCTAGACTCTACAAGAGCATGAACAGAGTTATTTGTGTCTCCTAAGATGAAACCGCCCCCCTCGGATGGGATAGAGGACGCGTTTTTGTCACTCACCCCAGCCGGCTGCTCAGAAGTCCCAGAATCTGGCTGAGTTAGGGGGTGCCAGCGGGGTGAACGACGTTTCCTCCCTGATGAGGGAACAGAGGTGACGGAGGAAACTGGTGATGGTGGAGCGATGAAGGCTTGCTCCTCCTCCTCTGACCATATTGCTGCCAGGAAGGAGGCCGGTGAGCTAGGCTCAGAATGGCACGAGGAGGAATTCCGTGGCAGCCGTATTGAGATTCCCCTCTCAAATGGCAGTCGCCGGTGTGTAGTGGAAAGCTCCGTGCACCGCTGCTGCTGCTGTGGGGGCTTTGGGACAGAATACCGGGAGCGGGCAAAAGCTTGTAGCACCTCCTGGGCTTCGTGCAGCTGGTCCGTCAAGCCCATAAATCCCTTTAGTGGACGCAGATGAGGATTTCCCTCCAGGATCGCTTCGATAGCGTTAATCCCAACTGCCATTGCCTTAGCGTCCTTAGTGTGGGAAATCCACTTGACCAGGCTGTGGATGCGGGACAGATCACACTCCCGGGATGAATCCGCTGGGTCCAGGTAATGGTCGCGTTGTTCTGTCATGGCTGTGTACCGGCAGGCAGGGAGGAAGGACCCAAAAAGCAGGATTCAGTTAGGCGAAGTTGAACTCAAAGTAAACAGCTTTTGCAGGTTGCAGATTGAACAGGGGACAAACTATACTGGGAAAGTATAAACTAACAGGCAGATGATCAGGGACCAAAACACAGAGCATAGACTGAGGGTGAGCAGACATTAACGACGCGACACTGACACAAGGACACACTGGGCTTAGATACACTGAGGGAGTCATCAAGGAATGAGAAACAGGAGGGAGACACAACTGAGAGGGTTTGGGCTAATGAGACACGGGGAGCAAAGCTAGACACACTGACATGAGGCACAGCCTTTCACAATAAAACAGGAAACAAGAAACAGACACAGACTTGACACTGAAGTGAACCTATACTAGACACAAGACACAACCCAAGAACTAACCCCTCACAAAGAACATAGAATAATACTAATAAACAAAGCATAACAAAAGGATCAGAATAAAAACCATAATACAAAGGAATGTAAAAACTGAAAATGCTGGGTCCAAATGACCCAGGACCGTGACAATCCCCTGAGCAGCAGTTTATGCCAGAGATCAGAGAACAGCCAGACTACTTCAAACTGATAAGCTGGGAACAGTAACTCAAATAACCATTTGTTACAACTGAGGTATGTGGAAGAGTATCTCGGAATGACAAACAGCACTTGAAGCAGATGGACTATACAATTAGGGAGCCACACTGGTTTCACTCCTGTCAGCTAAGAACAGGAAACTGAGGCTACAATTTACATAGGTTCACCAAAATTGGATGACCATCTAAATTTGGTTTGAACAAAGACTTTTTGTATTTACCCACTCAGTGATTTTCCATTGATCAAAGGCCTACCAGACATCTGTATGGTAACCAAGCTGTTGTTTCAATAAGGAGAAGGCTCTTCTTCACTGACATTTTACTGAATTGTGAAAAGTTGTGTTTAGAGAGCTACACAATGTTCAAACAAATTACAAAAAATAATATTTCTGGACAGTGGACAATGGTTCATGTCCCATTTGAGAACTCTGTACTCTCCAGTGAGTGTTTATTCTATGTGGTTTGGATTTAAAGAAAAAGGCCCGTCACAACAAAATTAACCATGCATCAATATATGGCAAGTATAGCCTCAATACAGCAGTTACTCTGGCATTGACAAACAACTTTGCTTTGACAAAAGACCCTCACATTCTAAAAATGCAATAATTAATATTTGATTAAAAAGTTAAATGTTAAAAGTAGATTGGAGTACAACCCATTAGTTGGTCACTGTGTGCAAGTTTCCCAAAATGATAACCAATGTTTAAGGAGGAGTAGCAATGCGTTTGAATAGTGGATTAACCGACAGAGAGACGACAGGTAAAAGAATGAAAGTGTGTCTATAGCATAAGCTCATTGGTATTTGGCCAGATGAGCTAAAAATAACAGAATGCCTATTATACCCATTCCAAAGACAACATTCTTAAACTAACCACCCAAAGACACTGTGTCAGTTTTTGTCTGATCGCCCCTTTAATCACTTTAAAGATTTCTCCCCTCGAATTAAAGAGATCTGAAGTACAAGTGCAAAACACACAGATCATTTGCATAATACTTGTAATGGTTTAAATCCACTGAACAAACAACCAGCCAAGTTTCATAGTCCACGCTATTGAACTCTTTCAAAACCCTAACGTTCAGTTTTCCAAAACTGTTCACTGCAGCACAGAACTATTGTAGAAAATGTTGGAAAATAATTACTCGTTAAAATTAATCATTACAACTGTAAGAAAAGCAAAGGCAGCCTAGCAATATTTCGCCCCAGGAGACAGAGACTGTTATGGTCTGATCTGATTATTCTGGAAAAGAATGCTGTGACAAAAGGATATATCCTATTTTTAATTTTCCAGATATCAAAAACAGAGCAATTTTATCATCAGAGGAGGAGTAATTATGAAAGGGATGATTGTTCTTCCAAAGCTTGAAAGACAAAGCAACACAACTGTATCCTTTTAACCCACTAAGCTCCACTTGTGAATGAAACATGACACCCAGTCAGATCTCCGTGAGCAGCCAGTTCTGCAAGTAAAAAGAATGGTCCAACCAAATTTCTAACAAGACTCGTTTCACGCACGTCAATGTGAATTGTTGACCAGAGAGGTGTGACTCATCAATCATCACTACGCATCAAAATCGCAATTTGACTATTCCAAGGATGTGACGCACTGCTCCACACCCTGTTTAGCACAAAACTACAATCAGGACCAGAAAGAGAGATTGTTCAGCAGGCATGCAATCTGACACCTGCTGAAAGGCAGAAACTGACAAGCTGTGAGAGGACAGACAGAGAGAAATACAACTGGCTTTTGCATAACCAAACTATCTAAAAAAACAAGGGACCCTGAAAATGTAAAATCAGAACTGGGACCTGCTCTACAAAGAGAGCTTGTGCAGTCTTAAAATAAGTAGGTCTTAATTTTTTATCATCCACCAGATTGCCAGTAAACCACTTACACATACAGAACTCAAACAGTAAGGAACAAGATCACCATAGCCTCAAATATTGCATGTTTCTGTGCCGTGCTGAAGGCTGTCTCTTGAACAGGTCTTCTTTTTCTTCCATCAATAGTCCCCAAAAACCACAGTTCACCATATTCAGTCCATAATTTTACAAAATTGTATGTGCTTCAAATTTTTCAAAATGACAAATTACATGTGTGATAATTTAAGTTTAATTTATGGCTCAGCCTCCCAGAGTCCATCTGTTAGTAGACCCTCAGATACAGGAGTAACAATACGGTTTCCGTCACGGTTGTGGAACACTGGACCAGCTCTTTATCCTCTCGAGGGTACCTGGGAGTTTGCCCAACCAGTCTACATGTGTTTTCGACTTGGAGAAGGTATTCAACCGTGTCCCTCGAAGTGTCCTGCGGGAAGTGCTTTGGGCGTGTGGGATGTTTGGCCCATTGCTACAGGCCATTCAATCCTTATACAACCGTTGCAAGAGCTTGGTCTGCACAGCCAGCAACAAGTCGGACTTGTTCCCAGTGGGAAATGGGCTCTGCCAGGGCTGCCCTTTGTCAGCGATTCTGTTCGTAATTTTTATGGACAGAATTTCTAGGCGTAGCCGAGTGGCGAAAGGCTTCCACTCGGGTGGGCTCAGAATCTCATCTCTGCTTTTTGCAAATTATATGGTTCTGTTGGCTTCATCGGGTGACGGCCTCCAGCTCGCACTGTAGCGGTTCGCAGCTGAGTATGAAAGAGAATCAGTACCTCCAAATCTGAGGCCATGTCCGCAGCTGGAAAATTCATACACCCACGTGCAATAATTATGATTTGGAAATATATATATAGTCAAATTGAGCATATGAAAATTTCTAATTCTAATAGATCTCCTCCTCTACAGGGGTTTAAGGGTACTGGACTGATAATGGTGGTCAGGTTTCTTGATCACTTCTAATGTTCTACAGATGTTAAGGTTAGCAAAGGACCAAAAATTCTTCATTGCTGGTTGGAACACCTAAAATATATTTTAGGGGTATTTTTAGAGGTATATTTAAGAAAGAATATTTTTAAAAGCAGTTTTTACTACTGAAGAGGACAATACATATAGGGCAAATAAATGATAAAAAACTGATAAATAGTTGAGGACACAGAAAGAGAAGCCTCCACAGTAGGATTTAGGTCACAGACCTCTACATATCCAACCCACCGACAACCAACCAAAGCTGCAGACAGTCATCAATAGACAGCTACCGCTAGATCACCTAAAAAAAAAACTTATTTTACTTTTTCTAGGTACTTTTTCTTTTTCATATCTGTTGCATGGCTGTCCTTCTGTCTTTTTTTCTAAAAAATCAGTGCCAGTGCCAGGAAGATGACACCAGGATGGCACCATAATCCTTAAACCAGTATGAGAGGGTTTAAGTTCTATATAAAAGCTCTACAGCAGTTTCCAAAATGACAAAGATTAGTAACTACTTTAACTTGCACAGGTGACATTGTGGAGTAATGCCAGTACAGCAAATTTTTGACACTCACTGCTTCAACACATTCATGTAGCCAGAGATGTTTTACTGTATATCAAAAATCTGACAGAGGCTAATTAACGCAGGAAGTTCTCCAAAATACTAAAGGAGGATTCAGGGTCATCTGATCCAACCGTAACTATATACTTAATCAAAGAAGAAAGTTCTAGGCCAAATCTTAAAAGTAGAGAGGGTTCCAGTGTACTGAATACAAACTGGAAGCTGGTTCCACAGAAGAGGGGCCAGAAAGCTGAAAGCTCTACCTCCCATTCTACTTTTAAATAGTCTAGGAACACAGTATAGGGCAGAGACCATCTGCTAACTACCTTGAAAAACTAAGAGCAAGCGCATTGTCATGGTCCTGAGTCTGACGACTCAATGTTTTGCGTTTCTTTATAATATTCTGTGTTCTTGTTTATTGTGAATTCTCCCTGCAAGTTGCTTTCTCTCGTGTTCAGGTTTGTTGTTTAGGTTTTAGTTTTCCCAGTGTAGTTTATGTCTAAGTTCGGTTTTTCGCCACACTCTCCTTTTGTTTGTTGTCACTCGGGTTCTGTGTCAATAAAGCCCTCTCACTTCACTGCATATCCGCATCTTGGGTCCTTTGTTAAATTCACACGGCTTGCCCCGGGAACCCGTGACACGCATCTGGGAAAAAGAACCATTCATTTTTAAAATAATCTCACTCTATTTTTTCAGAAGACTGTATATCCAGTAGATATACAGTAAAACCTGTTCTATGTTGACAGATGAGTAAAATGCAGTGGAACCAAGGTCTACAAAATCCCCACGCCAAAGAGTGAAAACCACATACTATACGGCTGAAAGCTGCTGTCCTGGGTTCGAATCCACCCCGCAGCCCTTTGCTGCGTGTCCAAGCTTTTTTTTTTTTTTTTTTTAAATAAAAGCTCAGTGTAATAATACTGCACGTTATTTAAATCAAGTGGACTTTTTGATCTTTTATGTACAGTCGACATGTCTTAGTAGAAATCTCACTTTCATTTAGTGTAGTGTTATATCAGTTTTCTTTGTAAAAAATGTACACACTACCCAGAACATCACAGGCAAAAAGAGGAACTGAGAACATGCAACACGTTGTTGAGTGAGTTTAAATGTTACTGGGTGGCAAAGGGGCATGGAAACTACACTGAGTTTGGTCATTACTGATGGATATGCAGGTGCAGAGTCATTTACTGTGTTTACAATATACAGTGCTCAGCTCGCCTCCAGCTGACCATGTTATACATGAAACCAGAGACCTTTACATAACAGCTCACCAGCCTGTCTGGCCACATTCTGTGTCTATCGGCAGGACTTGCTAAGTGACATACTGACATGCACTCAACCAACACGACGTCCCCTCTACTCACCTGACAGAGTCAAACGTGACAGCTGGCTACCGAATCTTACAAAGTGATTATAAAAATAAATAAACACGTCTATTGTGTGAAGCTTTATGCAGAAATATTGTAAACTATCCAAGTGACATTGTTTTGTCATTCAGTAAATGTACACTGCAGCTTCTTTTTAAGACTGAGAGAGTGGCACGCCCATATTGCTCACATGATGGGGGGAAGAGAATCTGACAATGAGTTAGAAAATTTTTGATAAGAAGGTACAAGTTGTTTTCTTTTTACTTCTTACAGGCAACACTGATGTTTTTCTATTGCAGCCTTGATCATGATCGTGGTGATCATGTGGTGGAGAGTAGATACACCTATGGTATAAATTTGAAACGTCTATGTTGCTTCAATCTTGAGTTATCACATTCACAAACTGCCGCAGGGTGACCACAATAACCCATCAACCTTTTACTGCTGAGGGATAAAAAAGCATTTATTATATTCAGTAAAATATTATTCTGCACATGGCCTCTTTATCAGTGGCATGGCAGTGAGGAGAAAATAAGATAAGAATAAAAATCCTTGAGTAAGCTGTAGAAAATCAAGTCGATAAAAACTTAAATTAATCAATTCTGCACCTTTTTAAATTGTACAAGATATATTAAGGTGTACAAACCACAGGTAGTTACAGCATCAGTCTGACCCGTTAAATATAATACGATACTTTATCTACTGAAACTTTGCCATTTTAAGTTTACTTCACAAGTAAAAGGGTGAAAACCACTGTTAAATAGATCTAATGAAGTGTTAAAAACATTCTTTATGAGAAGAGAAAATGCTTCTCATGGTTTTATGTGTGCAAGCAGTACATTTGTGGAAACAGTGCCAGTGCTAGCATCAATGTCATCACTTACCCACTTGAACTATATTCTATTACGTTTCCTTTCTACTTGAAAAACATGCCCCAGTTCATTAACAGCTTCAAAACGAAATGATCAATATGACCATCTTTGGGCTGTATGGATTAGAACAACTCAGGAGACTTTTCAGATAAAATACTGTCACGGACCCGGTGCCGGGGACTCGGGGTTCGTGAACAGTGTGGACCTTTATTGTTATTAGTGTATTGGATGTATGTTTGCTGCACTGTGCTCTTGTGTTCCATGCTGGTGTGTGTGTGTGTGTGTGTGTGTGTGAGGCTGGAGGATGAAGGACAGCCACCTGCAGGCCTGATGGGTGTGGCCCTGCCAGCTGCTGGTCACGCCTAGCTTACCACACACCTGCTTCTGATCAGGATCGTCGGGGGAGCTACTTAACAGAGCGATGGAGCTTCCTCCGGCGCAGGATCGTTGAGTTAGACTCCATGTCAGTGTTTCTAGTGTTGTTAAAGTGTATGCCTGCCGGAGTTGGTGCCATAACGGCTGTGTCTGTGTTTTTCCCCAGGAGGACAGCGGAACACAGGACTGCAAGACACACGGGGTGTGTGAAGGCACAGGGGCAGAGAGCACGGGATACCAGCACTTGGGAGAAGACACGTCACGGGAGTCGAGGGAGCACTTTTGGAGATTTAATGTGTGGTGTACAATTACCTCACTGTAAATAAACCCACTGTTCATTCCATTAAGTCTGCGTTTTGGGTCCTTTCTCCTACATCCCCCACGGTCTGCCCTCCAGACCGTGACAAATACTTTATTTTACTTTATTTCTTTGACCTTTTTAAAATTTACTAAATCTGTCAGCGATTCTGATTATAATGAATCTGTTCTGAATATACTGAGCTGCATCTCTGCCAAGTTTCATTCAACAGACATGAAGCAAAACAACGCTACATTCATTTTAATTTTAGCAGCCGCGGGTTGACCTTTTACTAACTTTACTCTGTGTTTTAGTAGCAGACTGTACCTGTTGTTTGTAGGGAACTAGAATCAAAACTACAAAGGAGCATGTATCTCTCTATCTTCTGACCAAAATGGTTACCAGTTCTCTGTTCTCCCTTTAGGAACTTCAAAGCAATCACTTAAAATCCTCATCTTGATACTATTCTATATATAATGCTAAAAGAAACATCCAGACTAAAGAGTCTGCTTGAAAATATTGGGTAAGTCTTCACAGGGTTTTGTGATATTTGCTGATGTTTATCTCTGCAGCAAATGAAGTCATCTCGACATCTACCAGGTCGCTGGCAACCCATTTAGGGTTAGGGTTTTTCACAAGTTTCGTCTATGATAAAAATGGACGTCTGTTTGGATTAACCAATTCAATTTTATTTATATAGCGCCAAATCACAACAACAGTCGCCTCAAGGCATTTTATATTGTAAGGTAGACCAAACGGACACAGTCTTGGCATAACAATCGTGTTGCCAAAATGAATGTATTGAACTCCATGCGAAATGTAACATCTTCTAGTTTCTGAAAATTAGCCTATTTAGCAAGTAGCTAAAACAAAAATATCCTTGACATAACATTTATACTAAGCAATGACTTAGTGGGTGTTAAGAGGTTGAAGAGCCTGAGAACAACATGGTCATGTAAGGCCTTAGTAATGAAAACGGTAACTTACAGCAATTTCCCTGCAGGCAGACATTGATATTCCAGTGCCTTCTATTTGTTTCAGTGCATACTCCTTCTCATCTTTCCTGTGGTGAGAAAAAGAGAAAATGAAGAATATTAGAAGATGGCCAACAAAAAGGCTTTTTGAGGGTTTGATTAGTAAAGGAGGTGTTTTGCAAGGAGGATGAGGACAGCAGAGGGCATAAAAAACATCCTGTGGTTCAAGTTCCACAACTGCCATAGAGGAATCCATGTTATTAGTGATAGCTTTTGGCAGCAAAGATCCATTAGTTCCCTGCAGGAGTGCTCCCTAGGTCTGGATAAGTGCCCCCAGTGAAATTCCCCTTGATGCAGGGACGAAAACTCAAACTACACACTGACACTTCCAAAGCTCTCAGTTGGCAATTTTCCTCTTTTTGCAAGGTAGTCATTTGCCGTTGTGCATCAAATTTGAGCATGAAAATCAGTTAATAAGTGAAATGTGAGCCCGCAGGGCCGAGCACTTTCAGCAGACCAATATTGATTATTTGAGATAAGCAGAGTTCCGGTTAAGGAAGCCCAGCCTGAACACAGAGCAGTGGAGAAAATAAGGGCTAAAAGGATTCATAAGTCTGTTTACAATAAGCAAAGAGGCATGATTAAAATGTAAACACACTCAGTGGACAGTGTCCAATAACAACTTCATTCAGTGAGCAGCCTGCACAGATCAAAGAGGTCCTCATGGTGGTAATATCAAACACTTTTCAGCCTAATTTGCATTGGAGATGGTCACGGATTAACTGGAGCTCTCAGGCACACATCTCTAATACTAATTAAGCTGCACAGATGCTCAAAACAGCTCAAACATTTAATCCTTTAGTCTATAAAAAAAATTGCACATTAATATAATCAATTTACTCAATAAAACAGTTTATCCACTCCGTAATGCAAACCAGGACAAACTTACAGAGCTTGACATATAAAGATGGATCCAAACACTGTAAACCCAAATCTATATGCTTGAAATTTCAATTTTATGTCAGAAGATGAAAGTGATTATGAAACAGGTTCACTGTTTTATAGATTAAGGAAGCCCCACTTAAACACATTACACTATTAACATATATAGTGTTTATTTCTACTGTGTGCGTCTTCTGTAGTCTATGTAGTGCCCATAGTGCCCTCCATGCTTGCAGTACTAATTATGAATGTTTGCTAATAGAGGTGAGAATTACCAGATATCCCAAAATACAATATTATTACAACACTTCACTCACAATACAAGACTATTGTTATTTGTAACCTTATTAATAACATTATCGACATTTAAAGTGCAAATTATGACTTCAAAAAACTGTCAATGTCACAATCTATTCAAAAGTGGCGGTAAAGGTGCAACAAACTCAAGCTTTGGAAAACCATTACCATTGGTTGCTGGTCACCAAATGAAATTTTGTTGTATCTTTCAACAATGACAAGTGCGTTATCACATTGTGAAAAAAGCCACCATTTTTGTTCTAGCATGTGTGTGACTGAGCCATTGGCTTGCTCTGAATAACTGTGTCCAGTGTCTGATGGTTTTTCAGTTGAGCCAATTTAATGTAACGTAACGTTAGTCAAACAAACTTACATTAAATTGGATGGTTGTGCGTGAGATGAAACCTCTTCTTTGAAGTACTCCCCGAGTATTTTAATTCATTCATAACACTGATATTTGGCATCCCTATTTAATAGATTATTGCCATACAAAATATTGCAATACTATGCTGTATAGTTTTTTGTAACCCCACCCCTGTTAGCTAAATTATTCCACATGCTTTTTTCTGTCCTAACTGAAACATTTGTGTTGACTTGATAAGCAAAAGTAACTGTAACTATCGAGTGTATTTGGCAATTTGACAAAAAAATTTAATTCTAAAAAACGTTTGATCGAGAGTTTAAAAAAACAAAACAAAACTTGGGTGTGTCCCTCATGATCTGCCTGCTAGACGTTACTAATGAGACACCCTACTCAGTGTTATCCATGGTAACTGGTCGGTGTTGTGGTTGTTTCTCCAAGTTGGTCGTTGTCTTTTTTCTGAGTGTCTTAAATATATGCGCATATATCCATACAGTATATGCATCATCTCCAAAGCAGGAGGGTTTAAGCCATGTGGCACATCAGCAGTAACTTCAATAAATATCAGTTATTCACAGCCCAAACAGGCACTGTCAGATCTACCGTAGACAGTCAAAGAAAGAGTCACAGTTTTACACTCACTATTATTTGCATTTCTGCACCATGTTCACATATGGATACATTTTTGTATGACAGACCTTTAACCTGTATGTCTAGATTGCACGGCGGACTATGTTCACAGACAGTGATCTCTGGAGCTCCTTGGCCCATACAGTAATTTTGTGAGACACATCCATCAAATTAAAAATGAACATTTTCTTCATGAAAGAGCAAAATGTCTCCGTGTAAATATCATAATTCTATGCTGGATTCTGAATTCAATGTGATCTGAAAAATCACTACATTCTATTTTTAATGACTTTTTTGAGAATATGCAAACTGTAATATTTTATTATATTCATAACAATCCCTGAAGTGATTGTTCTTTTGGTTTCTATGAAGCAGGCCCAGAGCACTCTGAGGAGACACACCACTGACTATCAATCCTTTTCAAATCGGCGATACATTGCCCCACAACACCCACAGGGCGAGTGTTGGCTTATCTGCTCAGGCCCCTTCAGGCCAGCGCACAGATCTTGTGATGGTGTGCGTGAGCCAGCTCCGTCTGCCTCTGCCATAATGTCTCTACGGTTCACGTCTTCCTCAAAATTTGGAGCTGCGGTCTGGTGCCCTGGTGACTGGCTCTTAGCAGATAATAACACCCTTAAAATACACACATACACAAGTCAGAGAAAATCAGCACTGGTAATGTCTGAACAAAGGTTTCTTTGGACCTGAACTGCTGTGATTTCATAGAACATTGTCACAGTACACCCACAACAGATTGTACCAACTAGTGGTCTGTTCTCAAAAGCCATACAGGATACTTGTAATGAACCCACTGGTACAACTCACAGGAGCTGACCAGAAGCAAGACAGATAAAGCACTAAAAATAGCTATAAAGAAATGAACAAAACTTTGCTTTTTATGCTCTTTATCCAACAGTCACGGTTAAAAGAAATTTCAATGACTTCCTGACCCATACATGCACCATGAATTCCTTCCAGGACTAACTTTATGGCACTGTAAAAACATGCATCCATCACTGATATAACTATCTATAATGTAGTTATTAAGACACACTGAGCTGTTGGTGGGACGTGTTCCACTTGTAAAAAAAAGCAAAACTGGATCTTTATACTTCCAAGACACAGCATTTTCACATGACAACAAGGCCCCTTAGGCTCCTTAAGCTTTCTTAAGTTGAGAAAGCAGCAAACAATGAAAATTATCCATTACTTTAAATTCTGCTGCAAAACTGGGGTAAGTCATGAGTAACATTTTGGGTACTGGGAAAAGGAGGCTTTGCTAAGCATTAACAGGTTCACATTTCTGGGAATTTATAACGCTCTTTATTCTCAGGGCCTTTCATCCTCTGAGGGTCAAATCCAACTGTCTGTCAAATTTCTGAATGACGACAGCTCTGTCAAGAACAGAAACAACGACCACATTCAGTATTTTAAGTTCCCGTCTTGGGCCTGGATACATTTATTTTTCAGACCTTATGGCGGACTGGATTATAAAGCACACTGTCGATGAACGTGTCTGTTTTCATACATAAGGCGCACCGGATTATAAGGCGCATTAAGCAAAACTAAACCGTCAAATTTTACTCAACTCATTCTTCTTGCTTCCTCCACTTCCGTACCATTGATTCATTAGTGCGGAATTCTCTCGCAGCTGCTCTATTCCCATGTTGTTGCAGTATATTAATGACTAACCTCATATTGTGGATGGATTATCGCAGTTGTTCTCCTGACTGAAGTTTGGTCTGTTTATAGCATCCTGCCATGCGATTGTTTGGCAGGATGCTATTAGGTGGAAAAAAGTTAGCATCCATCCTCCAGCTTCACTGTATTTACATAATGCTAACATAGCTGTGTTGCTAGCGATTGCGTAGCACATCATTACCAGCTAGCCCAACTTCACTAACCCTACAAAAGTCACTGCTGTTTAGTTTTGTCTTCATTTATGTTGGAAGTGATGGCAGAGCTGTAAGTTTTATTTTTTTCAGAAATCTCTCATTCAGAACATGCTATATCATGTTTACGTGGAAACTAGCAAGCTAACTTTCTGCTAACTTCTAACTCCGTTAAATGTAATAAATTCTGTTTTCATGGATGTCTGGATGTTAAACTTAATTGTTACACCTGACAAAGCAGCAACACTGATCATTTTATTAAAGATGAAAGAATTTATTATTGAGTTTATAGTTTGGAAAGCACTAATGCCCCCTTAGTTTTACATGAACTCGGCCCACTAACTAAAGCAATACCAGTGGTTAATTGTCTACTTTATGTTACTCCATCGAACTATTGGCTAAACTAGAGTCAAGTAGCTTAACATTGCTTTTAGGCTCACTTTGTTTAAATCCAACATATCTACACTGCTGATAAAGTTACAATATTGCAATATTAACAAACACAGTGAGGAAGAAACAGTCTAACTGACTGATCTACAAACCTAAACTGTTTCAGATTTTAAAGACACTGAGTGATTGTAAAAGTTTTTAATACATCAATTCTCAAAGTACGTGAAGAAGAAAAGGCCTTCTTTAACAGCTTGGGTAAATTTTAATTTGATTCTATTACAAAGATTTTAAAATGTTAATAATAATTGTATTATTTGAGTTGTCTATAGAGGTTATGGCCACATTAGCATTATCACAGCAATACAGACAAAACGTTGAAAGAAATAAAGCTAATAAAGCTTTAACTTTATTTCATGTTTTTTAATCTCTTTGGAAAAATACAAAATATATTTAAAATACAAGTGCATGGAGGTGCAGACATTTTATAACCATAGCTATACAAACATGAACAAAAAACAACTGTTTTATGTGTATTCTTAACCAGTTATGAATATTGACTTGATAATGGCTATTATAAATCTGGAAAAGCTAGCTGTTCCCTGTGACACTCCTTTTAGGTTGGATCTAATTGGAGTGATACTGTTCCTACTGGTAATAAAACAGTGTTTAGCTTTGCTATAACAACACTGACAATTCCATTCCATTCCATTTTATGTATATAGCGCCAAATCACAACATCAGTCACCCCAAGATGTTTTATATTGTAAGATTAAAGACCCCACAGTAATATAGAAAAAATACCCAAAAATCAAATGACCCCCTTTGAGCAAAAAGTGGGGGGAAAAACTCCCTTTTAACAGGAAGAAACCAGAACCAGGCTCAAGGAGAGACAGCCATCTGCCATGACTGGAAAAAACAATTTATTTACATATTTACTTTTTTCTTCTTACACCGGATTGTATATTTGTACATTTTTATACATGCTCTTTATCTCACTGTACAACTGTATGGTGACAATAAAGGCATTCTACTCTATTCTATTCTAAAACGAGTAATACATGGGAAGAAGTCAAATTGGGCCATCTGTATAATAAGTTCATCTAATGCTTAAAATTAGTTTCTCCATCTCAGATTTCGAGAAAACTTTATGACAAAGCATTTGGAAGACGGGGGCAGCAAAATCAGCTCTTAATGCACTGTGCCCTTGGTTAACGCTGCTTTTCTTGAATGTAATTTTTAGATCAGAGTGATTAACCTTTTGGCTATCGTACAAATGAAACTTGTAGTATTCAAATACGAAGCGCACTGGCCAGATTCTGCCACTTTTTTGGACTGGGATTTTGCCAGTTTGCATAAGGAACATTGACACCGTTGGCACAGCAGAGCAGAAATGTGAGAACATATCTGTCCTGCTTTCTGTTGCTGATATATACATCGTGGTCACACGCTGTCATATGCTTGTCAGTAAGTGTAAGCAGCAAATGGCAGAGAGAAAACAATGTGTGTCAGAAAGAGGGAGAAAAAAAGTTTGGCACTCCACGATGCTGAAAACGGGGCCAAGAAAAGCCGCTCAGGTGTCACTATTGCGCGAAGTGACGATAGAATACGATAGAAGCTACCTTTGCTGCGACCGCCGACAGGACACTTGTCAGAAAATAAACAGCACCGCGGCTTTACATTGTTGTTTGGGGGTGTTGGGGAGGAGGAGGAGGAGGAAAGGGGGGAGCTCTGAGGTTGGGGACGGAGGTGGTGGGGGGGACCGTTGGTGAGTGAGTGCGTTACATGAAAACAAAAACACAGAGACACGGGCTATCGCTTCGGGGAGCTTCAAATCGAACGCCCCGTTCAGCACATAACCGAGGCGTGTGTTCACAAAATGCATCCCGCGGTCAGTTTTATGTCAGCATACACAATAACGTTCACGGTTATCTTACCCGTCTTTGCGCTTAGCTTTATAAACGTGCCCGTAGGTGCCTCGACCCACTTTGCAACCTTCATATTCGAACAGATCTTCTACTCTCTCTCTCTCCGCCGCCAGCTTTGTTTTGAAGTCGTAATCCATTTTAACCCATAAATACGCCTTAATTTACAATAAAATAAAATATTAATTATAACATGCATTAATTAAATAATCTGGTCGTTTTATTCCCCCACCATTTCCTTGTTTGGGATTTTGGTCTGCTCCGCTTAATGTTCACTGGCTCGTTGACGTTTCTAATTGGCGCGCGTGGCTCGCTGGGTATGGTAGTTCTTATGAGCAGGCGCCGCAGTTTGCCGCGTTGTCAGGCAAGCTATGGCAAACTACAACCCGCGTTTCTCGCTGCTGTTCGTTGCACTTTGCGTACTCATGAAAGCTCTTCAAAAATGCGGCCGTCGGTGGTTTGAGGTTACCTTTTTTTAACGTCACGTAAGATGAATAAATAAATGAGCTAAACGGATCCTCGTTATCTGGATCATCATCATCATCATTATTATTATTATTATTATTATTGTTATTGTTATTATTATTATTATTATTATTATTATTATTATTATCATTATTTAATGGTCATAATAATAATGGTATTGCAAAAGCTGAACAACTGTGTACATATGCAGTGTATTCATTTAATATAGTTAGAGTGACCACTTCCCACCAAACTCAATGTGATCCGAAGGGTATGGGACCTATTACAAATTGTTTAAAGATATCAAGTGCTATGTGTAACTTAAGGATATGTGCAAACATCCTGGGTGTTTCTGGGGTTGTTTTTTCGGGGGATAATATTAGTTTTCCAACTTCTTAACTGTTATTTTAGCTGATGTTTTTTCTGATAAGCATCTAAGGGTTTAAGTAGGTCGCTGCATCTCTTTTTAAGACACAGTTTTCTTTAGAGATTTAGATTCATTTTTTACTTTTGTGAACTACAGTCAGCCAAAAAAAGAAAAACAAGAAAATTGTTTAGTGCAGTTAGTGGTAAACATATGAAATGTCTTCCATAAATAAAGGTTATGAAAAAACAAAACATCATGATGGAAGACCCTTGCCTTCTATAATAATCGATAGGTTTTTGACATGCACACACACCTGTATATGTAGATGAGTGACGTCATGTCATATGTATGTGATTCATACTTAATTACTGTCATTCTATTGGGTGACAATTGTATGTGTGAGTTCCCACTGCCCGGAACACAATGAGATGAGACAAGTCCTGTAACACATACAGTAGATATGTAATATCCTTTGGGAGTTCTTTCACCTGTTTTCCTTCTATAAGTACACTCTTTTGCTAAAACGAATACCTGCGCAGTCCAGTTTAGTTCAATCCAATTTAACAACTTGGTCATATTCTCATTTAAGTGGTTTATATCTGATATTCGCAGTTTAATATCAGTATTATAGTACCATTAAGTGAAAAAAACAAATTATACAGCTTAAAAAAGAGAGAGCGTACATACGAAAAATTAATGTGATAAGTAAACACAATGGCTTGTGTTAGAAAAAAAGTTACGTAATCGTCGTGAACAGAAGAAAACTTATCAGAAAAGGACTTTTACACGAACATGCCGTCAACTGTCATACTGGCCTTCGTAAACTTAAATCCAGATGTCATGTAATGTTGATGTTGCTGTTTATATATATATATATAATTAGTATGTATTTCCAGAGGAAAGCTACATGCAGGCGGAAAAGTTTCATGACGGAAGACCCGCCTTCTATTATAATTGATAGGTTTCTGACCAATCACAAATCCCAAGATATGGCTTCGCGTTCAGATTGGCTCGAGGTGAGGCTTACGTAGGGCTATTGCCAAATAAAAGCTCCGCGCGGTCTCCATTCAGCGCTTACACAGTATGGCCGGCGATATTAGCTAGCGCTCGCTAACGGTATTCTCTGCTAAAGGGAAGACGGTAACTCAAGCAAATCAACTCCTGGATTGTTTTAAGGACTGAACCTCGCGAAATAATAACAGGTCGAGGAAGGAGTAATTAAGCTGTAAACGTTATAAACGACGTTGTAATATTTTTGGTTGTTGGGTGTCTGTTGTCTCACGATGGAAGATAACGGTGCACATTTCTTCGAGGGGACCGAGAAGCTGTTGGAGGTGTGGTTCTCTCGGCAGGATGAGACCAAAGGAAACGGAGACCTCCGTACCATCCCAAGGTTCGTGTTACTTGAGTGTCTCCGGGGCAGTGTCAGTCCACAGCAGCCTAGTGGTACATGGACAGAAACACCGGCTACATGCACGGCTTCAGTGGTCACTTTTTGAGATGTATAACAACTTGAATATTGTACAGTCCCGTTTCCATTTACACTGTATTCCTTATAGTTATTAATCCACCCCTTCATAGACGGCAAGCATTGAAGTGAACCAAATCTAACCGTGGATCCTTAAGCTGGGGAGCTAGCTAACGTCGCCATTGGAAAATGGACACCTCCCCCTTTTAACAGTGGCTGAGTCATTCATTCTTCACCCTGGGAGCTTGCGGTAGTTAATATATTCAGCTCCCATCGCTTGTTTTTGCGAGATGATTTGTCGCATGAGGCTTGGACGCCACCATGACAGCCAATTTAGAGCTACTTCATTTAAGCTAGTCCCTAGGAAAAAATATTCAAATTATCAGCCGTCTCCTGAATTCTCCGACGCTGAATTCTCAGACTGCTTGTGATTTAGTGATGAGGCGATCTTATTGTCGTTATTTGCCAATTGCTATATATATTCGTGCTCGTGTGCACTAAATTGCTTGGGCTTTGTAATTACATATGCTTTATTTTTTCCTGCGTCACTCTACAACGAGGGGGGCATGTGAGACATGTGGTCGTCCGTTGTCACCGCGTGCCTTGCTGGCACGGAAATAGATTCAAGTATTCCAATTCCACCTTTATTTTATTTTTTTTAAATTCTTTACTTTTTAAGGCTCATAAGTGATTGGGGAAAACCGTCAACCTTTCCCTCTGCCCATGCGGTTGCTAAAGGCTGGCCCCAGGTCTGTTACCGCTGTCTGTTTAACCAGAGAGAAACTGCGTAAAGTCGTGTTCACGTTTTCGGCCACGCGGTGCTCTCGCTCCTAGTTGCTCTGATTGGTTAGAGGGTTCCCTGTTACGTTGTGCCGCGGGGCACTTGGTTACGTTTAAAGACGGGGGGGGAGGACCCGGGGCGGCATGGATTCTGAAAAATCCATGTGGGTTCAGTTCTTGTGAGAAATTCGGTTTTTGCTTGCTAGCAAAATTAGCTGGTTTGAAATGCACGTTTTAAACAACCTTTAACAAGGAGAAACCTTAAAGGCAGATTTGTACCGTGTGTCATAATAATTTTTTGCTTCCCAGACTTTAGTGGAACTTGTCCACTGTAAAACAAATAGATTGTTTAAAATCACCTGGGTTATGTCACCTATAGAGGTAAGAATGGTACTGATTCTTTAATGTAAGGTGAGAGTAAGTGAAAGTGTTAATGGTGTCCACTGCCTTTGCTTAGGGTTTTGTTTTTAATTTTTTTTTTTTTTTTTTTCTCTGGCAGTGTGTCATTTCATGACTGGTTCAAGGAGGCCAAATCATCTCCAGTGATGGGTGACTTTTTCTGATTAATGACCAGATCAGGGGCTGGTTTGACAAGTGCATAACCATTGGAGTAAAGGAAAGCTGGCATTAATTTACAGCCAGAGGGCAGATTAACGGCTCAAAGGGACACCGTCAGTGGATCAGACTCGATGGACGTTAGCCAATGTCCAAATAAGACCACAAGGGCATCTGATTCACAAATGTGAAGCTTGCTCACATTACCTCTGCTGCCACTTGTCAGGGTTCAGACTGCATACCAAGCACTTCCAGTCATTGTAGGGGAGACTGGTTCATAAAGTCATAGCATATTCACCTCTAAACACCTGAGAAATTTACTGTTCCCTGTGTTCAAGCCATCCAGTAAGTGACCACTTTTCTGTCTGATAAGCGGCAAACGTTCCAACATGTGCTGTCTTGATCAGCCATGTGTTCATAATCTCTGGGATGCATGAAAACAGGTTTGGCGCTTTGCTTTCTTTGAGGAAAATATGATCTTGTTGCACAGCTAGAAATAACCTCTTGTGTCGATTTCTCACCGAGGCAGGAGCTGACACAGCTTGCTAATGCTTGGCCTCTGGTATGAAACTGGGAAGTAGGCATGTCGCAACAGCTCTGTTATGTTGCGGGAAGTGATCGAGCTGAACTGTATCCAGACATACCTGTAATGCCTTTGTTCATCTTCCAAATACACTGACATTACTTAATCATATTATATCATTTGCAGAGTTTAGATGGTACTATGATATACACCCATTCTCATCAGGCTTGGCCTTGATGGCAAACTAAAGATGTTGAGTCTTTGCATTAAGGACAATGCCAAAGAGAAGCTGGTGTATAACAAAGCCATCTTAAAGGCACATCGCCTGCATGGCCAGATTTAGAGTAGCTTATAGCATGATTTAGAGTTTATATCATCTTGCTCCAATGTTGGTCCTCAGTGCAGGACCTTTGTTTATCTTCTGAGACGTGCAGTTTTGAAATCATTCACATCCTTTTACACAATTTTCTTATGCACAAACTAAAAACCAGATTTTTAAATTGGTGGTGTTTTGGGCTGGAAGTGTAAAAAAACAAAAAACTGTTTACTTGTTCATGTGTTGACCTTATTTGAAACTTGATATTGGAGCACATTTGACTCTGTGATACCATACCTAGCTCTTTTGCCCCCACCCTCTCAGAGGAAGTGATGTTCACAATAGATGACGTAAGCCTGTCACTCTGAGGACAATGTTGTTAAGGGATTAGATGAAGTGTTGTTTGTGGTACTGGAAGGTAGTAAACATATTTGTAGTTTAGTTTCTTGGGCCATTAGGCCCGAATACAAAAGGCTGCAGTGTGAACTGTATTCTTGATTTTGTTGTCTTTAGAACAATGTCTGAGAGATGCATTGTTTATTTGTGTTTTGTGTGAGTTTCCTCAGTCATCTAGTTCATTTGTAGATTGACCATGTAGAAAGGAACATAATTGGGTCTTGCATTTTTGCCCACAGCCTTTACGCATACTGCTGCAGTCTGGTTACTGAGGGGCATTTCTTTTTGAGAGGTTCTCTAGAAAAGCCAGTTTCATAAAGCATTCATTGAGCTGCTGGTATGCTTTCATCGAACACTTTATTTCTTGGAACGTTTGTCTTGCAGCCCAGGCCCCCACTGTGAATGGGTTTGGCTGCTGTTCCAAGGTTGTAATGTGACCCAGCTGTCTGGGTGGTGTCCGGGGTGGGGGGGGGGGAGCCGAGGCAGCTGCTAGAAGGTGTCTGCTGTAGGTGCAGAATAAGTCCACATTACCCTACAGCCATCTGCACATGGTGGAAAACACATTTCAGTCTGAACAATACCTCTATTGATATCATCAGTATTGTATGCCCAGAGCATACTCTGGCACTGAAATTGTTATATGCACTTACTTTTTCAGTGTAAAGACTACAGCAAGCTTCATAGACATTTCTGTTCAAAATCTTGAAAACATTTCAAACTTGGCCATGTTACATAACCATCAATAGTTCTTTCCTGTAGTGGGTGCCACTTTAAAATGACCTCAAAAGAGAACAACTTTGTCTTTGTGTGCATTTAACTTGTGTTCTTTTTCTTTCAGGTTTGAGTGGGACAAACTCTTGGAAAATGTGCATTGTTTGATAATAAGTGTGACAAAGACTGACAAGCAGGAAGCTTATATACTCAGGTGAGTGCCTGCTCGATACCTGCAGAAAGTCTTTCCAACTAGACCTTAACCTAATTTCCATTAATGACAGTCTCAGGTGTCAGTATGGGCATGTACTCTACATGTCACATGCAGTGCTTATATGAATGTGTAGTTGTATTAAGGTAGGCCAAGTATGAGCATGTCAGATAAAACTAACATGAAGCTAAAACTGAAGCCAGTAAGCTTAACTCCTCTTGGGTAATCAAACAAGTATGACAAGTTGAATGGGAACTAGGGTGTGGCTTTTTCTCTTCCTCCTTTTGCTCACCTGTCCACCTTTTTTCCTTTCCCCATTTAAAAAGGAGAGAAAGCCTTCACTGAAGTTTTACCTTCCCCATTACTGCTCTGCAATGTAGTAAGGTGAAACAAATATAGAAACGAATACCGGACCTCTATTACACGCATCAATAGTAAAATTTCATTTTACGAATGAGTAGCTGAGGGGCTTGGTTTGCTCATTTTAGGTAAATATTACAAAGATACCAGGCTTACTTAATCATCATTATGTATCATAGAATATAATGAGGAAAACGATGCTCTGTGGTTATTGGTGACTAACTCCTTTCTTGTCTCTACAGTGAGAGTAGCATGTTTGTCTCCAAGAGACGTTTCATTTTGAAGACATGCGGAACCACCCTCTTGTTGCAAGCACTGGTGCCTCTGCTGGAACTCGCCAGGGAGTACTGCGGCTTCGACACCATTGAGGTTAGACTGGTGTAGCATTTGCATGACAAAGCTTATTTCATCTCAATCTGAACGAGCTGTATCAATGAAGCTGATTAGTTGCGTAGGTTTATTCATTAGTGTCTCGTTTGCAGAATTTCTTCTACTCCCGTAAGAACTTCATGAAACCAGCCCATCAAGAGTTCCCTCATCGAAACTTCCAGGAAGAAGTGGACTTCCTCAGCCAGATTTTTCCCAGTACGTGATACATGAAACTCTGAAGTGTGTTACACACGCAAGTAGGGCTGTTCGATATAACGATATATATCGGATGATGATGATATAAAAACGTCTATCGTTTCATTTTACGTTATGTTTCGTCGTGTCGCAAAATAAACTATTTACGGCAATATTTTTTTTTTTCATCGTTTTGATGGTCACTGTAGTGGCTATATTAATTTCCTAAAGTTGATATTATTTAATATAACCACACTACAGACAGACAAGCGCCTGTTTTTATGCGTTGTCGTTAGTAACAACGACGGTAACACCATCGCATGTCCGCTTGTTTATGTTCCACATAAACCTTTCACAATAAATCTCAAGATCCTGTTGAGACTTTTCAAAATAAACTGAATCACGTGAAAGAGCAGATTATTTACAGATGAGAAGTAAAAAAGAGCCGCCAGGTGCTAAAAAAAATAATCCTAAGACTCAATTGTTAGAACAGGCTTTTCCCCGCAGCACACCGTGTAATAAATACTCGCAAAGAAAACGTCGGCCGTTACAACTTATGTGTAAAAATGTATAGTTTCATGCATCGGTTAAAACACTTGACTCCGGGTACATGCCGCACAGCTGGAAACACTTCCCGCAAGTCGAGCTGCCAGAAATTCACAGAATTTATAGAAAATGTTACATTTTTGTGATTTATATTGTTATCGGGACGATAGAATTCTTATATCGGGATATGAGATTTTGGTCATATCGCACAGCCCTAGTAAAGGGTGTTTGTAGCACAGTCTGTTAAATCCCTGACGCTCTGAATTTACAGCTGGAAAATGCCCAGGGCAGTTCCCGGTTTATGGCTGCTCCTGGCAAACAATCTGCTAGTTGTTTAAACAAAAAGCTGGACTAGTTGACAAATCTAAAAGACAGAACTCCTCAACCACTACCCCCACAAAAAATTGAAATCAAACACACTTTAAATGATCAAAGTGAAACGTTAACCAACAAACACTTCATGTGTTAGCTGTATTAAGCAATTAGCACATTCCTCATTGATCAAACATAATCTTAGCAGTAGGCTTCTCCTATGCTAACATTGACAACTTGGTTTTATAGTTTATTCTGACAACACCAACATGCAGCTTTTTAGCACAAAAGAACTACAGAGCAGCACTGCTTAACATAGCTGTCATGTATTTACCCTCATGAATAAAGTAATAAAACTGTTTGGCACTGACTAGCGGGGTTAGCGAACATTTAAATATCCAATCATAAGACACACCCTGATTTTGATTAATGCAAATCTTAGGTTTGTTTTTATAGATCAGGTAATCATGTATCTGTGATCATCTCTACCCAAGCTGTTTTAATCATTTAAGAACAAATGTTGCTTGTAATATTGAGACTATGGAGTGCATTGCTTATACTATAGCTGTGGGGACAATGAAATTCAGTATTATCACAGACTGTAATTCTGTGTAGCTTAATTTTATCATTGTGGGTTCTCTTCAGAGCTGCCTAATGTTTTTGTTGATTATAAACGGTAACCATAACATTCCCTCCTTTTACAGATGGTGCAGCCTACTGTATGGGACGTTTGAACTCTGACTGCTGGTGAGCATTAAAATATCCCACATTGGCTTAATATGCTAATAGCTAAGATGGTCAAGATTTTCAGTCATGAAATATAATTAAATATTTGTGGTTTCTGGAGTTCAGCACTTGTCAGTGAATGTTGGTAATGCCAATTCATGAGGGAGGTGAAAAGCCTTTAGTTTGAAAGGATGTTCAAGGCCTCCTCTCATAGGTAGCAGCTCCATGCATTGTCCAGGTTTGAAAATCTTTAATGCCCCCTTGCATCTCTCCCACAGGTACCTGTTTACTCTGGATATGCCAGAGTACTGGGAGAACAAGTGTGCTGATCAGACGCTGGAAGTTCTGATGAGCGACCTTGATCCAGCCATCATGGACCAGTTCTACATGAAAGACGGTGTTTCCGCAAGTGAGGTCACTCGTGTAAGTTTTCCCCCGGTTTCCCCCTCAGAACAAGCATGTGGTAGTAGTTTAACCTTCGTAATCACGGTCTCGTTCTGTTCTCGCAGATGAGTGGAATTCGTGACCTGATTCCAGGTTCTGTGATTGATGCCACAATGTTCAACCCTTGTGGATACTCGATGAACGGGATGAAGACTGACGTGAGTGGCATTTTGTTTCTTCATCATAGTTGCGCGCTCAAGCAAATCAGTGATGCGACTTTGCTCATTTTTTCCCCACAGGGAACCTACTGGACCATCCACATCACCCCAGAGCCAGAGTTCTCCTACGTCAGCTTTGAAACAAACCTCTCCCAGACATCATATGATGAATTGATCAGGAAGGTTGTGGAGGTGTTCAAGCCAGGAAAATTTGTGACTACACTCTTTGTCAATCAGGTGCATTTCAAATCCAATTTTTGCATCTAGTCAAGTTTATTTATAGAGCACATTTAAAAACAACCAAGGCTGACCAAAGTGCTGTACAGTAAATACAGATAAAAATACAATAGAACACAATTTCGTAAAACACCTCGCTGATCAAATAAAAAATAAATAAACAAATAAATTAAACCTTTCTAAAAGCCAATGAAAAGAGGTGAGTTTTAAGAGCAGTTTTAAAAGTTTCTAGGCTTTTGGAGAATCTGACGTGAGGAGGTAAACTGTTCCACGATCTACCCGGGGGGATTTTAAACGGCTTCCTGTAAAGTGGTTTGTTTTTGTTTTTTCTCCTGCAGAGCTCTAAATGTCGCAGTGTCTTTTCTACTCCCCCAAAAATGGAGGGCTACAAGCGCCTCGACCGCCAGTTGGCTCAATTCAACGATTACAATTTTGTCTTCACAAGCTACACCAAGAATCGCCAGCAGAACCAGCAGCAGAGCTGAGGGTCGAGGATGAAGAGGCGCAAAAAACGTGGCGCCTCGGCGCTCCCACGTTGCAATGCGCTTCACCACAGAGTAGCGAGCTTGTCATCATCGTCTCTCCTGTCCCACCCTCCCCGCTGCTGCTGTCACCATCCAGATTGTCCTGGTGTCAGCGATGGCGCTGCTGCCCCTACTTTAACTTCCAGTTTGAGTTGTTTGCATTGTTGTACCCGTGACTTAGATCCCTTGCATGAAAGCTCTTTTCTCTGTTACGATATTCTAGCCCACTCTTGCTGTGATCTTGAAGTGCATGTAGAGGTATTAAACACGCTCTGTTTCAGGCTGTCCACCTGTGCCCAGTACAATGGTCCCTTCCTGCAGGTGTCCCCCCTCATTCCCCACAGACAAGGTTTCCGCCCACCCTAGACCAGGACCCTGACGTGCTCAGATCAGTCCGCCTCTTATGAGCATACTTTAGATCTCATCCATTGGTTTAAACTTCAAATTGCACCCACCCACCTAGTTAGCATGACTATTTCTCTACTCTGTTACTGAGTTTATTTTAAAACCCTGTTTACTCAAGGTACTTGGAGGCAAATCACCTCAGCTCAAGTTGTGCTGAGCTTGGGCATTGTGGGATTGTCTTTGAAATGCCATCTTGCTTTGATGTTGCACTAAAGGTTCAAAAGTTCTCATCTTATTGGTCAGGTTTTGTTTTTTGGCAGTTTTGTTCTTTGGTAAACTTTCAGCTTATACACTTCAGATCTGAGCTTGAACATTTTACATTGGCCCACATCTGTAGGAAGCATCTAGATATTTCAACCCAGTCATGCAGCATTCACAGAGGGTTTTTTAAAAAAAAAAAAACAAAAAAAAAAACCTGAATGTAGCACAGGCCGTGCAGAGCGGCTTGCTCGGCCATCTTTCGAATGTACATTTCTCTGGAAAGAAAGCCTGGAACAGGTTTGAGCTGAATGTACGACTCCAGACAACGCGCTCACAATGCCCTCTGCTGACCGGCCATTGTTCAGCCCCAGCCCACCGAGAGTCAGCCCTCCTGGCCACTCGCACTGTGTTCAGCTCTGAAAGGAAATAATGAATCAGACACTTTTTGCTTTAGTTGCCCACCAAAGCATCCCCCCAAACATAATATCCACCCTGTCTCTTTCTGCCACATACAGAGATGTAAGCGCACAAAAGAGGCCCACTAGTCTGAGCATGCCAGGGTGGTCCCAGATCATTCCGCATATAACCACTACATAAACTGCCATTTATGAAATTTATTGTGCCCTCACTTTTTTCTTTTTGTCATTTGGGTCAATGCCCTTTGTTTGCAAGGGGAATCCTGACACACTGCATGTGACTACTAGTGCCGTGTTGCTCAACAGTGTAATGTAGCGCTGTCTCTGCTGTCAGTGTGTGTGCTTCACCTTCCTCTTGTTTTACAAGGTGAAAGTTGGAACTGCCCCAACCTGGTACATGTTGGATAGGTGGTTTTGTTTGTATTTTATTCCCCCTTTTTGTTTTGGTTTTTATTTTTATTTTTTTATAAATTTCATGTACCTGTCTAACTCTTATAGATTTCAGGCTTCAGACAGGTGCTAAAAGCAGGAGAAGTTTCAGTCTTGTTTGTGGTTTTGTTTTTATTTGATACCCTACTACAGCTAAGGTTTAGCTTCTCCTGCCAGAGAATGCTGTTAGAATCTTGCAGATGTGATAGTTTTATCCTGATTTCAGCACTTGACATCATCTAAGGAACTTAGCATGCTAGTCAAGCTAGCACTTGGTAAATTTATCTATATAAGGGCAGGAATTTTGAAAAGTGTCCCTCTAGTGTGGCTACGTGGCTTTTTGGTTTTCTTTTTTTTTTTTTTTCCTTCAATTTAAGATTAAATGACTTGTAATGGTAGTCTGATTTATATTTTTTAAGAATTTCCATCTAGCAACAGAAATGGTATGCTAGCTGTAGGATTAAGTGCATTTCAGCCTTGTTGGTGTGGATCGTTGGTGTTTTTATATGGTGATCTCTATTTTGCAGTTTAATGGTAATTGAATTTTATACAAAATATTTTGTATTTCTGCTGCGGACCAATTTTATTTTTAATTTTTTTCTTTCTGCCCTTTGGTTCTAGATGTTTTTGTGAAAACGATGTTCCAACAAAGTTACTTGAGGGATGACCTTTTCCAAGTTGACTAGATCATGTTATCACTTTGCTTTGTGAATTCAAGGAAACGGAAGCCAGGAAAGCCTCCTGCTTGTGAGGGTACAGTTGCAGGTTGTACTGAATGAGCAACTTTGCTGTTCTAATTCATTTATCTGTTCTCTGGATGGTCAAGATGTGCTAAATATCTGTGCTATGAGCTTAATGCTTCAATAAAAGATACTTAAATGTGAGATCTGTGTGCTTTTATTTTGGTATCAAGACCCTGTAGGACTGACTGCATCAGAAAGCTTTAAAGGGATGGTTAAGTGGGTTTTGGTGTAGTTTGTGCAAAAAATCTCAAGACCTAATGTGAAACAAGCTGCTCCCTACTCTAATACACTGATTAGACCTAAATCACAGGGGATCTCTCCTGGTCATACAGTGCAACTGGACTGGTGGTGGGGGGGGGGGCACACAACAGTGGCTCCAGGAGGAACAAACTGGAGCTGTGTGTGAGAATAAGCTGCTCTACAGTAGAACAGCACAGGGTGCAGTCTTCAATGACATCCCCTCTAGACTTCCCCCCCCCCCCCCCATATGGGGGGGCTACCAAAAACAATTTCCAGTTTGATTACGGTGTCAAGTATAGGTTACTGAAAAGAGGGTAAAATTATGCCTGGTTAATATCCTGCTCTTAACCCTAAAAACGGGTACATATGGAAACAAAGATTTTGAAATCATCTGTTTGAATTGACTGGAAGCCCCAAAATGGGGCATACAACAACAAAAGTCTTCTATAATTTTAATTTTTTCAGAACAGTCTTTAATTGTGATTAGTTTAAATTTATTGATGTTAAGTAAGAGACCTGATGCTTTGTTTTGTTTTTAGCTTAAGGAATTTGGGTGTCGTCCTTTAAAAAGAAGGCTCTGTGCTAAAATCAATTCTTGCCCAGGTAAAGAAATTCCTTTAATGGGATTATTATTAAATATTTTTTTCTGACAGCCCAGAGGTGAACCAACCAGGAGAAAGAGATATGGGAAATTGAACAACCTTAAGTTTCTTATTGTTCTCACAGCAGCAATGAAGTTACAACCAAATCTAAATTTATTTATAATTCAGGTTCAAGGTTACTTTATTTATACCCGTAGGTAGATTTGCTTTACAGAAACATTATAGCATTTGACACCCCTTCACAAAACGCACACCTATTTAAACACATTTGGTAATAATTAGACAAGATGAATTAAATCAAAAAACAGTTATTAAGTTAAATGATGGCGGCATATCTGCTCGTGTTTGTATAGAGAATGAATAATAAGGGCGATAAGACGCACCGTGGAGGAGAACACTGGGTCAGGCAGCACACCATTTATTCTCACTCTTCGTGACTTGTCAGTTAAAAAGCCTAAAATCCAACCCAGCAGGTTTTTCCTGATTAAATTTTTTTTAATATAATTCTATTTACATACATTATTATATAACATAATATATAATAATGTATAAAATATCACATCACGCAGGACCTGTCATGGTCCTGTCACATCAACACCGTGGTGAAAAAGGCCCGACAGCGTCTCTACCACCTCAGACGCTTGAGAGACTTCCAACTGCCCTCCAAGGTGCTCAGGAACTTTTACTCGTGCACCATAGAGAGCATCCTGACGGGAAACATCTTAACCTGGTTCGGGAACAGCACCATGCAGGACAGACGAGCTCTACAGAGGGTTGTGCGGTCAGCTGAGCGCACCATCCGCTCCGAGCTCCCTGACCTGCACTCAATCTACAGCAGGCGGTGCTGGACCAAGGCCAGGAAGATGGTGAAGGACCTCAGCCATCCCAACAACAGACTGTTCTCTCTGTTGAGGTCAGGAAAGCGATTCCGCTCCCTGAAGACCAACACAGAGAGACTGAGGAGGAGCTTCTTCCCGCAGGCGATACGGTCTCTCAATCACACCACCACACAGTACTGACCCACACATACAGTTCTTACACACACACTGGACTTTCTGGACATTGTTTTTGCACACATTGTTTTTTTGCACAACACTGGTCACTATATTCTTCATTTCCGGTTAATACTTGTACAGCTGCTGTTATTGTGTATATATTTATTTATATTTAGATTTCTTCATACATTCTTATATAGTTCTATATTGTGTATTTTGTTGTACAGTTATTTTATTTTCAACTTTAATTTATATATTTTATCTTATTCTTCCCAGTTAAATTTACCCTTCATTCTAATTTGTGTTGTACAGTTATTTCATTTTTAACCTTAATTTATATTTTATTCCTTCCTAGTTAAATTTACCCTTTTTAATTTTTCATATTTATTTCCTATCTTATTCATAGCCTTTTCCTTTTTTGTTTTCTTTAGGTCACGAGCAGTTGTCCAAGCATTTCACTACATATCGTACTGTGTATGACTGTGTACGTGACAAATAAAATTTGAATTTGAAAATTTAGTCAAGAGGCACTCTATTCCAGGAGATTTTTTGTTTTTGGAGTGAGAAATGACAATCTGAACTTCTTGTACAGTCTGATCAGATATGGGGATGGGATCTGCCTTCAGAGTTTAAAAGGCCATCAGCAGATGACCACTTGATGGCAGTATTTTGAGTTGGGTTTCTTTTGTTAAATATGATCGAAGAAGAAAATCGTCGCTCTTGTCGTTTTCACGTGTTTCTTAATTAGTGTGGTCGTTAGCGATTAGGAATAAAAATACATATACAATGACGCAGTTGGATTCTGTAATGTAAGTGTGGACTCTCGCTTTGGGGGGCCTGGGAAGTGTTGCTATGTATCGTTTTATGAATGTGCTGTTTATGGCAAAGCTTCTAACCTTTAGCTGTCGGCTAACTGCAACTAGCTCCGTCGTGGAATCGGCATGCCTCTGTGGCATCTCCCTGTGCCATGCCTCTGTGGCATCTCCCTGTGCCATGCCTCTGTGGCATCTCATTGTCCGATCTTCAGATGCCACAAAGGATTTGGAGACACCCCATATTTCTACATAAGCGCATAATCAAATCGATTTCCCTATCTCTCAGCCTCATGTTCGTCTTTAATGTGCTGTGAGATTAGTGGTGTTATGCCTAAAATTCAGGGTCTAACGGTCTGAGTTACACTCGATTTGAGTATTTTATGTTTAAGGCAATCATATTAATATAATTAATAACAAACTCATTTAAATGTCTTGTTTTTGTATCCAGTCTCTCTGCTGAAACTAAACTTTTTAAGGTTACCATCTTACTTTCAGTGCATTATGTTTTGGTACATACTGGCATTGCATACAAGTTTGGTTAATATTTCTTCAGCGCTGTGCACATAAAGTCTCTATTCTAAACATAGCATTATTCTTAGGCATCTATTAATGTATTGGCAGATGTATTGATTCACATCAGGGCTGCTCTCTGAAACAATGCTCTAAGTTTTAAGATAGTTTGTTGTCAAGCTAGAAGACATTCAGACAGTGAAGTTATTTTATGAAGATGATTTCCCCGTGTCTCTGAAAGAAAGAGGAAGATCGGAAACAAGATGAACAGAAACAATATCTGTATTGGCTAATTGACGTACATTTTTAGGTCATCAACCAATCAGAAATACCGGTTTGATTTTCTGATAGTTTGCCTTGTGTGCAGTTTGTCATCTTTCTTATATTCCCTTGTGTTTTCTTCCTCAGAAAACCGAAGACAAAGCGCTCAAAACGCTTCTTGGAGAGCAGAGCACCCAAATTGACTGAAGATGTGAAGAGTGCCATGATTATGAAAGGAGGGAACACAAGTCAGACCATCACGCAGGCCCTGAAGGACATAGTAAGTCACAGAGGAGCTGTGTAAGGATGGAGTTTGGCATATTTGTCACACTGACATGTTTCAGATCATCAAACAGATTTTAGTATTAGACAAAAGCTGTCCAACCCTACCTGGCTCTATGTGGAAAAAGCCCCACCCACAATTCTTAAACTTTGGGGTGTTTTCACACCTGTAAATGATGAGTTCTTACACTTGGATCTATTCCTAATGATCTGGTTTGTTTTTGCACCAAATGCCTTACTACAAACCACATGAGACTGTTCAGTCGGCTTATTGGCCAGATGTGTCTGTGGCAGCAGGAAGAAGGTGCTATGTTCTAGACTATTGGAGAACACAATACTGCTAGGGGCTAGCCCGTACAGACCTTTGCACATCTATAGTTCCTCTACAGGAGGTTTTTTTAATTTATTTTTTTATATTTTTTTTAGCTCAGACTTGTAACATACACCTGGTAGTTGGTTCAGATCGAGGTCGGATCATGTTCACACTGTAAACGAACCACTCTGGAGTTCGCTTGGAACAATAACAAGTCCAAATCTGCAAAAAACAAACTGCACTGAGGGGGGAAATGAACAAGAGTTTGATCGAAATAGCCTAAATAGCACAGGTGTGAAAATACTATTAAATTAACTATGATTAACCAAGTTCTTTGGAAAGCTGAGTTTAATTTCAGATAACCACACCCAGGCCTGATCACAGCCAGAACAAGACTTTTAGAGTCTATCTGAAAAAGTGAAGCAGGCTAAAAAAATCTCAAGAAGTAAGATATTGTGCCACGATCTAAAGACAATCAAGAACACAGATTGACGCCTATCAGCTTGAGGCTGGACGTTAGGGTTGGGTGACTGGCCGAATATATTGACTCTCGACATAAGGCTAAGCCCATCGTTGATCGTTTTTACAATTTATTTATTTATTTGAGTAAGTTAAATGGTGGATCTAATAGAAGCAGTCAACAGGAAAAATTAACCCATCTGGAGCACAGTCTGAGTCAAAATCCCTGAAATGAATCTGTCAATGCATTTCGGGCAGTTTGTCCAAGGTTTGTTCATTCTGCGCTCCAGATGGGTTGAGCGCGTTAAAAATTTTAATCGTGTTAATAGTGATGACCGCATTAACGCTGACAGCCCTAATTTCTTGGGGGGGAAATTAGTTGGAGTTCTTCTGTGTTGTAAACGTGCAAATCAGTCCGTGCATGATTACATTGCTTTGCCCATCAAAAAATCTGCACATGTGCAAATATATTGCCCATCATTGATTATTGGACTGACGATTGTCGGGTATAAACTTTTGCATATCGCCCAAGCCTACTGGACGTGTAAAATCCATGTGAATATTTGGTGTGTTAAAAATATTTTACTCATCTGTTCTTAAAGCAGCTGTTCACGCCGACGGTCTAATTTGATTTGATTTGATTTTATTGATTACCATTCAAATATCTCAGTGAAGACAGAACAAAGATCTACCACAAAGCAAGAAAGCATGAGACAAGGCTAATCAAAAGGTATTGGCTGAAGCATTTGCTTATTACGCCAACCCTTTTAACATTTCACTGGATGAATCTGTGGCATTCATTTTTTCCAAACTGAGATCAATTTTTTAGATTTTTTCCATCTCACAGTGCGTTTTGAGGTTTGTTTGTTTTGTTTTTTTAATGTGTAATTTTTCTGTATATTCATGCAAGTACATTTGTTTCCTTCACAGTATTCCCTGAAGAAACCCAATGCTGTGCTGTACAAAAAGTAAGTGACATATCCACTTTGTTCCTATAATAAATGCTCGGGTTTTATTTGATGGAACAGGTTTATCAGTTCATCTGCTTAGTGTGGGTCTTTTCTAGATATTTGAGCTGGAAAAACTTTGAATTGTCTATTTGGTCGCTTCAGATGATGACTGGGAGGTAAAGAATTACACTGGTAGTTGTATTTACATCCACGTGTTGAACTTGATGTCACATCAGAAGGCGCGAGCTGCCTTGTTGGTGTCGTTTGTCATGAACCGTATCCTGGCAGAATGTGATGATGCAGTCACAGTTTGAAGACGCGTGTACGGTCATGCTGGTTTTTCCCAGTATTTTGAAGATATTCCAGTATAGACGCTTGGCGATTGTCAGATTATATGGAGGGAAACGTTGAAGCAGTTTGAAAAGATGAGACCTCCTGAAAAAAAAAAACGTTGGAAAAAAGGTCTTTAAAAGTAAAACACAACACCAGTGTCTTTGCTTCTGAGTTTGTCTGCTTCTACTTCTTCTTCTTCTTATGTCAGTGCCAGTGTGGCAGTTATGTGGTGAGTGGTGACACCTAGTGTCCAAAAGAGTACTGCAGCAACTACCTATACCTTAACGGGGAGTTTAAGCAGAAGTGGCTGTGTGATCACGTTACTGTGGCTGTGGAGCAGCCTAAAACGGAAGACCAAGCCTGCCTTTTTCATATTTTATTCAGCTGGTGTATGTTTCTCTTGTTGGTACTTCTCTAAATCCTTGATTTCAGACCATTTCTGTTCTACTCTTGGCTCTGGGAGAGAATGAATTTCTCTCATATGGTTGTCTCAGGCACACAGCAGCTCCAGACATCCACTAAAACCTAATATTTTTAAACAGAAAACCAATTAGGATAAAAGCTGGCATAAAGGGAGCTAAAAGGGCTTGTTTCAGACAGTGGGTGATCATACAAAGCTACTGGTCTAAGAGTGAAGTCCCCTACAGTGTCTGTTTTCTGTCTTGATGGTGTCTGTGTACGCTTTTTAGAAAGAACATCACTCGGCCGTTTGAGGACTCAACATCACTGGTGAGTGCAGAGGGGCGATGGTCCTTTTCAGAGTTTTCACCAGTGTTGCTTTTCTTGTTAATAATCTAACATTTATTTTAGGAGTTCTTTTCCAAGAAGACAGACTGCTCCCTGTTCCTGTTCGGCTCCCACAATAAGAAACGGCCCAACAACTTCATATTTGGTAAATTTAAACTTTCTCTCTATCAGTTATATCACTTAATATATATACAGCAGCTATAACATCTGTTTTCAGGTTTTTACAAGATACTGGACTGTCAGTGTCTCGTCTCACGTTACACGTTGTGTTTTATGTTTAGCAGACTATCAGCATAATGCTAGTGAATACTGGTCTGCAGGTTTTCAGTAAAAAACATTTCAGTGTAGAAGATGCTCTGCAAAGAAAAGGTTTTCAGATTTTGAATTGACCCAATCAAATAAATTGTTCGCTTGTTTGTTTGCAGGTCGTCTATTTGACTTCCATGTACTTGATATGATTGAACTTGGAATTGAGAAGTACGTCTCCCTGAGTGAAATTAAGGTAATGGTTTCAGTCATACTGTGTCTGGCTAGGGAGTCATTTTGACTCATGGTCACAGTCATTTCATCACCTTGTTATTTTCCTCATAATGTAAACTAGAGACCAAAACCTACCTCTGCGTGTAAAGCTAAACCATACAGCTATCACACATACATAAAGACGCGGGTGCGGCCGTGAGCATAGTGACCATTACAGCAGGGATATTGAAAAACTATTGCAAAACTCTAGAGATGCACGACTGGCCGACACAACACATGATGTAATATTAAAATCGTCTTGCGACAACCACAACACAGGCGACAGCAGAATGGCACCGTAAGGTGTACTTAGTTTTTCCATACTGCTTCTGCAATTTGTTTCACATTTTGTTACATAAACAGTGACACAGTGTAATATTCATGGATTGTTGTTTACCTACCAAGCCTGGACCAGATCATTGATATTATTTCCTGATACGTAAAACCTTAGAGGTTCTACTTTCTTTCTATCATAATTGTACATTCACCAAACCAATGAGGAGCCTTGAGTTCAAACACTCTGAAACAACATAAGGGAACAAACTGTCGTGTTCTTGAGACTACACCTATCGCTGCTTCACTCCAATAGTTTCCATCATTTGTAAATCTCTTGTGTTACCATAACCACTCTACAAGCACCCGAGTGAACCTGGTCAAAGTACAAATCACAGTCCATCCATCCATTCGCTTCCGCTTATCCTTTTCAGGGTCGCGGGGGGCGCTGGAGCCTATCCCAGCTGTCATAGGGCGAGAGGCGGGGTACGCCCTGGACAGGTCGCCAGTCTGTCGCAGGGCCAACACACAGGGACAGACAACCATTCGCACTCACATTCACACCTAGTGGCTATTTAGATTATCCAATTAACCTATCCCCACAAGCTGCATGTCTTTGGACGGTGGGAGGAAGCCGGAGTACCCAGAGGGAACCCACGCAAACACGGGGAGAACATGCAAACTCCACACAGAAAGACCCCGGCCTGATGTTGGAATTGAACTCAGGACCTTCTTGCTGTGCGGCAACAGTGCTAACCACCGTGCCGCCCACACAAATCACAGTCTCCTAAAATAAAGTCTTTGCTTTCTGTTCTAGGCCAGTAAATGTCCTGAAGGAACCAAACCAATGCTCGTGTTTGCAGGGGACGCTTTTGATACAGATAATGAGCACAGTCGTCTGAAGAGTCTGCTAATAGGTACTCACACAGCACACTAAAAGTGTTAACCGGTCTGATTCTGATATTGTGTTTTTTTTGTTTTGTTTTTTTATGTGCTTTGTGATGAATGAATTATGAAAACTCAATAAATATATATATATGTGTGTATATATATATATATATATATATATATATATATATATATATATATATATATATATATATATATATGTGTGTGTGTGTATATATATATATGTGTGTGTATATATATATATGTGTGTGTGTGTATATATATATATATATATGTGTGTGTATATGTATATATGTATATGTGTGTATATATATAAAAAAAAACACCCAGCACGCCCCTGCGGGCGGTTTATCCTTCAAGCTCGGGTCCTCTACCAGAGGCCTGGGAGCTTGAGGGTCCTGCGCAGTATCTTAGCTGTTCCCAGGATTGCGCTCTTCTGGACAGAGATCTCCGATGTTTTTCCCGGGATCTGCTGGAGCCACTCGCCTAGCTTGGGAGTCACCGCACCTAGTGCTCCGATTACCACGGGGACCACCGTTACCTTCACCCTCCACATCCTCTCGAGCTCTTCTCTGAGCCCTTGGTATTTCTCCAGCTTCTCGTGTTCCTTCTTCCTGATATTGCTGTCATTGGGAACCGCTACATCGATCACTACGGCTGTCTTCTTCTGTTTGTCTACCACCACTATGTCCGGTTGGTTAGCCACCACCATTTTGTCCGTCTGTATCTGGAAGTCCCACAGGATCTTAGCTCGGTCATTCTCCACCACCCTTGGGGGCATCTCCCATTTTGACCTCGGGACTTCTAGGTTATACTCGGCACAGATGTTCCTGTACACTATGCCGGCCACTTGGTTATGGCGTTCCATGTATGCCTTGCCTGCTAGCATCTTGCACCCTGCTGTTATGTGCTGGATAGTCTCTGGGGCATCTTTACACAGCCTGCACCTGGGGTCTTGCCTGGTGTGATAGACCCCAGCCTCTATGGATCTTGTACTCAGAGCTTGTTCTTGTGCTGCCATGATTAGTGCCTCTGTGCTGTCTTTCAGTCCAGCTTTGTCCAGCCACTGGTAGGATTTCTGGATATCAGCCACCTCCTCTATCTGCCGGTGGTACATACCGTGCAGGGGCCTGTCCTTCCATGATGGTTCCTCGTCTCCCTCCTCTTTCTTGGGTTTCTGCTGCCTGAGGTATTCACTGAGCACTCGGTCAGTTGGGGCCATCTTCCCAATGTATTCTTGGATGTTCCTTGTCTCATCCTGGACTGTGGTGCTGACACTCACCAGTCCCCGGCCCCCTTCCTTCCGCTTAGCGTACAGCCTCAGGGTGCTGGACTTGGGGTGAAACCCTCCATGCATGGTCAGGAGCTTTCTTGTCTTTATGTCAGTGGCTTCTATCTCCTCCTTTGGCCAGCTTATTACCCCAGCAGGGTACCTGATCACGGGCAGGGCGTATGTGTTGATGGCCCGGATCTTGTTCTTACCATTCAGCTGACTCCTCAGGACTTGCCTGACCCTCTGCAGGTACTTGGTGGTTGCAGCCTTTCTAGCGGCCTCTTCATGGTTCCCATTTGCCTGCGGGATCCCCAGGTACTTGTAACTGTCCTCTATGTCTGCAATGTTGCCTTCTGGTAGTTCAATCCCCTCAGTTCTGACTACCTTCCCTCTCTTTGTTACCATCCGACTACACTTCTCCAGTCCGAACGACATTCCAATGTCATTGCTGTATAGCCTGGTAGTGTGGATCAGTGAATCGATGTCTCGTTCACTCTTGGCATACAGCTTGATGTCATCCATGTACAGGAGGTGGCTGACAACTGCTCCGTTCCGTAGTCGGTATCCGTAGCCAGTCTTGTTAATGATCTCACTGAGGGGGTTCAGGCCTATGCAGAACAGCAGTGGGGACAGAGCATCTCCTTGGTAGATCCCGCACTTGATGGTAACTTGTGCTATGGGCTTGGAGTTGGCCTCTAGTGTTGTACGCCACATCCCCATTGAGTTCCTGATGAAGGCTCTTAGGGTCCCATTGATCTTGTACAATTCTAGGCATTCCAGTATCCAGCTGTGGGGCATTGAGTCATAGGCCTTCTTGTAATCAATCCAGGCAGTGCACAGGTTGGTCAGTCTGGTCTTGCAGTCTCGGCTGATTGTTCTGTCTACCAGTAGCTGGTGTTTTGCACCTCTGGTATTCTTGCCAATTCCTTTCTGTGTCCCGCTCATGTATTGACCCATGTGCCTGTTCATCTTAGCCGATATGATGCCTGACAGGAGCTTCCATGTAGTACTGAGGCAGGTTATTGGTCGGTAGTTGGAGGGGACCGGTCCCTTCTTGGGGTCCTTGGGGATCAGGACCGTCCGGCCTTCAGTTAGCCATTCCGGGTGTCTTTCGTTAACTAGCAGCTGGTTCATTTGTGCTGCCAGACGCTCGTGGAGTGCAGTCAGCTTCTTCAGCCAGTAGGCGTGAACCATGTCGGGCCCTGGTGCTGTCCAACTCTTCATACTGGAGACCCTTTCTTGGATATCTGCCACTGTGATGGTTACTGGACCCTGTTCAGGGAGGTCGCTGTGGTCTGCCCTCAGATCCTCTAGCCACTGAGCATTGCCGTTATGGGTTGCGTCCTTCTCCCATATGCTCTTCCAGTATTGCTCCGTCTCCAGCCTTGGTGGTGCTGTTCTCTTATTGTTCCCTTGCCACTGAGAGTACACCTTTGCTGGTTCTGTGGAGAACAGCTGGTTTATTCTCCTGCCTTCTATCTCTCTGGTGTACCTCCTCAAGCGGCTGGCCAAGGCTGTGAGTCTTTGCTTGGCAGTTTCCAAGGCCTCAGGTATGGACAACTTGCTGTATTTCTTAGGCACCTTATTTGTCGCACCTTTCTGCAACTCCGTTAGTTGGCTAACCTCCCTCCGTGCTACTTTGATCTTGCCCTCTAGCCTCCTTCTCCATGGAGGGTACTGCCCCTTGTGGCTGTTCAACTTGTAGCCAAGCATCTCACTGATCACCGCTGCCGTATTGTAGATCAGCTTGTTAGTGTCGGTAATCGTGGTTGTAGGTATTGCCCGTAGTGCTGCATTAACATCATCTAGCAGACCTTCTGAGGGTACTTCACGTAATCTTGGTAACCGGGTACGGGGGATCCAGGTTTCAAGCTTGGCCATGATCCTATTTTTCAGGTCAGTTCCTCTGGCACTCAACGATCCTTCTCCTATCGCACTTGGGGCTATGTACCCAATCTCGGGTGGGGGTGATGATATCTCCCCCCTGACCTGGCGTCCTGACTCCTCCTTGCCGTAGCATTTGTGTTGTACCTCGTCAATCTCTAGCTGTGAGAGCAGTCCCTTCTTTCGAATGTTGGAACACTGAGCTACTAGTTGTTTCGCCGTCATTGTGGATGTTGGGTATCGAAGAATCCATAGGTCCCTCATCCTATTCATGTAGCCCCTTCCGCCGGGGTTACTTGCGTAGTAGCATTCCAACAACACCCTGTTTTCGTCCCTTGCCCATATGTGTGTATGTGTGTGTGTATATATATATATATATATATATATATATATATATATATATATATATATATATATATATACACACATACACACATATACATGTATATGTATGTGTATGTATGTGTGTGTGTGTATATGTGTGTGTATATAATATTATTATTATATTTGAGGTGATGATGATGTGTAATTGATTAGTCTGTTTATTTCTTCTGTCTCAGACTTCTTCAGGGGTCCCACTGTGCCTGCAGTGCGTCTGGCAGGTTTAGAACACATTTTGCACTTCACTGCCATCGATGGAAAAATTTACATGCGCAGCTACAGGTGCTGAAACTGTAATAATTTAGCGAGAAAATTTGAATGCCGACATCCAGAACTGAGATAATGATGGGTGTAATTTCAGGTCTCTGTTGAAGAAGTCTGGCTGCCGGACGCCGCGGATCGAGTTGGAAGAGATTGGACCGTCATTTGACTTTGTCCTAAGGAGAACGCATCTGGCTTCAGATGACTTGTACAAGTTGGCTCATAAGCAGCCCAAAGCCCTGAAGGTAAATATGAATGGACATGTTCCTGACTGTCTTAACATCTCATTCTGACAATCCTGTGATGAAACAGAAATCATGCATGTCCAACCCTGAAGCTAGTCCTGGCGAGGTGCTCGAGGGCGAGCATCGGGTGGCCGGGCCTTAGCCTATGTGGATATGACTGTTTGCTAGCTTCCTTGACTTCTCAGTGGATTTGTCCTTTGGGCATGTTGACTCGTTCGTTTTCTACTCTATTCATTTCCATTTCCATATGAGCAAAGCCCCTTTCAGCCTTATTATTCAATCTTTGAAGCTCCTTGTTTCACCAATGAAATGGTGTCCTGGTTTAAAATATACAGAGATGCTGCTTTTCTGTTCTCGTATGAATGATTCCAAATATTCAGTGTTTGTCCTGAAGATGGCGCCAGAGGAAAGACCACATGGTTGCCAAAATCCTGCACAGATACTAAATACTCTGTGCAGCCAGTGTTCAAACATGCTAAACTTTGTTTTAACTCGTCTTCTCTTTTACACTACTTCAGCCCAAGAAGAAGAAGAACATTTCCCATGATGCCTTTGGCACCAAGTTTGGCCGTGTGCACATGCAGAAACAGGATCTGTCCAAGCTGCAGACACGGAAGATGAAGGGTCTAAGGAAGAGGAGGGGCGAGGTGGTCACAAAGGAGCAGGAGGGACAGGCACCCAAGGTGGCCAAAGTAGAGAGTTGAGGCAGACTTTGTACGCCTTTTGGATACTTCTATGATTGACCGTGTGTCGCCAAACCCTTGGTAAAATGTTTTTTACCGGGGGTTTGTTTTTTGTTTTTTAAATGTGAAATAAATACTCCAATTGAATGTGTTGTTGTACCTGCCTACATTCTGTTGTATTGTTTATTACGTGCACATATCTGGGCCTTCTCTTAAGCTTAAATATTTAAGCCAGTGATGATGGAGGGTTCAGTAGATCAGTAATGTTTTGCTCTCGCAAAGCTAGTAAGGATTTCTGTTCAGACTAAGTTTGTTTCAGTTCTTCGAAAGACATGACAACATATTTATATGAAGTTTGATGATGCAGGCCTGGAGTTATTTCCCTCTAAGGGGCGATCGTGGCTCAAGAGTTGGGAGTTCGCCTTGTAATCGGAAGGTTGCTGGTTCGAGCCCCGGCTCGGACAGTCTCAGTCGTTGTGTCCTTGGGCAAGACACTTCACCTGTTGCCTACTGGTGGTGGTCAGAGGGCCCGGTGGCGCCAGTGTCCGGCAGCCTCGCTTCTGTCAAGTCTGCCCCAGGGTGGCTGTGGCTACAATGTAGCTTGCCATCACCAGTGTGTGAATGGGTGGATGACTGGATATGTAAAGCGCTTTGGGGTCCTTAGGGACTAGTAAAGCGCTATATAAATACAGGCCATTTACCAGGCCATTTAAGTGCAGTATATTTTCTCTTCCTGGGGGTTTACTTTGTAAAACTAAAGCTGATTATAGTTTCTGAAAGTGTGCTTTGGCAACATCTTGCTTGCATTTTAGTTTTGGTTCATTTCCCGCATTTCTACAAGGTGACATGTAACAGGACAGTGGGGTTCAAAATTCTGAACATTTTACTTCAGAAGTTAATACAACCCCCACCCCAACACACATGATTAGTACTCCGAAGAGTTTTTTTTATGATGTCACAGATTCTTGTCCCTCTCTCCTTTAAATTGTGCATGGGGTTGAGGTCAAGTGACAGTCAAGGACATTCTTTGGTCCTTTTTGATCTTTTTACTACTTCAAAAAGCTTTGGAGTGTGTTTGGGCTCGTTATCCTCCACAGAGACACAGATCAGATGGTGGAACATGTCTGTGGAGAATGAAGTGAAGTGTTTGCTCAGGGTGCAGGTGATATGATGCAGCTGTTTGACTCCAGAAGAGACAAACACTCCACAGTGAACATTGCCAAAGTTGTCTTGGTAATGTTCATAACACTTTGAGGCCCATGTCTGCAGTGAGGGCAGCATTTAATGTTTGACATAGTCATACAGGGTTCTATTAAAAAAAAAAAAAAAAAATTCCAACAGTTCCAGAGTGTTCAATTATTAGTGTGAATGATTGAAAAGCATTCACACTATGAATAAAGTTACGTTGAAACCAAGCACACCATTGTTTTTCTTGTGACATTATAGTTTGATGTGTCACATGGCCCTCTTCCTATTGAAAAAAACAAAAGTTGTATCCAAGATGGCCGACTTCTAAATGGCCACCATGGTCACCACCCATCTTGAGGAGTTTGCCCCCTCACATATACTAATGTGCCACAAACAGGACTTTAACATCACCAACCGTTCCCATTTTATTACGGTGTATCCATATAAATAGCCCACCCTGTATATCAACATACATTCACATAGAGCCACCATTAAAACTTTAAAACGAAGCCAAGACATTGAACTATTCAGCTTGTATTTATCGTTTTATTTTAATGAAGTTTACTTTAAGTGTTCAGATTTGTACTCCTTTTTATTTGACTACATTAAAGTAATCAAATAAAGACAGTTTTGATAGAGCTCCTGATGTCAGATGGTAGGTTGGGCTTGCCAGAGGTCGTGCGTTTTCTCAAGTCTATTTTCTGTGAGACAAGTTCTAAAGGATCTTCTCGATGGCACAGCGGATGTTGGTCAGAAACACTTCATTTCCCTTCTTGTTGAAGTGAATTCCGTCCTGTCCGAATAGGGTTTCGTCATAATATCTCAGGGAGGGATGTTCAATGATGAAGCCTCCAAAGGAATGAACTGCCTTTCTCATGATTGAGTTTACAGTTTTTTCGCCCATGTCCATCATGTACTTTGGATTTCTGTACCTCCGCACTTGGCGTTTGTTGATGCAGGAATATAGGATTGTCATACAGGGGATCCTTGCATGCAGTTCAGTCAAGTCTTTAGTCATTGCAGAGGAAAGTTCCTGGGCGGATACGAGTCCCAAGTCGTTCCCACCTGCATGAATGACCAAAATATCAGGTGGACTCTTTCTGGACATCAACTCTGCATCAAAACGAAGAAGGACGCCATCCCAGCGCATCCCTGTTTTTCCAAACCAATGAACATTGGCATCAAGTCCAAAGTTTTCTCCAAACACGTGGCGTGCTGCCCATTCTCCTCGCTTTATGTAACTTGAGCCGATGATCCATATGTTAGGTACCCTCTTCTGTCTTGCTCATTTCAGTGTGACTGCGGGGTCTCTCTTTAGAGAAACGCCGTTGCTTCTTTGCTGTGGAGAAGCTTCTTTTGTCATCAAGTCGATCCTCAACTTCAGATCGCTTTCTTTTTGATGCAAGTTTGTTGCTAGTTAAAGCAGATTGATCAACCAATGATAGTTTCATCACACTGGGTGGACTTTGCACTCCAGTGGAGAAACTGCTCCGTACTTGGCTTGTAGACACTGGCTGTTGGGTTGGATCATCTTTTAGGCTCAAAGCCTTCATCATTCTAATGATGGTCTTCATCCAAGATGAAGAGTATTTCTTTGATAACCCAAGCATGATATCACAGCAATGACTTCAGGGACTTTTAAATACCTTTTGTCAAGACGTGTGAGAATTGCAACTATAAGCTCCGAACTGAAAAACAACAATGAAAAGAGTTGAGGTTACAACCTCTATTTAAGGGGTTTTGAAGGTCTGTCATGTGGAATTCCTTTGATGTCATCTGCACCTCAATGATGTCACAGAGTAGACCCGCTTTTTTGTATGCTATTTCCTTTATCACCATCAGAGATGGGCAGTAACGCGTTACTGTAATCCGATTACTTTTTCAAGTAACGAGCAAAGTAAGGGATTACTATTGCAAAAACGGTAATTAGATTACCATTACTTTCCCATAGGAACGCTGCGTTACTGTGTTACTAAAACCGTGATTTTTTTTTTGCGAGAATGTCTCATGACAGTGACGTAAGCAAGTGCGACGTTCGTGACAACAGCTGTGTGCAGATCAACAATGGATAATATATCGAGTGCAGGAGAGAGTATGAGCGTGCAGCGTTTAAAGTGTGGAAGTACTGACCTTACTTTGAGTTTGATTCCATAAAAAGTGACAAAAACATTAGCGTCCGTTGTGCGTGGGAAGAAAACTTCTTTTTACAGTGAAAAAAACCCCTAAACTTCCAAGCAAGCACCGAGTAGCTACGACGTAATGGGAAACTCACAGAGAAACTCACGGATTCTTCCACTGACCGCCGCGGCACACCTGCACCAGGGTAAACCTCCGCCTACGCCACTCCTGCTTTACAGGTGAAAATAGAGCAACAGGACCGCTAGTCTTTGATTTTATTTATTTTCTGCTGTGTTTTACTTGCATCTATTTGAAAGAGTGAGTGTAAACACAAAAAAAATAAAAAATTATGTGCTGGAATGTGCAGAAAATAGGTTTAAATATTAAAGAAATATCTTCCAGTCAGAGAATGTTGCATATAATTAAATTTATGCTTGATGCATAAAGTGAAAAGATTAAAACTAATAAAACAAGTTTTAAAAAGGGACCTTTCCATTTGATTACATTTTGTATGATGGATTATGTAGAAAAAGTAGAATTGGACTGAAAGAGCTATCGCTTTATTACCTATTCAGGTTGTAAATCATGTTTTTAAAAAGTAACTAAGTAATTAATTACTTTTGAAAATAAGTAATCAGTAAAGTAACGGGATTTCTTTTTTGGGGAAGTAATCAGTAATTAGTTACTGAGTACTTTTTTCAAGTAACTTGACCAACACTGATCACCATTCAACTTAGAAAAACCATTCAAGCACCATTAGATTTCTCTTCTTTTGGAGATGTGTGCTTGTATTTTTCTCATTTTTATGTTTTTTTTAATTATTCAACTTTATTCAACAAAAAATTTCCATGTAATTCAAAGGGAGGATCTTCAAATTCTCATTCAACTTACTCCTCTTTCAACTCTAACTATAACTATACTTCCACATATGTTGACCTAGAGACACCATTCAAAAACTTTAAAATGGAGTCAAGACATTGAACTTTTCAGCTTGTATTTATCTTTTCAATATCTTTTATACCTTTTCTTCAGTTCCAGTTTACGTTTCGTGCTTTTTTCACCCATTTCAGAATTTATAATGGGTGTATATGGGACGGAATATTAACGGTTAGAGTGAGAAAAGTCAACTGCTAGAGTGGGAGCAGGGAAAAATTGTATCTTAAAATCTTCTCTTTAAACTGCTGCTGTGTCCACAGCGTTTGATCTACAGTCATCATTTTACCCTCAAAACGTAGCCATCGTTGCCCTCTTTCATCCAATGTTATTGTTATTGTAGTAGATGTTATGGTTCTTTCATAAATGCCACCAATACACAGCCTCCTCCATGTAACTCTTCCATAGAGTCCAATGTTAAAATGGCTCCAAAAATTTGTCTGAAAATCAGAAGTACAGGCTGTCTTTACACTGTCACCACGTCCACATTATAAACTCCACAAGCATGAAAACTGAGAATTCTGTAGACTGGACATTACTGGTACTCACGGTGAAAGCATTTTGTCTATACAACTTGTAGTTTTTTCTTCAGAAGCATTTGTTTCGGGGTCACGTTTCTGTTTATTTGAAGCAGCAGAAGAGAGGCACGTGTGTGTGTGTGTGCCTGCCTGTGGGGACCGAGCGCCGGTCCCCACAGGCACAAGCATTGCAATGGATAGAAAACAGCCTCCTGATATGCCTAGTGCGATTTTTTTTTGAAAAGTAAAATTGGTCCCCTGGAAGTGACTTTTCCTGACAACGTGTGTAAATGTGTGTGTCGACTTGACGCCCTACTGTTGAAATGTGGTATTGCAAGTGTGTAAAATTGGACCGGTGGGGCCATTTTCCTGACAAAGTGTAAACTTTTAAACTAAGTATAACTTTATATTTTATGAATGCATTTACATCAAAAGCATTTCTTAATGATCTGGGTGCAGTTTTGAAGGGTTGAGCATTCTGATATGTCACTCCTACGCGAATAGGCCCCCCAAAATGTACTTTCAAACTTCCCTATGCAATTGCATTGCCTTTTCTCCTAACTTTGCGGTCATGCTGTGAGTCACAGGAGGGGCGTAGAGGGTCAGAAATCGGGTCACTTCATCGCCAAATCACCCTCTTCAAGACATAAGTGTTTGCATTCTGATACGCCACTCCTACGCGATTAGGCCCCCCAAAATGTACTTTCAAAATCCCCTATACATTTGTATTGCCTTTTCCACAAACTTTGCGGTCATGCTGTGAGTCACAGGAGGGGCGTAGAGGGTCAGAAATCGGGTCACTTCATCGCCAAATCACACTCTTCAATACATAAGTGTTTGCATTCTGATACGCCACTCCTACGCGATTAGGCCCCCCAAAATGTACTTTCAAACTTCCCTATGCAATTGCATTGCCTTTTCTCCTAACTTTGCGGTCATGCTGTGAGTCACAGGAGGGGCGTAGAGGGTCAGAAATCCGGTCACTTCATCGCCAAATCACCCTCTTCAAGACTTAAGTGTTTGCATTCTGATACGCCACTCCTACGCGATTAGGCCCCCCAAAATGTACTTTCAAAATCCCCTATACATTTGTATTGCCTTTTCCACAAACTTTGCGGTCATGCTGTGAGTCACAGGAGGGGCGTAGAGGGTCAGAAATCGGGTCACTTCATCGCCAAATCACCCTCTTCAAGACATAAGTGTTATTAAAAAAAATTTGACAGATTTTTGAGCACTATGTACCAAATAAAATCGTTTCGAGGTCAGTAAGCACAACCAGAATTCATACATAAGGCACACTGTTGATTTTTGAGAAAATTAAAGGATTTTAAGTGTGCTTTATAGTGTGAAAAATACATTATACAGAAGAAAAGAATATATCTATATATATGGTTACCGCTCATGCTTCGAATTATACCGCAATATGGATTTTCGGCCATATCGCCCAGCCCTACTTAGAAGTAATTTTCCTTTATATGTTTACTGTCTTTAGCTTGTTAATACTATAAAGATAAAGTTAAAGAGGTAATATCTTTAAAAGTAAGGGGGGAGAAACTCAAGCTTGCATTCAAAAGTGGACTGTGGGGTATTTCATTTAAAATTTTTTTTATATCAATCAATCAATACTTTATTTATATAGCACAATTAAAGACCAGAGGTACACCATAGTGCTTCTAAATAGTAAAATATGAAATAAAATTAATCGGGTATGAAAGCAGAGTATATATACACTTCCCGAAAAAAAACAAAGCAGTAATTAACCTGGGAATACTATGTTAAAATAAATATTTCACTCCTAGTGTAAAAAAAACTAGTAAGACAATAGGTTGAAATTAGATACAGATGCAATAAAAGTACAAAGTGTACATCCGATAAATCACTAACCGAAAATGCAAGATCAAATAAATACGTTTTCAACCGTGTTTTAAAAGACTGAATAGATTCCGACACACGAATATCAGCTGGAAGACTGTTCCAGATATTAGGTGCAGCAATGTCAAAGGCACGATCACCTCTGTTTTTTTAGCCAGGACATAAGGTTGCGCCAAGAGCATTTGACTCGATGATTGAAGTGCTCTCCTAGAAGTATACAGGCTGAGAAGTTCAGTTAAATAGCAAGGCGCAATATTATTTATGATTTTGAATATAAGCAATAAAATCTTAAAATCAATCCAATATTTAATGGGCAGCCATTAAAGTCAGCCATTTCTAGTACCAGTTAAAAGGCGTGCCGCTGCATTTTGGACAAGTTGTAGTTTAGGAAGAAGGGCAGATTGGAGGCCCAGGTAAAGGGAGTTGCGGTAGTCTAATCTTTAAGTAACAAAGGCATGGATACGTTTTTCAAGATCCATTTGCAGTATGCAATGCTTAGCCTTAGAGATTTGTCGTAGTTGGTAAAAGCTAGACTGTACTACAGAGGACACTTGTTTAACAAGTTTAAAGAAACTGTCCAAAAGAACACCTATGTTACATACTGTATCAGAGAGGGAGGTAGCAAAGGGCCCAAATATATCAGCTAATTGTCCCCGCGGCATGTGGCTAACAAAGACAATAATTTCCGTTATCTTTTTAGTTAGGGAGTTACTCGATAACCAGCCTTTGACCTCCCTCATACAATCAAGAAAGCAGTGTAGTGAAGTATTGTCAGTCAGACAAAAATAGATTTCAATATCACCAGCATAAAAATGAAAAGAAACGTTATATTTCTCAAATATAGAGACCAAGGGTAGCATGTACAATGAGAAAATTGTACAGAACAGATTACTGGGGCACACCACAACGAAAAGGGGTAACAGAAGAAGAGTAGCTCCTCATCGTAACAGAAAAGGTGTCACGGTTCGCGAGGTGAGCCGTATGAAAATATTAAGGACCCAAGATGTGGCACACCTGACGTGAGGAAGCTTTATTGGTGGAGCGTGCTCATACAACAAAAGGTGAGAGTGGCGAAAAACAGAACCGAGTAAACTGGGAAAACTAAGCATAGAAAACAAACCTGAAACCTAGAGACACAAAAGAAGATGCAGGGAGATGTGGCGAAAACCACTCTGAACGACGGAGGGGAAAAACGCAGACGAATCAGCAACGAGGACGAGGTAACACACAGTATAAATACACACACCAGGAATCAGGGGATGGGGAACACACCTGGGAGACATCACAGCTGATGAGGCAGGGGAAACGTAAACAGAACGCACTGACATCAGACAGGGACCTTCAAAGTAAAACAGGAAACACGTACTGTCATGGTTCTGGGTTGGTTCGACCCAGCATTTTGAGTTCTCATGTTTTGGTTTATTTTTGAATGATGGACTGTCTTCTTTCTCTGGTGCTTTATTGATTATTATTATAAGCTATGTTTCGGTTATTCTTTTTAAGGGATTAGTTCTTATGTTTTTGGTATTTCTCGGGATTAGGATTTATATGCTGTTTACTTTGTGATACTGTGTTTATCATTATATTAGTAGGTTTTGTTCAGTGTCAAGTCCGTCTCTCTGTCTAATCCGTGTCTTAGTAAAGTGTGGTTTCTTGTTTCCTGTTTTGTTGTGAAGGTCTGTGTCTTATGTTAGTGTGTCTAGCTTCGCTCCCTCTGTCTCGTTAGCCCTGATCTCTCCCAGCTGTGTCTCCCTCCTGTCTTCCATTCCCTGATTACTTCCTACTTCCTACCTGTGTATATTAGCCCTGTGTTTGCCCTTGCTCCGTGTCCGTATCATCAGATTATTCCTGTGTGTCTCTGTTCTCTGTCACCAGTATTCTTTGTTCAGTTCCCAGTTTGTTTTCTCCAGCAATAAAGCTGACGTTCTGAGTTTAAATTTAGGGTCTGAGTCTCGCATTTGGACCCAGGACCATGACAAAAGGACCTATCCAAAAGGTACAATTTAAACCATTCAGGGGCGCTTCTTTTAATGCCTACTAAATATTCTAGTCTTGTTAGCAGAATGCTGTGGTCCACCACATCAAAGGCTGAAGACAAATTCAGTAAAACCAAGAACTCAGGGCTCCATAAATCTGCAATTAAAAGGTCATTAACAACTCTCAGCAGAGCCGTTTTAGTACTATGATGTGGTTTAAACCCAGACTGAAATCTGTCACTATTTAGATTAGTATCTAAAAAGCCCGGTGATTGCTGAAGAAGTACATATGCCTGTGCTTAAACTGCTGTTTTATAAATAAGTGATCCATTTTCCTTATTTGGATTTTTTTTAATAATATATTTTTGATCAACAAGAAATATGAAAAATACACAAAAACAATCAACAGTGTAACAAAAGCAAGCCTACATGAAACAAATGTGTGCAGATGAGAGTAAGCTGACATTTCCAGACTTTTCTGGTCCCCATGATGACCATGCCCATCCCCCCATAAAGTGTGTGCCTCAGCAGGAGGAAAGAATCTTGTTTGCAAAGGTTACACACTTCCTGAATTTTGCGGTCCCCACGTTACCTATCAGTTTATCCCCTCCCCCACAGACACTCAGCACGAGGAGCCATGTTGGATGGAGCAAAGCAATTTTAATTTCTGCAGAGACTGATTACATGATGGAAACCAGGTAAGTCCTCTCAAAACTTTAATATTGCTGCTCTCAATAGATGCAGAGACGTTTCAGAGATATATTTTAGCTTTTTATGAGTTTTTAACTGCAATATTTTTCATACATGGTGTGTGGTTAGCTAATATTGATTAGATTGATATTATTGTGGCACTTGATAAGAAATTGTACTGTGCGTCACTCTTTATTGACCTCTCAAAAGCTTTTGACACTGTTGATCATGCAGTCCTAAAAAACAGACTGCTCAGCCTTGGATTGTCAGAACATGCATTAGCGTGGTTCTCAAATTATCTGAAAAATAGAACCCAGTGCATTAAACTTGAAGGTCTTTGTTCTAAATTTGTTGCTGTCCACAAGGGGGTGCCACAGGGCTCAGTTTTGGGTCCCCTTCTGTTCCTTTTATATATCAATGACTTGGGTCAAAATGTCTCAGACACAAATTTGCATTTTTATGCTGACGACACAGTTATTTACTGTTATGGATCATCTCTTGCTCAGGCCATTGAAACTTTACAGAAAGCCTTTGTTGCTTTCCAGCATTCACTTATTCAGCTAAAATTAGTTCTCAATGCTGACAAGACTAAGCTAATGTTGTTTTCCAAGTCAAAGAAGGTCCCGGAGCCTATTCCAGTGGTGTCCACCCTTGAAGGAAATGTCATAGAGATAGTTCATGAATATAAATACCTTGGTGTCTGGATTGATGACTCCTTCACCTTTAAACCACATATAGAGAGACTAGTAAAGAAACTGAGACTTAAACTTCGTTTTTTCTTCCGTAATAAACAGTGCTTTTCTTTTGCAGTAAAAAAACGTCTTGTCACTGCAACCTTTTTATCTGTGTTAGATTATGGTGACATTCTGTATATGAACGCTTCTTCTTCATGTCTTCTAATGTTGGACACGATGTATCATGCTTCCTTGAGGTTTATTACCAATTGTAAATACCTGACCCATCACTGTGATTTGTACTTAAGAGTAAAATGGCCTTCTTTGGCCATTAGAAGACAGGGGCATTGGTACACTTTTATTTACAAAGCTATGCTTGGATTGCTGCCTCCTTATATTTGTACTTTGGTCACAAGGACAAATAGTGGTTCTTACTCCTTGCGCTCAAATGATCAGCTGCTGTTGTCTGTTCCCCTTGTCCGCACAGAGCTGGGTAAGAAAGCCTTTGTCCACTCTGCACCTTTTTCATGGAACATGTTACAGAAAGACTGGAAACTAACTGAATTGTTGTCTTTAAATGTTTTTAAAACTAAACTCAAAGGCCTACAGGCTGCCTCAATAATGTGTAATTGTTTTGTGTAATTTTAACTTTGTTTGTTCGTATGTATTTGTCTTGAAATGTGCTGCCTCTTGGCCAGGACTCCCTTGAAAAAGAGGTCTTTGATCTCAACGGGACATTCCTGGTTAAATAAAGGTTAAGAAGAAAGAAGAAGAAGCTCTGTGGCCTGGAGGCTTACTGAGGGATGACACTGGTTTGGTTGTTTATTCATGGTAGCTTAATTTGACCTATATTACATTTGTACTAACTTTAAAAGCCTGAAGTCTTATTGAAATGCTCAAGTATGCAGTGGTGGAGGTGGTGAAGGGGGATTGAAGATCAGAATACGAACACGCATTAACCTTGTTAGCATGTTTCATATTCCATTGCAGTGATTCTGGGCAGTTTATCTTCTAAATTATTCTGATGAGTTCATGTTTGTTTTAAATCCATATAGCTTTTTAATGTTACACGGTGGACACGTGCCTGTAGACCACGGTCACGTGCATGAGGCCCAGTAAAATTATATTTGTGTAGAAACATGGAGTCTGGTCAACCTACTGTCATCTCAGCAATTTTATTGAAACAAAATAGCTGCTTCTGCTCTCCATGCCTGGCGTGTGACATGGACAGAACCATGGGTTTTTCATGCAGCTGCAGACCCTGTTTGCAGCTCTTCCTTCTGCAGAGCTGCATTGTCTTTATTAAACATTTGAACATAATACAACATAAACTCTCGTAGAGGAGATAAAGTCAGAGAGGTACATGTTTTGAAACGACAAGGATCAGGCGCATTTAGTACACCTAAAGCAGTCGCTAAAAAACAATATAGAAGCAGAGCTCAGCAGCCAGCGCAACAAATTCTGGATCCTTCGCTCTTAGTTAGCGGTGAGCACAGCGCATATTGCGTCCGATGTGAAACTGCCTTTATGCTGCATAGTGTGACTCATAGCAGTGGTCCCGGGTCAACCCTGATTTTGTGTTAAAGTAATACTAAAGTAATAATGGTGTTTCTGAAGACTGGTATACCACAACTGTATGCTTTCAACAGCTACCAAAAGTTAAAGGACCTTATGAGTATTATGGGATATTTATATAAAGATCCTCCAGCTTCAACTGTATTACCCTTCAAGGACCTGCAGTTCGAAAAAGCTTCCCTCCGACAGCCAATCTGTTCTCTGATTGGATAGTTCCATTTGTGATTGACATGACATTGACCAATCAGCTGAAAGGAAGAAAAATAGGGTCAAAATTCGTACTTGTAAGTTGAAACTTGAGTGCAGAGATTTTTTGGCTATGTCCACACACAAATCTTTTTTACGTACACAGAGATTCTTTTTGCACAAACAAATCCTGGTACAAAAAATTTATGACCACAATTTGAGGCCATAGAGGTAAAACAGTAGGGCTGGGTATCGTCACTGATTCCTAGAATCGATTTGATTCCGATTCACAAGGTCCCGCGTCGATTATTTTCGATTCAATTTGATTTGAATTGGGGAAATTTTGCCTCAGATAGTCAGAAATATCATAATTCAGATCATGAAAGCTGACACTTGACTTTATCAAAGGTGTGAGCATCACATCAGATGCCTTTGTGTCAAAGTAAATGAGGATAAAACACAGAAAAACATGAAGGCGATTTTCCTGGCCTGGGATTTTATAAAAATATTCTGCAGTAGATCAAAAACGAAAGAAAACCATTAATCAACATATGAACTAGAGCAGGGCGATATGACCAAAAATATTTATCACGATATACATTTGAAAATTTGCGATAACGATATAACTGACGATATAATTGACACTAGACAAAATACTTTCCAAATCCACAACTTTATTAGTGCAAAAAAACCTCATCAATAAATTTTCACTTAAACAAGCAGCTGTTTTTTATGTGCATTAAAGTTATATAAAAATTTAACATTGCAAATGCAAATTCCTTGCTGACAGTTTAACAAAAGGCATTTCCAGTAGTGATGGGTCATTCGCACGATGCGAGCCGGCTCCTTATCGCGAGCCGTCACGTGGGTTTTTTTTTTTTTTCTTTCTCTCACCCTCTCTCTCTCTCTCTCTCTCTCGCACTTTTTTTTTTTTTTTTTTTTTTTTTTTTTTTTTTGGCCTGTCCCGTTTGGCTCTTTTGCCATCAGAATTGTTGTCTAAAGGCAAAGAAAGATGCCCAACGGATTTACTTTACCAAACTGACCATCCCAGCCTTGCCGTAATGGTCCATTTGATTCACCTTTTATTGTTTATTTTATTTTTACTTACTGAATACGGGACAGACTTGACTGGGGGAAAGAAGGGGAGAAAGAAAGAGGGAAAGAGAAACAGCTGAGAAGAGGGACGGGGGAGAAGGGCAAAAGACAAAAACCAACAGAACGGGCAGAGAAAAAAAAAAGCATATATCAATCACCTGGATCACCTGCTGAGAAAGAAAAAAGAAAGCAAGCAGAAGAGAACAAGAGTAATAGAATAAACAACATCACAATGATATATGGGAATATGACAGTAAATACTAAATGTTAAACATTATTGTGCAGCACATAAGATCAACAGAACACAGTGTGCTTTGAGCCAAAAAGGGTGTAGTTTGTGGGTGTGATCACCCGTGTGTACACCTGTGAGCATGGATGCGCTTGTTTTTTGTTTTTTTAAAAGGTTCCTTCATGTAATAATCTGCTAGAGGGTGTGGGGGGCCCCCCGTCCTTTTTTTTCTTTCTCTCACCCTCTCTCTCTCTCTCTCTCGCACTTTTTTTCCGCTTCACTTCGCACCTGAGCCTTGTGCTTTATGCTGGGCAGAGGGGGGAGGGGCGGTAGTTACACTCAGTAGCACAGGAACAGAGCCAGAGGGAGAGAGAGAGAAAGAGAGCCAGGGACAACAACGTCACATTAGAAAGGTATAGTAATCATCCACAACTATTTTCGGTTGCAGATGATAAAGGATTCATAAAGTTTATTCATGCAGGTCCATATGACAGAGAATATGCATCTTCTTTTTGTTTTCATATTATAATTTATATTTAATTGTGTTGTGGTTTGCAGTGTTTTGTGTTGTTTTCACTTTAAATTTGTAAAAGGAAAAAGCTGAAAATTTAAATAGTTAAAAGTTGAAATGTGAATAGTTGATTTTTGTATTATATGATTTATTTATTACATTTTATGTGGAGTGAAAAAATAAAAGTATATTTACAGTGGCCCCTACAGACAAAGCACATACAAACTTCAAATCACGTACGAACTCTGAAGCACGTACAAACTCCAAAACACGTAAAAACACGTACAAACTCCAAAACACGTAAAAACTCCAAAACACGTACAAAAAACTCAGAAGCACATAAAAACTCAAAACACATACAAAAGACAACAGAAGTGTTCCAGGATGCTGGGTGTAGTGTTGAGCTTTTGTTACCTAGTGGCTACACAAGCCAGCAAGTACCAACGACCGGATTTGGTGTGTGGTAGTAACAGGTAAATGAACTTTTTTTTAAAATTATTTGAATATATATGAGTGCCTGTGTATAAATACACAAACAATACACATATGCTTTCAATTGTGTAATTTAAGTGATCTAGTAGCTCTGCTTTGGAAGTTCCGTTCATGCTAGAAATGTGTTTTGGAGTTTGTACGTGTTTTGTCTCTAGGGGCCACCGCATATATTTATATATAAACATATACAAATAAAACCCCTTTTTTTTACGTTAGTAATTACTTTTGTGCATAATTTTATATTATTGTTAATAATAAATTAATTAAAGCAACAAAACAACCTGAAGAGCCGGTTCGGAGCCGAAAGAGCCGGCTCTTTTTAGTGAGCCAAACCGAAAGAGCCGGATCTCTAAAAAGAGCCGGAAATCCCATCACTAATTTCCAGTGGAAATTGGCCGACATATACTCAGCACAACCATGTATAGTAACCACAAAACTTAAAAAGAGGTTATACACAAAATGTGGTAATATTATGTTGAAGCACAGTACGTGTTACGAGGCTCCTAACGACGGTAGCCGTAATGCTCTGACAATCCATCAAGCGGTGCGACTCTGTAGCTTAGCAAAATCGTACTAAAACATTTTTGACAGATTTTTGAGCGCCATGTACGACATAAAATTGGTTCGGTAATAACGACGGCCAATTTGCATGCTCTACCAAAAAATGTGCTCTGGTGTGTATCTGACGGACGAAAGCCAAACCAGTTCCACACCACTGAAATTGCACCATTTTTACAAACCAATTCTGGTTCATCTGATTCATTCAGCCATCCGCTTTCTCCCTTCTCATTCTCCGTCGCCGCCATGCTTTTTCCGCCATATGCATATGAAAACAACAAAACGCGTTTTACCCATTTTCTATCGCGATATTTCATTTTCTTATCATTGCCTAACATTATGATATTTATTATTATTATTATTGGCAGGATGAGAGGAGTCCCTGAGAACGATGCGTGCTTGACATAGACATCTCTTCTCTTGGACATCCTCAGTGGCAGGAGGTGGAGTTCCTGTAATGCATTTTCACTACCCGCTGCAGTACCTTGCGGTCAGCAACAGCGCAATTCTTATACCAGTTACACAGTTGGTCAGGATGCTCTCTATCGCACAGCGGTGGAAGTTACGCAGTATGTCAGCAGACAGGTGATTCTTCTTCAGTGTCCTCAACAAAAAGAGGCGCTGATGGGCCTTCTTGACCAGGCTGGAGGTGTTAGTTGACCAGGACAGATTCTCAGATGTGGGTCCCCAAGAGCTTGAAGCTGGAGGCCCGTTCAAGAGCTGTTCCATTTATGTAGATGGGGACATGGGTGTCTGTTTTCTCCCTCCTGAAGTCCACAATGAGCTCTTTGGTTTTGCTGGTATTCAGAAGCAGGTTATTGTCAGCAGCACACAGCTAGGTGCTTTACTTCTTCCCTGTAGTCAGACTCGTCGTTGTCACTGATGAGACAATCACCGTAGTATCATCTGCAGACTTGATGATGGAGTTTGGAGGGAATAACTGTACTGAATGCTGAGCTGAAGTCGCCGGAGAGTGTGGCGTCCAACTAGCTCGATAGAGTTGTTTCCATTATTATCATGACATTACAATCCATTAGTGTCCTGTTGTTAGTGATCCACAGTCATAACTCATTCATTTTATTCACCAGGTGTTAGCCTTAGATTAACTGTTAGCCCTCTGTGTTTCCCTTGCCTTTGTTTACAGTCTCTGTGTCGTCTTCGAGCACTTCCGGCTGGCCGAGCAGCCTGCAAAAGCATCGGTGTTCTTCTTATTTCCGGGATGAGTCAAAGGTTGCTGATAAAACAGTCGAAGTTGTGTAATCCTAAATCCAAAACCTCTAGTCGGGTGTAATATGTAAAAGCGAAGCTGTTCTACAAGAACAGACCCAAAATAAGCAGGAATAATACAGCAAACTTGTAAAATGTGAAGAGACACTGTACCTAGTGTGATGCACGGGCCGCCATCTTGGTATTAGGCCTGACTCCATCTCCTTGTTAATTTATGACACACTTAATAAACACTTCACTTCTGAAATGACCAGATTTATGCATTTGAATTTAATGTTTTGTTTTGTTTAAACAGGCCATTTGATCACAACAACATGGTGGACCGAGTCAGAGGGTGATACTCCTTTGAAAGGTATTGTTACAACAAATGTACACCTCAAGAGCTAGGGTGATATTTTATTTACATTTTATTTAAATCTGCTGTCTGATATTCAGCTTTTGAAGTCAAACCAAAAGTCCACAGCAAAGAAAATTAAACCTCTTCATGTGACTCAAAAACAAAGAACTTGGCCTAACTGTCCAAATTCTTTTGCAGGCGACGGTTTAATTATTTCATTGTTCCCTGTTGCCTGAAACAATTTTATCTTCAGTTGATGAATTTGTTGAACACAGTTAAAAGATTGTTATGGTACTGTACAGGTTTTTATTTAGCTCTGGAAGTATGTTTGAGTTATTACAGCATTTGTATAACACCATACAGCACAGGTGTCGAACTCCAGGCCTCGAGGGCCGCTGTCCTGCTTGTTTTCCAACTAACCTGCCCTTGTAGCTTCTTATTGGCAAAGCACACCTGATCCAGGTAATCGGCAGCAGGTAGGGCAGGGATATCTCAAAAACAAGCAGGATACTAGCCCTCGAGGACTGGAGTTTGACACCCCTGCCATACAGGGAAGTTTGTCAGTTTTGAGATATGTACATGCAGTACAATATCTCCCCTGAAATGGCAAAAATAAATGGGGGCTACTTTTTATTTCACTTGTTCACATGTTGTATTTTACTTGTTCGGTTTCCTATTTTCTTGTCTGTCCCTCACACTAGTTTCACCACTATGCTCTCGAAATCACTAGCATCAGAAATATCACTTCACCTCACAGGCCCCTTCAATTAAAATTAATTATTACTATTAATACTTTTGTTTGTTCTCAGGAGCTTCACAGAAGTGAGGCTGGTCTGCAGCAGAGACTCTTGCTGTAGAAAAAAAGAGAAAAGGTTCCTAGAAGGTGGCAAAGTTCCTGGTAAGGTGGATTGCGTGTATTGAAACTTCACCAAAAGAACTTGAACAAAGGACGTGGAAAGCAGTTAAGGTCTATGTCACAAACAGAATTGGAGCACTGAGGCACCAGAGTGCTAAAAGACTTTTGGTTTAAAACACATAGTTGCACATTTCAGAGTGCTGTTTTTTCATGTTTCATGTTGAAGCTCATATTTAGTTTAACCACGGCTGGCCCAGTGTAAACTAAATTGAGTACTTTACATATTTGTGCACAATGGCACTTTTCATTTCATTATGGATTGTAGGAAGGTCAGTACAAGACAAAATAATAATGTGAATTGCTGTTTTTACATTATAAAACATTTGGATAAATGGAAAACTTGGGATTTTTTGTTTAGAAATAAACAATCACTGTCCCATTTGCAGTTTTTTGTTTTTGTTTTGTTTATTAGGTTATGGGATATATGGCATGACATTTTGCTACCATGCAAAATATCTTGTGTTTTAAATAAAGAGCTTAAACACAAAAAAAATGTTTTGATTGAGAAATTTAAGTGTGTTTGAGGTACACTATCACCATAGCTGCTGTAGTATTATAGCTGTTCTGTTTAACATGGTAGGAAATGTTAATTATTTGTGGTAAAAAGTAAAATTGCTCATTTAATATAGGAGGGTCCCCACAGAAATAGCAAAATTCAGGTCATTTTTTTCATGTGAGTGTTTTTAATATATCAAGTGATTTTCCCCTTCACAAAAAATTTACATGAATTTAGCAATTAAAATCAATTTTCTAAACCATGTAGAAAAGGTGGATCCCACCAGCACCCTCCCAGTCAGGTGGTCCCACCAGGTAGTAAAAACGGGTGTGTGTGTGTGTGTGTGTGTGTGTGTGTGGTGCCACTGGCTGGAGTTGCTATAGCAACCAGGCTCACACCGCCTGCTTAATGAGCTCTCTGTCACTCTGCCAAGAGAGCTGCTGCCTATCTTGGCCAGGTCTCCCTTGAAAAAGAGGTTTTTAATCTCAATGGGATCTTCCTGGTTATTAACCTGGTTAAATAAAGGTTAATAAATAAATAAATTAATTAATCTTAAAAACTTATGTTTCAACTGCTGCTGTGTGCACAGTGTTTGCTCTACAGCTATCATTAAACGCTCAAAACGTTGCCATCGTTGTTCTCTTTCCAACAGTGTGTCTTCCAAAGCTCAGAGATCTAAACTTTTTAATAAACTGTGTGGATCCAAGTAGAGGGATAACCTTCTAGCTGACCCATTGAAATACATGGTATTTTCAGTCAGGAGTTTATCTCAACAGCAGAAAAGACCCCACTTTTTAGTGATTAAAATAATATGAATTTTTATATTCATTCAGATGTTTTCTGACTCTGAATTTTCTTTAGTCATTAGTCAGCTTTTTCAAATATAGATTTTAAACATGTTCAGCTACTTTTCAACTCCTGTGTGAACATCAGCTTTCAACAGTTCTGCACTTTTGTTTTCAGGTGAAAAATTCTGTATTTTTCAGCTCATTCAACATTTTCAACTTAAGATTCAGCAAATATTTCATTTCAGCTAAAAACATTCAGCTATCAGCATTCACACAGCAGATTCTTCAGAAAATGCATTTTCTAGTTTTTATTATTATTTTATTTTATGTATTTATTTTTTTGACTAATTTGAGTCCCCCTCATTGAGGTGGTTTGCCTGTACAGTGGTCCCTCGCTATAACACCGTTCACTTTTCGCAGCCTCGCTGTTTGGCGGATTTTTTTTGTGTGCAATTTTGCATGCTTTTTTTTTTTTTTTAAACAGAGCATTGTGTCCTGCGTCCTGATCAGCTGTAGATCAATCAATCTCCTCCGTGCTGTGTCTCCTGTACAGTACAGAATGCGTTCAGAATGCTTGTCAAATGTACATAAATCTTCGATCGCTAGCAGTGTGACTCTGAATTGCTGTACTGTATGTTTGCAAGTTTTCTCCCCAACAAACACTTTGTCGACGAAACGTTTTGCACCGTCAAAGGCACCTGCGGTAGCACCCAAAAGGCAGAGGAAGATGCTAAATATCACACAAAAAGTTGGACTTCTGCACATGCTAAAAGAAGGTAGAAGTTATCGTATTTTTCGGACTATAAGGCACACCGGATTATAAGGCGCATTAAGCAAAACAAAACATAAGTCAAACTTAACTCATTCTTCTTGCTTCCTTTGCTTCTGCTCCATTCATTCATTAATGTTGAATTCTCTGGCAGCTGCTTTATTCCCATGTTCTGGACCTGAAAACAGGGTTTTGATTTTTGGTTTCGTTCTATAATACTGGACTTACTTTTCTACGAAGGTTTGAACTTTAAGAGTGTTTAAACAAGAAAGAAAAGTGTGAAAATGTTCATGCCTGTCTGAGAAAAGAGTATAAAGTGTATAGTGAGGGGTTTTACAGCCTTAAAACATCTATTATAATTGTAAAAAATAAAGCTGGCTTCTTCACAGATTTCACCTATTGCAGGTTATTTTTAGGATGTAACTCCTGTGATAAACGAGGGACCACTGTATTTCCAAAAATAGAGCTGGTAAGTTTTTATTTATTTATTTATTTTAGTAGACCAGCTCAGAAGATTGCATTGGCTTGGTTCCTGCAAGAAAAAAGCCACTGGGGATTTTCCATCGTCTTTGGGATTCATACAGACAACAAAATGATTTTATGTCCCTTACATATTTTCACAAATTGCATAAAGGAAACTACAAGAAATACAAAGCTAAGATAATGCTACAAACAAGCTACATATAATCTATGACTTTAATGTCACCAACACAAAGCTCTGGTGTTCAGCTAGAACAGATTTCATTTTCCCAATAACATCTGTACATGCACAGATGGACGTATATGGTTGTGGAAACAGCTCTGTTTACACAGACTGGCTGAATTTTCCACCAGGTTTCGTGTAGCTTTGCTGACAGAAGTTTCTGACTTTCCAGACTCGTTCTTGTCTCTCTTTCAGTGTTTTTACACACATCCTGATTTAATTAGAAATTAAGTCAAATTTATAGACTGTAATCTGGTCCAGGTCTGGCCAGCAGAAACTCTTTTTGTTTTTCCTTTTTGTGTGTGTGTCCTAGTCAACACTTTCCTCAAGATAATTTAAAAAAACAAATGCCTTTTCTGAGATTATTTAAATTAGCATGCTTTTTTGTTTTTCAGAGATATTTCTCCTATAAAAATAACTAGTCAATCTTCGACAAGGCTGTGAAAGTGGGATTTCCCAAATTACAGTTTTAGATCAATTTCACAATCTCTGCCCACATCTTACTGCCTTTCTCTTTAATTTTCTACTCATTGCACATATCCTACTGCGGGTCAGCCCCTCTGCTTGCCTTGCGGTTGGTCTATTTTTAGCAGCTGAAGAAGGGAAGTCAGACATTTCACAACAGTAGATACTGAGGTGCTGCTGAGGCAGAACAGTGTATATTTTTATTAGAAGTCCTCCAGAACTTGCACACTGAAGCAATATTTTGACTTTGCTGCCAAAAGTGAGCTGCACAGGGCTGTTTACACCAAGGACCACGTTTGTCACCACACAGCATTCCTCTCTACTTTGAGTCCATAAATATCTGGAAACTGAGAACACCAGCTGCTGCTCCAGTTCAGCATCCGGACTCTTCTACTGGCCACGCTTTTGTAATAGCATCATCTTGCTGTAATATGCATGGCCTTGCCTGAAAGATACGTCACCTGGATCAAAGCACGTGTTGCTGTAAACCCTTTAAATTGCATAGGCATGCACGTACCCCTGTACTATTAGACATGCAGGCTTTTTAACTAAACTTGATGGTCCCTATCTTCTACAGCCCAGACGAGGTGGTGTCAGTGTTTTCCAAAGATTTGCTTGACCACAGAAATGTTTCCACTTTGCCTCAGTCTATTTTAAATTAGCTTTGGCGCAAAGAATGCGGCAGCGTTTCTGGATAATTTTCGGCATCTTTTGATAATATTATGTGCTGTAGATGATGAGATAGCCAATGTTTTTGCAATTTTACTTTGAAGAACACAAGATGTGTTACTGAATTCAACATGAACTAATTTGTTTTGGGCAGTGTCCCAGTATTTTTGGAACTGGGTTTGTTTATTTTAAAGCTTTAGTTTATTATTTTGCAGATTTTATAGATAAAGGAAATATAAAAGTATTGAAATTTCCCACTGCAATATTAAAGTTATATGGATATACTGATAATTAAAAATTATGATCCAGTAATGTCATCTGTATGATTCTGCATGATGAGTACTTTAGACTTGTTTTGATGCTAAAACTTCTGCATTATTAGTGTATAAGGATTAGGACTTTTATTTTAAAAAATTCTAAATATTTTGTATTTACAGTCGTTCAATACTACATATGTTTGATACATTTCTTTCTCAATTTCTACATTTAAAAATTGTTGAAACTCCTCCAAAAAAACTAAAACAATCAATAGAAAGTGAAGAAAGAACAGCTCTAATTTTATGTCCAAAAATGTTTATGTTGCATTATGCTGGGCCAAGACATTCTTCTGTGTAATAACAATGTGTACCACAAGATGACGCATTGAGTTAATTCAACCGGGCAAGCCAACAATAATATTTTCTTGTTTACAATGGTAGAAGGGAAAGTCTTGAGGAATATGATAGTACCATGTAGTGATGTGTCGGTCGCGAACGAAACGGCTCTTAGAGCCGACTCTTTGAAGTGAACAACGCGAGCCTTGGGTTTTTTCTTTCTCTCACCCTCTCTCTCTCTCGCACTTTTTTTAGGCTTCACTCCGCACGCGAGCCTTGTGCTTTGCGCTGGGAAGAGGGGGGAGGGGCGGTAGTTACACTCTCAGTAGCACCGGAACAGAGCAAGAGGGAAAGAGAGAGAAAGAGAGCCAGGCACAACAACGTCACATTAGAAAGGTATAGTAATCATCAACAACTATGTTCAGTTGCGGATGATAAAGGATTCAGAAAGTTTATTTATGCAGGCCTATATTACAGAGAATGTGCATCTTCTTTTTGTTTTCATATTTTAATTTATATTTAAATTTGTGGGGATAGGTTAATTGGAAAATCCAAATTGCCATTAGGTGTGAATGTGCGAGTGAATGTGAGCGCGAAAGGTTGTCTGTCCCTGTGTGTTGGCCCTGTGACAGACTGGCGACCTGTCCAGGGTGTACCCCGCCTCTCGCCCTATGACAGCTGGGATAGGCTCCAGCGCCCCCCGCGACCCTGAAAAGGAGAAGCGTAAGCGAATGGTTGGATGGATGGATGAATTTATATTTAATTGTGTTGTTGTTTGCAGTGTTTTGTGTTGCTTCACTTTAAATTTGTTTAAAAAGGAAAAGCTGAAAATTTAAATAGTTAAAAGTTGAAATGTAAATAGTTGGTTTTTGTATTATATTATTTATTTATTACATTTTATGTGGAGTGAATAAAAAAGTATATTTACGGTGGCTGCTAGAGACAACCCATATGGAAAAGAAATAGTAAAAACATATATGATTTACTCATGAAAGTGGCCACTTTCATGAGTAAATCATATATAAATCATATAAGGCTTACATGATTTACTCATGAAAGTGGCCACTTTCTCATTACTTTCATATATTTCTTTAGTAAGTATACAAAACATACAAGTTTCATTTTATAATTTTTCAAGGGATCTTATATGTGTTTTCACTCTTGTATGCTTTTCATACAAGTTTCATACAAGACAGATAAAAACTTTATAAGATTTATATATATCTGTATGTCTGTAGTATGTGAGGACTCAGGGCTGTGTGTCGGACAGGGTCGTCTGCAGTACGGGGGCCCCACAGGGAACGGTTCTGGCTCCGTTAATTTCCTAGAAAAAACTAATCGCGTACCGTCAGGTAGAGAAGACATAACAACTCGTGTGATTTCTACTCCCACCAGCTCTGTTGCATCTTTTACAGGGCAGGAGGGGAGCGGGTCATCGGAAGCTACACCAGAGGAGCACGAACCAAGGGAGAGGCGAGTAGTGTCAGTGGACTACACCACCCTGAAACCTCAGGATTTGATTGAACGCGCTACCGGGTTCAGTGACAGTAACATCTGGCTGGACTGGATAGCCCAAAATGCTAGAGAACAAAAAGTGGCTAATTGTGTAGCCTGCGCTTCAGCAAGGCCGCGTTTATTTATAGAGCCTGCACCTCTGCATCCAGAGGATCAGTGGGGCTATAATTGTATGTTGCAAATAACTAGAGGAGCTGTGAATACGGGGAACTGCACTGTGTTGTCCAGTCTATTTCCCCCTATTGGCAAGCTCACGCAAGTAGGGCCGTTTATGCCCCGGAAAGATAATTATACGTGCTTTAAGTTTACCACAGATAAAGTTAAATATCGGTTGGGGGAAATTGACCCCAGTTGGTGTTCGGTCACCCAGATTGGGAGGACCACCAACAATGTGAGTGATGCAGCCACCCTAATTGGGACTTGGGCTAGGAGCGGGCTGTATTACTATTGCGGGCACAGGACTCTACTGGTACGTGTTCCTCTTGGGAGCGTGGGGACGTGCGCGATGGTGAGACTAGGAGCGCCACTTATGCTAATCGGAAATAAGGTAAAATCAATTCCCTCACACAATACGCGCACTTTGGCAGCCAAGCGCAAAAGACACGTTTTGAGAAAGAGAGGAATACAAGACACAAATGTTTATGACCCTAGAATGAATTCCCCCACCTGGATCGACTCCATTGGAGTGCCCAGGGGGGTTCCAAATGAATTTAAACTTGTTGACCAAATAGCAGCCGGGTTTGAAAATATTCCAATAATTTCTGCTTTCTTTCCAGTGACTCCAAACAAGAATGTAGATAGGATTAATTATGTTCATTACAATGTACTGAGGCTCTCTAACCTGACCAGAGACGGATTGGAGGGGCTAGCGGAGCAGGTGGGTCCGACCTCGTTAATGGGAGTGCAGAATAGAATGGCCCTTGACATGTTGTTAGCGGAAAAGGGGGGCGTGTGTGCTATGTTTGCCGACCAGTGTTGCACCTTTATTCTAAACAATACTGCTCCAGATGGGTCGGTAACCAAGGCTCTGGAGGGCCTGAAGAGCCTTTCTGAAACTATGCATGATCACTCCGGTGTTGGTAATCCGTTAGAAGGCTGGCTGACCTCAGTGTTCGGACGGTGGAAAGGGGTCATCGCTTCGGTCATGTTTTCTTTGTCTATTGTGGTGGGTATTATGGTTATTTGTTGTTGTCTCATCCCTTGTGCCAGAAGAATGTTCAAAAGTATGTCTGTGAGGGCAGTGGACCCTGGAGTCATTACTCCAATGTCCATGATGCCAATGATGCATGTGGAACTGAATGTGTAGGCCAAGGAGGGACACAACTGTTTGTGACCTCTGGATTCTCCAGAGGTCAACAGAGGGAATTGTAGAATAAGGAGGGGATGTTTTTCTCATTATCATTTAATATTTTAATATGCCATTATTAGTTCATTAGAAGTATATAACCAGCTTTGCATTAAGCATAAATTGAAGTTTTTGATCTTACATTATTCTTTGCATTACAGTGATGGTGATAACTTTAATTTGATCTTTCTTACAGGTACCAGAATAATAACATGATTTTCCATTGCAGATGTAACCATGATCATTCCATACACATTGCAGTTTGTTGCTCATTCTAGAGTTGTGCTCAAGGTAATTAAAGGTTAAAAGCTACAGCCAGCGCGAGTCTGGCTGATCTATGGAGGGCAAAGGCTTTGAGCTTGGAAGGCCGCACGCGCTTACACAGCACTTATAAGATGTCATTCTTGGTGACACAATTCCACCCAGTGCTTCCTGCAGAAGTTCTCTGATGACTCTGCAATAGTCGGCCTCATCACTGATGGGGACGACAAGGAGTACAGAGGACTGACTCAAGACTTTGTGGACTGGTGCCAGCTGAACTACCTCCAGATCAACGCCAGTAAAACCAAGGAGCTGGTGGTAGACTTCCGCAGGCACAAGCATTCTCCACTGCAACCACTGAACATCCAGGGTATGGACATTGAGGCTGTGGACAGCTACAGGTACCTTGGTGTTCATCTGAACAACAGACTGGACTGGACTCATAACTCAGACGCCCTCTACAGGAAAGGGCAGAGCAGGCTGTACCTGCTGCGGAGACTCAGGTCGTTTGGGGTGGAGGGCCCACTCCTGAAGACCTTCTATGACTCTGTGGTGGCTTCTGCTATCTTTTATGGTGTGGTCTGCTGGGGCGGCAGCATCTCTGCTGGGGACAGGAAGAGACTGAACAGGGTGATCCGAAGGGCCAGCTCTGTTCTAGGATGCCCTCTGGACCCAGTGGAGGTGGTGAGTGACAGGAGAATGGCGGCTAAGCTGTCATCCCTGTTGGACAACGTCTCCCACCCCATGCAGCAGACTGTGACAGCACTGAGCAGCTCCTTCAGTGGGAGACTGCGGCACCCACGGTGTGGGACGGAGAGATTTCGCAGGTCTTTCCTCCCCACTGCTGTCAGACTCCACAACAAAGACTTTAACTGAACAAACACACACATCCACACATGTGCAATAACACTAAGTGCAATAATCTTTTCTGGCATCGTTGTATTTTTACTCAGTTGTATATAGCATTCGTATTCTATTTTTATCTTATTGTATATTTTTATTCTATTTTATTCTACTGTATATAGTATATTATTTTATTCTATTCTGTACAGCTGTGTACTGTATTTATTCTTATTGTATTCTAATTTTTGCGTCATAACTTTTGCACTGTCCACTTCCTGCTGTGACAAAACAAATTTCCCACAAATTTCCCACGTGTGGGACTAATAAAGGTTATCTTATCAGAGGGCCCGGTGGCGCCAGTGTCCGGCAGCCTCGCCTCTGTCAGTGTGCCCCAGGGTGGCTGTGGCTACAATGTAGCTTGCCATCACCAGTGTGTGAATGGGTGGATGACTGGATATGTAAAGCGCTTTGGGGTCCTTAGGGACTAGTAAAGCGCTATATAAATACACGCCATTTACCATTTATCTTATCTTATCTTTTCCATATGGGAACTGTAATATATGTTTGCACTGATTGCCGATCACACTCACATGGTAAGCACGCACACAGTATTAACTCACACAGGAATGCAAGTAAATACGTTATCCTCCGACACACCTCTCATCTGTGCAGAACTGCGCTGAACACGTTCCCAACCGGAAGTACAGATACCGAGGTGCATCATGGGTAACGTAGTATAAACAGTTACAATGAACAAGCGGACTTTTAACAGGAACGCACGTACAAACCCTGAAGCACGTAAAAACTCCAAAACAGGTAAAAACTCCAAAACATGTAAAATCTCCAAAACACGTTAAAACGCCATAGCACGTACAAACCCCGAAGCGTGTACAAACTCCAAAACACAACAGAAGTGCTCCAGGATGCTAAGCGCAGTGTTGAGCTTTTGTTACCTACCAGGAAGTACCAACGACCGGATTTGGTGTGTGTGGTAGTAACAGGTAAATTAACTTTTTTTTTTAAACTATTTGAATATATATGAGTGCTTGTGTATAAATACAGAAACAATACACATAAGCTTTCAATTGTGTAATTTAAGTGATCTAGGTAGCTCTGTTTTGGAAGTTCAGTTAACGCTCTAAATGTGTTTTGGAGTTTGTACGTGCTTTGGAGTTTGTATGTGCTTTGTCTCTAGGGGCCACCGTATATATTTATATATAAACATATATAAATAAAACCACGGGTTTTTTTTACATTAGTAATTCCTTTTGTGCATAATTTTATATTGTTGTTAATAATAAATTAATTAAAGCAACAAAACAACCTGAAGAGCCGGTTGGGAGCCAAAAGAGCCGGCTCTTTTTAGTGAGCCAAGCCGAAAGAGTCGGTTCTCTAAAAAGAGACGGAAATCCCATCATTAGTACCATGGCCCTGAAAGGTCAAACGCACTGCAACTTAAGAAAATTCTAGCAAGTAGAAACAATCCCCCAAAAAGCACACAGAATGAAACCTCACAAAAAAACCCTTAACATCTTAACATCACAAAACACAGCATAAGTGTTTTTGAGGAGATTATAACATGATAGAACAGCTGTGGAAGCGACAAGCTAACAGTAAAAAGCTAATAGCTGTTACGGTCCTGGGTCAGTGACCCAGTGTTTTGAGTTTTGCATAATTAGTGAACTTTGATTTTGTCAGTATTTTGGTTTCTATGTTAGCGTTCTTAGTATTCTGCTTTTTGTCTCTGTGTTCCATGGTTGCTCTGTCTCCCCTGTCAGCTGTCTCCCCTTGTCAAATCCACGTCTATGTGTTGTGTTTCCTGTTTTACTTTGTTAGTCTGTGTCTCATGTCAGTGTGTCTAGTTTGGCTTCCTCTGGTGTTGTTGTGTTTGATTACTCCCAGGTGTGCTCTCCTCCTGTGTCCCATTCCCTCATTATCCCTCAGTGTATTTTAGCCCTGTGTTTCTTTCAGTCAGTGTCTGTGTGGTTTTCCCCTCTGTGCGCCTTGTCCCTCATCTCCTTGTTTTTTAGTGTTTAGTTGTGTGGAGTTCCTCTTGGGACTTTCGTACACTTTTTGGCACTTAACTACTTCCACAATTTTCAGCCGATTTTCACCGTTCAAATTTTAAACTATTCTGCTATTTCTGCTAATGTGTGCTATGTCTTTTGGTATTTTTCACTATTATACTTTTTAAAATATTAAGCTTAATTTGTCCCATTGAAATTGAAATTCTGCAATTCTGCTAAAATTTGCTTGTTTTTGAAACTTAACTACTTCCTCATATTTTCACGTAGAACAACCATTCAAACTTTAAAATGTTCTCAAATTATTGGGCTATTCAGGTATAAATCAGCTTTTTCAAATCTTTTACCGTTTTACTTTTATGCCTCTTAAAGTTTTCAGTTGCAAAATTGTGATTTTTCACAAAATACATGCGTTGTTATGGTTGCTATGCACTTGGCTTCCAGTGTGCCACTGAAGGTTTTGCAGTCTTCTCTTCATGTCCGAACAACTTCTTGCTACTTGCTCAATTTTCACTCAACTTCCACAAATTATACATCAAAACGTCGGTATTTTTGCTGGCTTTAAGAAAATGTCACCATCATTGTTGTGAGATTTATAGAATTTTGGCAAATCTCCTCAGACCAACACAAACTCTGAAAACTCTCCATAGTAAGTCAATGGAGAGCTTGTTCAAAATCACTGCTTGATTTCTGTAATGAGAGGCATATTTGAATCGTCATATCTCCTTAACGAAGCGAAGTTAAAACATGAGGCTTGTCCCTGTATATCTTCAGACACTCCTGACGCTCACAATTCAAGAATTTCTTTCTCACCTATTACCGTTCTGAAATGAGTTAGAGTTGTTTGAGGGTAGGAAATTCGTCCTTCGCTCAGATTTCTTCAGATTTCAAACTCTGGAAATGAGGCAATTTTTTCTCTCGTCATATCTTTTTGTTGGATTTCCACAGAGACCTGAAAATTTCCATGACTGTTCACCAAAGCCTGCTGTCTCTTACGGTGAAAGAATGATATCGATACTCCAAATAGATTTAGAGTTAGAAAGCGTTGTTTGAGGGGAAGTCAAGACAGTTTTTGATTCGCTCTACTCAGTTATGGTGCATTACAAGTCAAATATCTTTAATAATTCATATTTTAATGATAAATTGTTAACACTGGAAGATTCCCCCATCTCTTCTGAACAAAACGGTGTAAGAATGACCGTTCTAGCCCCTACGGTTAGGAAATTATGGTCATTTGTTTGAGGGGAGTCGTCACTATGAGAAATAGGCTGCAAAAATCCCGTGTCTCTCTGTGCTGCGTGCACCTGTTTTGGCGGGAAAAAGTACACAGCCTCTCTGATTGGTGGATTCAAATTCAGCAGCTCTCAGGCTTCTTGACTGAGCTAGAAACTTGCTTCTCTCTCTTTCTGTGGGTGTGTGTGTTTGTGTGTGTGTGTGAGGAGGTGTGTTTGTGTGTTTGTGTGTGACAGAGAGAGAGAGAGAGAGAGAGAGAGAAAGCCTTTTAATGGGATGATCTCATTGTAAGATTCAAAATCAATATATTTAGACTGGTTGACTGAATTGGATCTTGGTCGTGTCCAAATTCATGGGCTGCATCCTCCTGAGGACCCGGCCTTCGCGGTCTACGTGGGCCGGGTCCTCAGGAGGTTGGGTAGGCCGGAAGTAAACGGCTGTGGAATTGGATGGTCTAGCCTTCTCGATCTACTCCCGCCCTTAAATCAGAGTATTTCCGGTCGTCAGCGCCACGGCACGAAAATCGAAAATGGACCCCGAAATCTTTCTCCGTTTTTTGTGTTCATTTTTAATTATCAACGATCTATTCAATTCAATTTCAATTCAATTCAATTTTATTTATATAGCGCCAAATCACAACATAAGTCGCCTCAAGGCGCTTCATCGCCTTGAGGCGACTTATGTCGCGGTCGTCAAAACTGTGTCGCGGTCGTCATCGCCGGCATGTTTTGTACTCCAGGCTCATTAGAGAAAATCATATCCAGGTAAAACTATTAATCTAGACGCATTTAGGAATTACTTAGCTAGTTTTGTGGATAATTTCAGTGACTGAATGACGGCGGTCATTCAAAATATATGAACAAGATCTCTTAGAAAATGTTCTTCTATAAGTTTACATTTATTTTCAGTTATTCATATGATCTGTTACTTATTTTTGTACATAAAATTGCAGTAAAATTGTCAGAAAGCCAAAAACAGGGTTATTTTTGAGTTCACAAAAAAGCTTAGCTACACAGATGAAATGTATAAAATGTTATTTCTCAGTGTTAGTATATTTTACTCAAGCTTAGTAATCAGAATAATGCTTTGATGTCATAAAATAAATGAAGTCATACCTTTCTATTAAAACTGTTTATGCTGTTCTCCACCTTTTCCTTAACCAGACAAGGCCGTTGTACTGCAGGATTAACCAAAGTGTACCAGTCCTGGACCGTTTTTTTAGCCAGGAGGATCCAAGGCCTGATTTTCGGCTAAGCAGGGAGTCTCTGGCAGTGTTGTTAAATCTCATTAACCAGGATCGGCGGCATGGATGGGGTGCCACAATTGAGATCCTGGTGTTTCTTTTCTGGTTGGCAAGTGGAGCATCCTACAGGGTGGTCTCAAGAGTGTTTGGGATGCCGCGTTCTACTGTCCACTACATCGTCAACCGAGTCACGAAAGAGGTGTTGGCCATTCGCTACCAGGTCATCCACCTCCCAACAACCCCAGAGGACCTGGAGGTAGTGTCCCGTGGGTTTGCAGGGCTGGCACGCCACAGAGCCTTTATGAAAGCGGTGGGTGCAATCGACGGCTGCCACATACGCATCAAGTGTCCAAGTGGCCCTGATGGTCAGTGCTATAGGAACAGAAAACTGTTTCCATCAATCATCTTGCAGGCGGTTTGTGACCATCGGGGCCGCTTCATCGACACATACGTGGGCTGGCCTGGGTCGGTGCATGATTCCAGGGTGCTCCGCCACAGCCCACTGTACAGACAGTCAGTCTACCCTCCTCCAGGGCATTTCATCCTCGCAGATGGAGGGTACCCATGCCTCCAGCATCCACTCCCCCTCATCACACCCTACAAGAGGCCAGTCCAAGGTGTGGGAGCCCAGCACTTTAACAGCCATCATTCCAGGGCACGCTCCATAATAGAGTGTGCTTTTGGGATGATGAAGAACAGGTTCAGGGCCATCTTCCTGCAAGCGCTGGAGGTGCACCACACCTTTGTACCTCATGTAAGTGACCACCCAATGTCAAATTAATTGTGTGTGTGTATACATATATATATGTATGTGTGTATGTGTGTGTGTGTGTGTGTGTGTGTGTGTGTGTATAAAAGAATAATGTGTATATGTATATCACTACAGGTAGTAACAGCATGTGCCATCCTCCACAACATTTGCCTCAGTGCTGGCGACATTGTGGCTCCTGAGGATGAACCTGAGGAAGATGGAGCAGAGGATGATGAGGGGGAGGCTGGATTGGAGGCAGTCAGTGGTGCTCTGTGGCGGGACCAGCTGTCTGCCGAGGTGTCTGCCCTGGAGGAGGTACCACCAGACCATGACTACTGTTAACAGGCAAGTAAACATTTATCTAAGCATCTTTTTTAATACCACTTTTTCAAACTGTTGTCTGCTACAGAGTCACAAGTATTATACTAGTAGTGAATCCACTTTCTCTGGTTTGCATATTTCTGAAAAACCTCTTAGTGGTGTGGCAGCCGTCGATTGAGTCAGCCCTGCAAACCCGTGGATTGACGATGCAGTGGACAGAGGGAGGAAGCATCCTAAAACTCTTTGCAGACCACCCTGTGCGATTCTCCACTTTCTGACCAGAAAAGACAAACCACGGGTCACAGTCGCAGCACCCCAACCATGTCTGATCTTCTTTCGGCAAATCCAGCAACACTGCCAGAGATTTTCTGTTTGTGTGATCTTTCAAAGTATATTGGAAAAAAAACAAAAAACAAAAACGGTCCAGGAACAGGTCACTTTGGTTAATCCTGTGTGAAAATTTGTAAATATTTGTATATATTTTTCCTTCTCTGACTAAAATTCATGTTTTAGAAATATTCTTGTTTTATTATTATTTACCTTTGAAGAGTTTTAAATTGACATTTAAAGTTTATGTTCATACATGTTAAAAACAACTAAATAAAATGAGTTCAGTGAAATCTGTTTTCATCAATTTATTCATAATGAAAAACTTAAAATAACACGTAGAAAAAGGTAAGAAATGTATTCAAAAAAAAGAATATCTGAAGGCACAACCAATTTGGGAACTAATTTTCATTAATCAAAAACTTTTAGTATGACATAACAAATAGAACAAAGTAAGAACATATCTGAATATATTTTTAACTTATTTAGGAACTAATCTTTCTAGTATGGAAAAAAGTCTGTCCATCCTGTCCCTGCTCTCCTGTTCTCTCCTCTCCTCAGCCTCCCTTTGGTACTGCATGTCCTCTTTGATGAGCTCAAGGAGCTCATCCTGTCTTTCCCTTCTCCTCTTCCTTCCCGTTGCTGCTGGCTGACCTCCTTCCTCATCTGTCTCCTCTTCCATCTCGCTTTGGTCACCCACTGCTGTACTTGGCCCTGGAGTGTCCTCAGGGAGAGAGGAAATAAGGACAGGGGGCCTAATGGTGGGCCTCTGTCCCATCACCTCATCCATGAGGCCAAACCAGGGCCAAGTAGCAGCAGTGGGCTTCCCACTGACTCCCTCACCTGACCCTGGACACTTGCAATCCTAAAGGCAGAGGAAATCAGAAATGACAGACAAATGTAAACAATACAACTTTTAGTAAATGTGCATTTATTAAATTTCATTCTTAAAAATTATCTTCTTGACAGCACACATACTTTGTATCTTTTCTTTAAGTTGTCCCACTTCTTTTTGGCCTGCAAGGGGTGACTTTCCCTTGCAGGCCCATCATCTCAAGAATAGTCCTGATCGCACACAAAAAAATAAGAGAAGAGAGAAAACCATGACAACTATGATAATCCCTAAATCCAAAAGTTTTCACAGCAGAACACAAGAGGAATATCGTCTGGACATCACAGGTTCTGTACAGAATGAGGGTTATTGAAACCGTACTCAGATGAATATGATGTGTAAATTGATTTATTCGTGTACCTCCATCCCACAGTTGCTGAATTTTTTACCCCGGTGAAGAGGTGATCATTTTCTCCTCTAGTTTTAATGAAGTCTGCCGTTTGCTCTTTGGTCCCTATAAACATATCACAAAAAAGTTGATTGGGAAAAATGTAAGCGCCAATGAAAAACCGCGGGACCCACCATACAAGCTAGTTTACGGACACTTTTTATGAAGATTGTTTAAATAAATATTACAAGTCTATGCAAATTCACAACCCTAACAACATAACCGCTATAAAAACTTAACTTTTGTACCACCAGATTTTCACATACTTACTGTTAGGTATTTTAGCACTACGGTTAGCATTTACTGGATATTGTTTTATAGTGACATTATGCAGGAAAACTCTGTCATTCAATAAGGCCCCTTTGTTTTAGTTATTTTTCTCTTTGACCCAAGAATTGATGTGTGAGAATCACAGGCTGGTACAAGGTTGAAATACCACAGAGATCACTCCCTCAGCTACATTAGTTTCTTAATCTTTTAGACGCCTGTTGAAGGCCAAATGGTTTGTTTCAGATTTCACTAATGTAAGAACTCTTTGTTTTGTGCCTTGAAAATATGTCGCTGAGATAATCACAATTGTAGCTGAACTGATAAACTACACAAAGGATGCTTCTTCACCCATGGGCAGGAAGACGCTGCCTTATCTTGGTCTGTACTGGTTTAAACTGATAATCTGCTGTCTCATGAATTTTACCCTCTATATAAACTGTTGTACTTGTGAATAAAGTTGAGTCACTTTGGGAAGACAATCTAAAGCAGTCTCTGTTTTCTTGTTCTCCCAAGCTGCTCCCGAGCTCGTACTAACACGCTGAATGGCATGCTTGAATATTACTTGAGAATATATTTGACTGTGTTACAGACTAAGGGACATTCTCTGCTGATAGGTGAAGGTACATTCTCTGCTGATAGACGTCCACGCCTCGGAGGAAGTCGATCCACGGATTAGGCCTTGGAAACCGTTTCCTTCAATTTTGGTGTCAGAAGTGGGATCCTGACGAAGGTAGGCACTCGTCTTTTATTTTATAAGACTGTGTTATGCCTTTCTCAGTGATCCACATAGAAACGGGATACGCTGACGAGGCCTTCTTCAGTGGCCCACATAGTAACAAGTGGGATACGCTGGGGAGCCTTCGTTAGTGGCCCACATAGAAACACAGGAAGTTGCCTGTTGTTTTGTAAATAAAAGCAGAAAGGACACAGGAAGTTGCCTGCTGTCATAAACTAAGAAGTTGCTCACCAGCAGAAAGGACACAGGAAGTTGCCTGGGGTCATAAAACGAGAAGTTGCTCGTTATAAAGTGAGAAGTTGCTCACTAAAAACATAAAATTGCTAGCAAAAAAATCAAGTAACCTCAGGTGTGCCACAGCAAAAATAAAAACTAACTTAAATCCTTCAAAGCGTCTAAACCCCTCTGGAAATCACTGACCATGGGTCAGAATAATTCAAAGACCTTAGACGGGTCCGATAAAAAATCAAAATTAACTGTAAAACCGAAAAAAAAATAAATAAAATCACAAATAGCGGCTCAGTACGACTCCCACTTCCGGTTACGTTTAACCCACGCTCGCGAATCAATGAAGACTTCCATGATTACGTATCCAGAACATGCGGAAGTGCTTACGTGACTGATTTCGTCTCGAACTTAAGAACTATAAGTTTAATGCATCCTAATGTATTTCCGGAGCCCTATCCCGAACGATTATCGCCAGAAAACAGGTCAGTAGAAATGTTAAATACTATTTGTGATAAGGAAAGTAGGCTGATTAAAAAGTCCTGTAAAAAATATATGATAGAATGTCGTGATGTGACCAATCGCATGCTACCACTATGGAAAAAAGGACCCGAGCCAGACGTAAATGCTTTAAATCAAGCCAGTGTAGGCTCTAGTAAATCCACTGCAGAAAAAACTAGCCTTATATGCCTTATGATGAAAAGACAGAATTAATAGCTGCTGCGGCGGCTGCACGTCATCAGCGCGTATATTCTGATTTAACAGCAGAATCCCAAAAGAGTGAGGAAGGCACTGAAATGACACCTCCCCGTGTTTGCGTGGGTTCCCTCCGGGTACTCCGGCTTCCTCCCACCGTCCAAAGACATGCACTTAGTGGGGATAGGTTAATTGGATAACCCAAATTGTCACTAGGTGTGAATGTGCGAATGAAAGTGAATGCGAATGGTTGTCTGTCCCTGTATGTTGGCCCTGTGACAGACTGGCGACCTGTCCAGGGTGTACCCCGCCTCTCGCCCTATGACAGCTGGGATAGGCTCCAGCGCCCCCCGCAACCCTGAAAAAGGATAAGCGGAAGCGAATGGATGGATAGTATTTCTGCTTTTTATAGGATTTGTGCTTAATATAGTATTTCTGCTTTTTATAGGATTTGTGCTAAAATATATTATTTCTACTAAATGTAGTATTTATGCTTAATCATACTATTTCTATATATTTCTGCCAAGTCCCCAGGCAGCCAATCCTCTGTGAGGACTCAGACATTCAAATTTACGTATCAGGGCCTGCACGGCTTCCCAGCCAGCCGTTTCTTCTCTCGTCATATCTCAGCGACGGTTGTACAAAGAGCAATGGAAATCGCGGTCAAAGTACACCAAAGTCCGCTGATTCACCCAGTACAAGAATCGTGCTTCTAATCCACCTAGTTTTTGAGTTACACAACGTTTTGTAACTCCAAAAAACGCCGTTTTTCGCCTCTCACCGCGATCTCATTCTGACTGCTCATCACCCTGTTTTCCAGGCGTTTGCTCTCTTTCCCAGTGGTGCAGTTGGTAATGACACGGGTCTGCAATCCAAAGGTCGTGGGTTCAATTCCACCTTGTTCAGCTTTTTTTTTTTTCACTACAAATTAGTACACTATCACAGACCAGTAATTCATATTGATCATTTATTACAATTCTGAAAACTTTTATGATTTTACCATCTTTTCTAATATGGACCTCACATTCTTGTTAACACTCCATGGCACAAATACTGTTCCCTTTAGGCTCTGTGTATGTGTTTGTGTATCAATATTTCTCCCATTTTAAAGTATTACTCCTCCATAATTGTATTCCTGTTAAATCAAAGTACTTTTACTACAATTTATTATTTCTGCTCAATCATAGTATTTCTGCTAAATCATAGTATTTTTGCCAAATCATGGTTTTTGTGCCAAATCATAACATTTGTGTTATGTTATAGTATTACTACTAAGTGAAGGAATTTCTGTCATGTTACAGTATATGTGCTGATTACAGTATTTCTGCTAAATCATAGTATTTCTACTATATTATATTTTTCTTTCTAAATATAGCATTTCTGCTATATAATTGTATTTCTGCTATGTTATAATATTTGTGCTAAACCAGAGTATTTGTGCTAAAACATAGTATTAATTTAAAATTACAATATTCATAGTTCATCACAGTGTCTCTGGTAAATCACAGTATTTCTGCTATGTTGTACTATTTTTCTAAATCATAGTGTTTCTGTAATGTTTAAGTATTTTTGGCTAAATATATTCTTTCTGTTATCTTATACTATTTCTCCTAAATTCTTGTATTTCTGAGAAGTTATCATGTTTCTGGTAAGTTACAATATTTCTGCTAAGTTCTGCTATGCTATTGCATAGAGACACCATTAAAACTTTAAAACGAAGCCAAGACATTGAACTATTCAGCTTGTATTTATCTATTTATCATTTTATTTTAATGAAGTTTACTTTAAGTGTTCAGATTTGTACTCCTTTTTATTTGACTACATTAAAGTAATCAAATAAAGACAGTTTTGATAGAGCTCCTGATGTCAGATGGTAGGTTGGGCTTGCCAGAGGTCGTGCGTTTTCTCAAGTCTATTTTCTGTGAGACAGGTTCTAAAGGATCTTCTCGATGGCACAGCGGATGTTGGTCAGAAACACTTCATTTCCCTTCTTGTTGAAGTGAATTCCGTCCTGTCCGAATAGGGTTTCGTCATAATATCTCAGGGAGGGATGTTCAATGATGAAGCCTCCAAAGGAATGAACTGCCTTTCTCATGATTGAGTTTACAGTTTTTTCGCCCATGTCCATCATGTACTTTGGATTTCTGTACCTCCGCACTTGGCGTTCGTTGATGCAGGAATATAGGATTGTCATGGAGGGGATCCTTGCATGCAGTTCAGTCAAGTCTTTAGTCATTGCAGAGGAAAGTTCCTGGGCGGATACGAGTCCCAAGTCGTTCCCGCCTGCATGAATGACCAAAATATCAGGTGGACTCTTTCTGGACATCAACTCTGCATCAAAACGAAGAAGGACGCCGTCCCAGCGCGTCCCTGTTTTTCCAAACCAATGAACATTGGCATCAAGTCCAAAGTTTTCTCCAAACACGTGGCGTGCTGCCCATTCTCCTCGCTTTATGTAACTTGAGCCGATGATCCATATGTTAGGTACCCTCTTCTGTGTCTTGCTCATTTCAGTGTGACTGCGGGGTCTCTCTTTAGAGAAACGCTGTTGCTTCTTTGCTGTGGAGAAGCTTCTTTTGTCATCAAGTCGATCCTCAACTTCAGATCGCTTTCTTTTTGATGCAAGTTTGTTGCTAGTTAAAGCAGATTGATCAACCAATGATAGTTTCATCACACTGGGTGGACTTTGCACTCCAGTGGAGAAACTGCTCCGTACTTGGCTTGTAGACACTGGCTGTTGGGTTGGATCATCTTTTAGGCTCAAAGCCTTCATCATTCTAATGATGGTCTTCATCCAAGATGAAGAGTATTTCTTTGATAACCCAAGCATGATATCACAGCAATGACTTCAGGGACTTTTAAATACCTTTTGTCAAGACGTGTGAGAATTGCAACTATAAGCTCCGAGTTGAAAAACTGTTTCTGTTTATTTGAAGCAGCAGAAGAGAGCCACATGTTTGTGTGTGTGTGTGTGTGTGTGTGTGGTGCCACTGGCTGGAGTTGCTATAGCATCCAGGCTCACACCGCCTGCTTAATGAGCTCTCTGTCACTCTGCCAAGATTAATCTTAAAAACTTCTGTTTCAACTGCTGCTGTGTGCACAGTGTTTGCTCTACAGCTATCATTAAACGCTCAAAACGTTGCCATCGTTGTTCTCTTTCCAACAGTGTGTCTTCCAAAGCTCAGAGATCTAAACTTTTTAAACTGTGTGGATCCAAATAGAGGGATAACCTTCTAGCTGACCCATTGAAATACATGGTATTTTCAGTCAGGAGTTTATCTCAACAGCAGAAAGGACCCCACTTTTCAGTGATTAATATAATATGAATTTTTAATATTCATTCAGATGTTTTCTGACTCTGAATTTTCTTTAGTCATTAGTCAGCTTTTTCGAATGTACATTTTAAACATGTTCAGCTACTTTTCAACTTCTTCTGTGTGAATGTCAGCTTTCAACAGTTCTGCACTTTTGTTTTCAGGTGAAAAATTCTGTATATTTCAGCTCATTCAACATTTTTAACTTAAAATTCAGCAAATATTTCATTTCAGCTCAAAACATTCAGCTATCAGCATTCACACAGCAGTTTCTTCAGAAAATGCATTTTCTAGTTTAGTTTTGGTTTTTGCAAGTCTATTGTTTATGGAGTTTTTTCTACTCTTGCAATAAAAGCAGCCTCTTTGAGTTTACTCTTCCGTCTGAGTGTGCTGCATTTTGGGTCTTACATCCTGCATGCCTTGACAATAGCAAACACGAAGCTACAGTAACATGCGATTAAAACACACAAGTGTGTCTCAGTACAATTCTTCTTTTGTTCCGCCACTTTAATGTCTTCTTACAAACGCTTTGGTTGCGTTTTGTGAGATTTCATTTTTGTTTTTTCTACTTCCTTTGTGTTTTATGTGCCTTTGCAGCATGTTTTATGTGCTTTTCTTAAGTAATAGACTATGTGCACGTTAGCATATGCTACTTCCGGTGCGGAAACTCCTGTGGGGAGCTTTGTTTCCGGTGTCCTATTCGCGCCTTGTTTACGGTCCAAAAAAAGTTAAGCAAATGAATGAATCAAGCGGCGATTTACATTTCTATAGATGTCTTGGGCATTTACCCAATATATCTGTAAATGATGTTCATCGACTTGTCGATATTTCCCCCCGCGCCTCAGAGCAAAAGAGAAAAGGGATTCAAATGTTATATTTCTCAGTATCTGTAAACAGCGGTCCCTCGTTTATCGTGGGTGTTATGTTCTAAAAACAACCAGCGATAGGTGAAATCAAGTAGCCAATTTTATTTTTTGACGGTGCAAAACGTTTCGTCGACATACAGTACTGCACTTCAGAGTCACACTGCTAGCATCAATGCAGCGATTCTGTACTGTACAGGAGAGACGTCACGGAGGAGATCGTCTGCAGCGATCAGGACGCAGGACACAATGTGATGTAAAAAAAAAAGCATGCAAACTTGCACTAAAAAATACACGAAACAGCGCGGTGAAAGGTGAACCGCGTTATAGCGAGGGACCACTGTAATTTTGAAGGTAAGTCACAACATATCCTTCGTAAATACTAATGTATAGAATAGAGATGGACCGATCCAATATTACGTATCGGTCCGATAGTGACGTAAATTACTGGACTGGATATCGGAGAGAAATAAAAAATGTAATCGATCCGTTAAATATCAAAAAAGCACCTCACAAAACTTGCGACATGGCATAACTCGGCTCATAACTGTAGCACCTTGCAGCAGTATGCCTCACGTGATAGAGCGGCTGTGTGTATTTGTAGCCTCACTACCAATCCGGCATTTCATCTCTGAGGAAGTGATCCCAGAGAGAAGTAAAGCAAGTGTGTAAGTTCATCTCTGAATGTTTGTAAAGCATTGCCGTGTTAAGCTTAACAACCAATATATGGAGCGACTGCCTCTTCTCTCTCCCTCCCTCTCCTGTTGCTACTTCAATCATGAAACTGCTTAATGATCAGCTGATCGGCTTTTCTGTCGCCTGTCTGTCTCTTGTTTGTTTTTGGCCCACTTTGCACCAGAAAGAGGAAACCAGCGGCTGAACAACAGCAGCACATTTAAGCTTGATAAGCTGCTGTTAGAATTTATTTAATATTACTTTCTACACCAGGATCCTTTTCTAAGCAGCTGAGCTGGTAACTGTGCAGGGGCGGATCTAGCAAAGTTTAGCCAGGGGGGCCGATAGGGCATTAACAGGGAAAAGGGGGCACAAAGACATGCTTTTCTTTCTTATTCTCATTTAAAATGTCTAGCTTTTAATAAATAATTATCCGTATCTTACACCCAAAGTTTTAATCTGATGTAAAATGTATAGAAATCCATTACTGTATACAGTGTTGGGGAGTAACGGAATACATGTACCGCCGTTACGTATTTAAAATACAAAATATGAGTAACTGAATTCCGTTACAGTTACCGTTTAAAAAGGTGGTATTTAGAATACAGTTACTTTGTTGAAATAAATGGATTACACGGCGGTATTTTCCTGTTTCATATTGTGGCGGGTCAGGACTGTTTGGATTTTGTTTGATAGCTATGTTCTGTTGTTCCAGGCGGCAGCGTTACGGTTGCCATGGTGACGCGCTCTCTCTGCAACCGTGTGTTTCCTGGGTGAGAGAGAGTGCCTTTTTGCTGTTGTTGTTGTTGTTGTGCTAAGCTAATAGGCAGAATGCTACAGGCATAGCCCTAAAGAATGTAGCCTCATTGGCAGTGTAGTCCGTGCTGCAGGGAGAATGGACCGCCATACAACAACAAAGTAAAGCTATTTTTCGGCTACGAGCCCGACACGGAACCCGACGTATTAGCCAGAGGTCCCTTTACTACGGTTCGGAGCCGCGGACCTTCAGTAATAGTAATAAATCACACAGCAATAGTACATTCATGCAGTTGTAAAAAGCATGATAATATATTAAATAATCCAAAGTATTCAGAATACGTTACTCTCATTGATTGATTGATTGATTGGTAATTTATTTCAACATGTGAACAATATACAAGTACATTTAGAAAAGAAAATAAGAGAGAAAAAAAATACTATACAAATTACATACAAAAAAAAGTTGTGATTAATTTACATGTTGAAAGGGAGTGGGAAGAAGTATACACTTATTTAATCCCACCCCTTTGCCATAAATTATCAGTTAATATTTAGTCAGCTTCCTTACTGCTTCATTGAGTAACGTAACGGAATACGTTACAAAATACATTTTGAGGCATGTATTCTGTAATCTGTAGTGGAATACATTTTAAAAGTAACCTTCCCAACACTGACTGTATATAGTAACTATTAAGTCTAATATATCCTAGTAAGCTATAGTACTTTTTCCTTTGGGAAGGTATGATCTGTGCAGTCTGCAATTCTGTTGAAAATATTTAATCTATTTAATCATTCTTGAAAAATAATTTATTTCTGGGCATTTTTTTTTCACACTGCATCAAATCAAAGTTGATTACGTCAATTAAGCATCATGAGGTGGAGGGTGGTTCCTTATTTTTTTATTTTTTGCTGGGAGTTTTAGAACCCTATTAGTTAGGTTGCTTACTCTTTAAAATACCAGAATAGGGAGGATGGAGCAGTTTTAAGTTTATTAGATTGATCAGTATTGCTGAACTATGAAATATTTTGGGTGCAGTGTATTTTTTGCATACAGGTATAACAGAATAGCTTTAGTGTTTTTTTTTTTAACTTAAGTATGAACTTACACAAAAAGCAGCAAGATTAAAAAAAAAAACAGTTTTATTGATTAAAAAACACACTATATCGGATTCATATCGGTATCGGCAGATATCCAAATTTATGATATCGGTATCGGATATAAAAAAGTGGTATCGTGCCATCTCTAGTATAGAAACCCTTACCAGCAAACACTCATTTTTTGTGTGGCTTTTTTTCACGGTTTGTTAACATGCTGTGTAGGTGTGTACTTGACTAGCTGATATCGACATGACGGGGGAAACATCTGGTTTGACTATTCTTCACCTGTAGTTTGAATTTTTGCCTGTTTAAATCATAAGACCAGTCACTATACAGAGATGTGCTTCTGAATGTGGATGATGTGTCTTCTGATTTTGTAATGCAGTTCTGCTTGTGTTGAGTGATGTAAACAACTGATCGATCTAAACTCTTTAAACGTCAAAATTGATCATTAGATTTTTTTGTGACACAACAGTGGTGAGTGTTCCCACCTTCTGCTCTTTGTAACTTAACGCGATCTTTATGTTTTCGAGTTTTGGACATGATTTTGGAGTATATCTTCGCAGTAGCGATTGACCACAAAGTAAAGCTACTGGAAATGTACAACCCTACATCCGGTCTCAAACCAGGAAGTTAGCATTTTCTCGTGCACAGGGTCTATTAAAGAATCTCTGGTGAAATCTCACAAAATTTCAACAACCACCAAACAGCTAAGACAGTAAATGAGAGCAGGAACACAGATTCTGCACAAAGACTTAAACACACAGCGCAACCAGCGGATCAGAATCAGTTAGATGTCGCCCTTCTCACGGTCGGGGCTGAAAGCCGACAGCTCGCTGATCCTGATGTGTTGGCGGGTCCGTGCTTTGTGTTCACGCCCTTTCTAAAGCTGTTAGTTTGATCTCTCTCCAAACAATATTGACCGAACCAGC